>NC_137469.1:11091413-11564328 GCF_964235325.1 Thermobia domestica
GCCACGGTCGTAACATTTCAAAATACGAAGTTCCTGTTATTGTGTCCTCGTCCAAGAAGAAAGAGCTAATAGTACACCTTTCCATGGCTGATGACGAGTAACGGTCTTTACATAGAGCGAACCGAACAACCAGAGGGGGTACCGCACTATAGAGTACTACTCTTGATTTTTTGAAAATATTTATGGACATCAGATTATGCAATATTCAATTAAATTCTGAACTTTAAAAAATCCCAGAAAAACCAAACCAATTACAGTTAACCACTACTACTTATTACAATTTACCATAATTCTAAAAATATGTATTGTATGTATTTTATGTGTTTGCGTTTTAGCATCTAGGAAAAAATCACATGCAAGGGTGCCGCGAAAGTTTGAAATGGATTTTGGTGGGCTCCAAAGGGAAAAAAAGTTGAGAAACGCTTACCTAGGGTAGGGGGACCAGATTTAAATAATTAAGAAAAAGGACACTCGGGGAATTGGTATAATTTCACAACCCACCTAGCGAATCGATTAATTAACCTTCGCCCTTATCTCGACCTTCAAAGCGTTGTCGAATTGTACAAGATTAATTTGTATGGAGCCATTTTATGGGATTTTCTACCATTAATTCTTCCAATAGGGATTTTCGTCACAATTGGCAATATATATGGGATTTTCAATATATTTATTTAACCGACGCCAACCAAATTCTTTATGACGCTGGAAAGTAGTCTAATGACGCCAGGGGCGGATCCAGGACCGACTTCTGGGGGGGGGGCAATGGGTTGTCATACTGCTACTTTTAAGGGCTCCAAACTTTGGGATGGGTTTTATTTATATATATAAAATAAGAAAGTTTCCTCTTCTGGGGGAGCGATTGCCCCGATCGCCCCCTTCCTGGATCCGCCCCTGAATGACGCTGGAATAAACGCGAAATCAATGCTAATTGTCAAATGTTATCGTGAAAGTAATTTATGGATTAACTTGTGAATTTCCAGCAACAAGCAATAAGAATCGTAAATTGTATTCTCGAATTTAAAAATAAAAAGTAAGAAAGTAAATAAGAAACAGACAATTTCTAAAACATGACACATGAAATAACTAGAAAATGAAGTTTGTCTTGTTTCATTGCCTTCAGTAGAATATTATAATTAGAGACCGGGTGTTTAGACATTAAAAGCCTGGAAAATAGGCACTTAATTTTTTTTAAAAAAAAGTAGGCAGTGAAATAGGCACTAAAATGTAACTTGAAGTAATGAAGATAAATACTCAATACAATTAAAAATTAAATTTAAGTCATAGGTAGTGTTCAAAGAATATAGAACCATACCTGTTTGTTAACATATAGCATAACATAATGTGTATATATAAAAACGAAGCTTGACATGTATTTAATGTATATTTAGTAAATACATTCTTACTTTATCACTACATAAAACAGTTCAGATTTTATACGCTTTATCAGTACACACAACAGTCCAAAGTTTTACATCATCTTATCACTACAAACAGCACTATATTTCTCTGAAGAGGAAGAATTCTTTCTTTAAATGCTAAATTATTAAATACATTCAATAAAGTCTGTTTTACCAATAAAGTCTTATTTTGAAGAAAATGCATAGAATAGGCAACATTAGGCACTAAAGCAATTATTTAGGTAGGAAGGGGCGAATTAGGCAAAATAAAATAAAATTGGCTTAACAGGTTGACTGCCATGTGCATCATATGTGGTGCTCACCTTATTTTTCTGTGGGGCCATGAGCACCATATATGATGCTCATACTCGATATCACAAAAAATTACTAATCTATTCAGATTCTTGAGCATCATATATGATGCTCATTGTCACAAATTACTGTGAGACCATGAGCATGACATATGGTGCTCGGCTCCCATTGCTACATTTTCGGAAGAAGCAAAATATCGCGACAAAAATGTGATATGACGATCCATAATTGAGCCAAAGATAAGAAGCAATTTATGGCCTCCTGGGAGCAGTACCCTCAAATCACCTTGGCAGTCAACCTGTTAAATATAAACTATAACCCTCATTAAAACGTTATTTTTCATCATATTTTTAAAATTAAAGAATAGGGAATTTGCCTAACATCCGGACTCTAATTATGATGCAGAAACCGTGACGGAAGTACAATTCTGACAACAAAAATTCTGGCTTTTATCAACATTTTCAATAGTCTCTTCCAGTGGCGTATTTACGATTTTGTTTCGGGGAGGGCTTTGCTAACTTTCGGGGGGGGGGGGGGCTTTCCCTGAAAATGTGAAAATTCTTCAAGATATTTCATATACTTTACTATAGTAAGTAAGATTTCGGGTGGGGCTTAAGCCCGGAAGCCCTCCCCCTAAATACGCCACTGGTCTCTTCTAATTAAGAAGGTACTTATTCATCAACTATCTGATAAACTTAGATCAAAATTTACGAATAATTCACTCAAATATTGAAGAAAGCAAGAGACATACAATAGTTTTAATTTTCATATTTTAAAATTTTGAAATGTTTGTAATTAGTATAACGCATGGGAAATTCAAGAGTAAAATGGTAATTTTTGTCTTTCGAGATGGGATTTTATGAAGTTCCAGATTGGCATCACCGATCTGTTCAAAAAATATGAAACTATTATACGAAATTTCGAAATGTCCCCAAAGATTCAGCAAATGAAGTTTAAGAATAAGTGAAAATTGTGCTACGTAACTACGGGACCATTTTCTTTTTTAGAAGTATTTTGCATACCGTCTCAATTTTCTCGGAACAACGAACGACTCAGTACCAGCGGCTCAATGGCTGAGACAGCAGTTTAAACCTCCGTAACTCGGCTCCTAATTAACCTAGAGAGGTGATTTAGGTGTCTATCTCTTCAGGGAGGATGAAACTTTCCAACGGTGTGCATTTCGTCCACATTGGGGGTCCAGCAGCTGAAGAATAGGCGGCAAAAGTTGGATGTTTTTAGTTCCCCTTCCCCTCAGCATTTTGGGGGCAGGAACTTTCCTTCCAAACTAGGAATGGTACCGAGACCGAGACCGAGACGGACTTTTATATCCCGAGACGAGGCCGAGATCTAGACAGACCTCTATAACTCGAGACGAGACTTAGGTCATTCTCGAAAGTTCCGATCTCGTCTCGAATATTGATATTGATAGCTATTAAAATTGCCTTTACCCAAAATTTGTTTCGTTGCTGTGTTAGATAATACGGGAACGGTTGACTGATGTAAAGTGACGTATTTAGGGGCTGGTTATCGGGTTCATGCCCCTCCCTAAATAAATTTGTGATCATTTTTTCGCATTGCACGTACAACACAAATGTTTTTTACTCGTTCCTCAAGCCGCTTCCGAAACAAAATCCACCGCTGATGTATATAGCCTTCTATCTCTCTCTCTCTCTCTCTCTCTACGTGACGGGCTAAATGGTCTTAGATGCCGAAATCTAAATCCTAAAATCCCTCTCTCGCGCGCACGCGCGAAAAAGAGAGAATGAGAGAGAGCCGCGGATCCAGGATATGATCAAGGGAGGGGCTAAACCATAGTTTACAGCATTATCCAGATTGATAGGATTGAAGGATTGATTGAAAAATAGGATTGAAGCCCATTTTATCGAGTGTATACCTGAGCGTCAAGGGGGGCTAAGCCCCCTTGATCCGCGGTGTATATATATATATATATATATATATATATATATATATATATATATATATATTGCTGAAATTATTTACCAAGTTGTGCGAAATAATATTGAATGGGAAATTCTTCAAGATACTAGATAAACAAGGAGTGTCGCTAACGCAAGAAAAAATTGCACTTTCTCAAATTGCACTAGGTAAGGTATTACATACTTCTAATTTAGATATTAAATAAAACCACAATACCACATACATTATTCAGTGTAACAAAGGACAATTACCACTAACATTAACATTTTGGAGATCTCTAATAACTCGAATAGAATGGACGGTGCGGTGCAATGCTCATCAATTATATCTTAGTGTCTAGTATATACTACTGTATGATCATGGTATAATGTATTTTGAATGAATAAAGGAACTACAGAAGTTACAAGAAATAGAAAATTTAAGTTTTTCTAAAGACTTTTCTTCGAAAACGTGCTGACATATCACGTCTCATCATGTAGATGCTTCCAAAAGACTTAAATTATCATAATGCGATTTACGATCGTTATTTCAAACCGTTTCAGAGATGCCAAACATATGGGGTAGTGATCGTTATACTGCTTAAAATGACGTATTTGTATTAAATTTTTATAATGATTGTTGCTTTCCTTTGCTTCTATAACATTACAGCATTAGTTTTTGGTGGTTTTAATTACAACAAATTGCAGTTACATTATTTTAAGCAGTGTTGTCAACTTAAATAAGTTGCTAAATATTATTCTAAATATAATGCAAATAACGTAGCCAAACTGCAAAATATTTTAAAATTACTCGTAATTTTTTTTATGGTACAAGAATGTTTTCAAAAGACGATGTTTTTCACAGTCTTTATAATGTTAATGTTAATGCCAAAGTTTTGGTTCCAGCAATACATGTAAATGCAAATTGTAACTGAAATTAAATGTAACTGATAATTTTTCAGTAACACTAGTTGTTCCCCCTAAGCCTTAGGCGTGGTGTGCATTTTAGATTAAAGCCGTGCTTAATTATTAGTTCTAATTACTCCCTAATTACATTTCACTTGTTTTAGTTTGACTACCGGTCCCCTCAAACTCGATCCATATAGCTATATGTAATTATTCAAAGACCCTCCCTACCATATAGATATATGTTTGCAATTATTCAATTACTTGCAATTAGTAACACACATTGTGTTCATTTTTGTTTCGGTTTCTTTTAGTTTAACGATCCACGGTTTTGCTAGGACGGCTAAAGGAAACGCGGAACTACTGATTATAGAGAAATCCGAACCACTTCGGTCGTCCAACATCACCCCCAACAGGAATTGAACTCGGGACGACGCGAACCGAGTCAAGCGTGCTAGCCGCTAGTCCAAACGGGGGCTCTCACATTTTGTTGATTTAAATCATTCAGGCAGAGTTGTCAGATCCGAAGATCAAAAAGTAGCGTGTCTGCGCTCCGAAAGTAGCGGATTTGAACTATTTGAAGTCCAAATATATAGAGATGAATTATTTGTCAATTAATGACTGGTACTAATGAAATCATTTTAACATAAGCTGGATATATTACAAGAAGAAATTGTGATCGATGGAAGAAAACCATTCTAGACTGGAAACCAGGATACAAAAACAGCCTACGAAACATCCTCATACAGGAAAGTGTGACGAAATCAAGAAATACTGCGGAGTAAACTGGAAAAGAATTGCACATGATAGATAGTTGTGGAGAAGACTTGGAAAGACCTTCAACCAGCAGTGGACTGATAATGGTTGATTATGATGGTGGTGAGGATTTTACTATATCTGGACCTCAGAGGTAAACTAAACTAAGTCATAATTTCGTAATTTTACAAGAGAAGCGAAAAACCAGTTCCTTAAGTAAGACCTGTAGTGCTGTTTTCAAACTATACTAAGTAGTTACAATGTAATAGGATGCTTTTAGACTTATATTGTTACACCACTAGAAATAACATAGTCTATTTAAAAGGTATTCTTAACTGAATTTCATCCAAAGAGCTCCCTCGTGGTTAAGCGGTTTCCGTACGCGCCTTTGGCATGGTAGACCCGGGTTCAGATCTCGGCGGGAACTCATGTGGTTCAGAGGGGGCGCGGTGGCTCAGTGGTAGAGAGTTCACCTCTGGTGCTTGGGGTCACTGGTTCGATCCCAGTTTGCGTCGTGTGGACAAACACCGTGCTCGTGGGTTTCCTCCGGGTTCTCCCGTTTCCTCCCACTTTCTTCTTTCCACCATTTCATTCATTTCTCATCATCACCGTCTCCTTTATCCTAACCGGCAAAAACATGGGGCTTAAAACTCAAAGATTTTATTTCATATTATCATGTGGTTCGGATTCCACGTTAATCAGTAGATCCACGTCTCATATAGCCTCACTGCTGAAAGAGATGCTAAACTAAAATCAACTCAACTCAACTCAATTTCGACCAAAAAGTGTCTTAGCATAGTTTACCTCTAAAGTTCATACATATATACAGGGTGGCCCAAAAGTAGATATACAGAACCGTACTGGCCAGCTCGTTGCATTTTATATAATTTGTTATTGTTATCGATCAGGTAGACTTAGTTTCTTTATTATTTGTTCTTAATGTGTTTTTACTTATATCTTAAGTTCGGGAGAGCCGAAGCAAATAAACCCATAAACTAGAATGTTATTTTTTATCAATGTAGGAGTGTATAAGTATTTTTGGGCCACCCTGTATATAACTTTTACTAGGTAACGTAGGGTTAAAATGGATCCAAAATTTAACGAAAGTCGTACAGCGAAAAAAAAATGCTATTCTGTCCTTCGTGTTGCTGCAAACTTACGAAAATGAATTAAAAAAATAGAAAGTTAAGAATCACTTGTTTTGACGAGAGATTGAGAAAATAGATACAGATAGCTTGAATTACCTATATACTTATGTAATATGTATGCCCATGTTTCGCAAGTAATATTCAATTAATATAAAATTTCAACGTAACGAACGCACGATTAATTATCTCCAATAAAGACCGCATGCATCGCTGAGAGCTCAGGAATAAGTTTAATCTATGTTACGGCACTGGGTATATGCCTATGTAATGCATTACGGCCTTATGAACTTGTATAAGAAACAAAATGTACTTAAAATGAGACGCGAACTATGCGAAACATCGGACTTTGAATCTATCTTGTTTGGTGATCCAACCCGAGACCACACATAGCAAAGATGAGTGCAGTAGCTCCCACCACAATGCTCAGGAAGTTCGTGTTATAAAGTGTCAATTAAACACGGAGATGTGAAACGGTAATGAAGTATTTGAACAACTTGAAACAAAATATATAACTAACTAACTAACTAACTCTATGGCCTATGGAACCCGGAGGTTCAGTGCCGCGTTCACAAAAGCTCTCCACTGACTTCTATCCTTAGCTAATTCCATCCAGTTTCTACTTTGTATTCCTATCTCTATGAGATCCATCTTAATATTATCCTCCCATCTGCGCCTAGGTCTTCCTAATGGTCGTTTTCCTATGGGTCTACCAGTCAAGACTTTGAAAGCGTTTCTACTTTCTTCCATTCTAGCTACATGACCTGCCCACCTAAGCCTCCTAGACTTGACAACCCTAACAATGTTGGGTAAACCGTATAAACTATGTAGTTCCTCGTTATGAAGCTTCCGCCATTCCCCATTCTCGTTCCTCTTGGGTCCGAATATTCTTCTCAGGATCCTGTTCTCAAATACTTTCAGTCTATGTTCTTCCCTCAGAGTAAGCGACCATGTTTCGCAACCATACAGAACAACAGGCATGTTTATCGTTTTATATATTTTAAGCTTCAAATTCCTCGACAGAATTCGCGACGACAAGAGATTTTGAACCGAATAGTAACACGAATTCCCTGCTTTTAGTCGACATTTAATTTCTTCGTGAATATGATTTTCGTCTGTTAATATTGATCCTAAATATTTGAAAGTATCCACTTTATCAAAAGTATTATTTAATATTTTAACGCCTCCACAATTTGCCGTATTACGGTCCCGACACACTTCCATGTATTTAGTTTTCTCTGCATTTACTTCCAAACCCATGTCCCTGCAAGCGTTTAATAAGATCTCTGCATTTATTTCTACTGTTCTCCTATCATCCCCTATTAAATTTACATCATCAGCATATGCCATAACCTGGTGAATGCCATTCAACTCTAGGCCCTGGTTGCTATCTTTGATTTTCCTTATGGCGTATTCCAGCACAAAGTTAAATAATAATGGCGACAACGCATCTCCTTGTTTCAGGCCATTTTCGACGTGGAAGCTCGTGGACAAAAATTTTCCTACCCGGACTTTACTTTGGGATTCACTTAAACATATCTTAATTAATCTAATTAGCTTTCTCGGTATTCCAAGTTCTGTAAGAACGTTGTATAATGTTTCTCTCCTAACCGAGTCGTAAGCCTTTCTAAAATCAATAAATAGTTGATGTACCGGAGTATTGTATTCCCACTTCTTTTCGAGTATTTGGCGAATGGTAAATATTTGGTCGATAGTTGATCGATTCCGTCTAAATCCGCACTGATAATCTCCAATAATTTCATCTGCGTATGGGGTCAGTCTTGCTAACAGAATATTTGAAAGGATTTTATAGGATGTTGACAGAAGAGAAATGCCTCGATAATTATTACAGTCAGTTTTGTCGCCTTTCTTGTGAATTGGAACAATGATTGACTCTTTCCACTCTTGTGGCAATTCTTCCTTGTTCCAGATAAGGAGAATGAGTTTGTGTATCTTGTTCCACAATTTTTCGCCTCCAGCTAAAATTAACTCAGCCGGAATTTCATCTACACCCGAAGATTTGTGTTTCTTTAATTTCTTTATAGCGGCTTCCACTTCTATTCGATTGGGTTCTGGAATATACGAAACAAAATATATTGTAATGATAATTTACCCTATTTGTTACGATAATGAACGTTATATTTTGTTTTTAAAATGACAGTCAAAGCAGAATGTATTGGATAATAAATTAGAGATTGTAAAATTTCAACTTCGGTACGATTAAATATATTCGTGCTAATATGTGTTGCGTTATCCGTTAGGAGATATTGAACAATTCTGATTCAAAGGAAGGAAATAAACAACTGTATAGTACTAGAGTTAATTTAATAGAGTTTAATTGCGTAGGCAGTACTGAGGCTATGTGAGACAAAGTCTATTGCTGAAAGTGAAATATGGAATATCATTTTATCCCAGATATGATATACCCAATGATGAATAAATCTGGAACACACGCACGCAAAGCATTGGCGCTAGCAAATTAGCTATGAAGAGGTACACCATACCATATTCTAAGTCAAAAATGAGGCAAAAAATAAGAAGCAGAAACGACACACTGTACGATATTAATACTTTCACAATTTTAATTTTGCACTATTTATTTCTAGACTTTCGAGACGAGACCGAGATTTGGTACTCGAGACCGAGACAGAGATCAAGACAAGCATCTGTTGACCGAGACGAGACCGAGACCGAGACGGCGATTTTTGACTATAGATGAGACCGAGACCGAGACTGTATGAAGTCTCGTCTCGTCTCGCCTCGTCTCGATACTATCTCTATTCCAAAGGAGTTACAAACGTAAAAAAAAGTTATCAATAAAGATAAATAAACATACTAACTAGAGATACCCTGTGTATATGTAAAAACTTTTTTCGTACGACAAATAACAGTGTTGCCATACTTCGAAATATATTTTTTATTTTCTTCTTCTTCTTTTACGAGTTGAGCACAGGGGGCACAAAAGTTACCTTGTTGGGATCTGCGTCTCATAAGCTTTGGAACAAAGTTTGGCTTATATCTCTGTGACAATTAGGTGCGTCTCTAGGGCTGCCAACGTCAGGGCAGAAAAAAATATTTCGAAGAATATGTACAAAATGATTCTCGTAGGAAGTACGTTCGGATTTTTTTTTCTTACTTAGTATTAAACATAATTTTTTACATGATTGTACCCAATGTCTGCGGTATACGTGAAAATATTTTTTCGTACGTATTAGTAACAGCGTTGCCAGCCTCTCACAAATTTCCAAAAACAAAAAAAAATCATTTAAAAAATATTCTTCTACGGGTTTGGCATGGGGAGCACAAAAATTAGCTCTTTGGAATCTGTGTTCCATAAGCTTTACAACGAAGTATAGTTCATATCCCTGTGACAATTAGAAGGGGTACTAGGTCCGCCAAAGTAAAGATCTGCGGTCAAGCAGGCCTAAGGCAAACATTGCATTGTCAATACTTTTTCAGCATGTAAACAGTAACTTACCTTCAGGTTTAACACTCACTTGTAGAACATTTCCGAAAATTGGCACCGGTCGAGGTCCTGGAATTTTATTGATAATTTTCCTAAATCTTGAAAGTTTACTTAATCGTTGATAAACCCACAGAATAGGAATAATAAACAAAGCAATATACCACAGCAAATCCACTCCAGACATCTTGCAAACTTCAATATTTACTCGCTAATGCTAATGTAACAGTGTTAAAGGTCAGCAGAAACTCTTTTATACTGTCCATTTTATCTTGTGGAAGACACTTTTTTTTTTTTTTTAAATTCTTTGACCTAAATACAAGCCTGCTCTTGACCTTGAAGTAACTTTATCTGTTGGGAATAATTTGGCCTTTCTTATCTATTAAGGCATATTAAAATATACAAACATGTGTCTTAGTCTCTTTGGAGAAATATTGTAGTTTTTTGACCTTGAGATAGCTAGGATTTTACTTATATAATATTAAAATTTTGTTTCTGTAGGCGTTTTTAAAGTTTTCATAATATGTGAAATATTGGGAATTTAATAATGTTAGAGCCCAGAACCATATTTGCAAATATAAACATGTTAGATTCAAAGGTTAAAGTTACAATATCACGTTGATATCTATAATCTTAATCAAGACTACGTGGCAATTAAGTTTCATTTTTAAAGCTCAAAATTATTTATTTATATATTTATTTATTTATTTATTTTGTAGAATAGTACATGCTTAGGGAAACCAACGGGAACAGGATACTTTGTCAAATTACCATTCAAAACTTAGAACAGTCACATTATCAAAAGAAACAGTTATATCTTCAACAGAAATGGACACATCGTCAAATACAGGGAATGGGCAATTCGATGAAACGACAACTACCTCAGAAGAATTGGTCACTTCTTCAAATAGACCAGTGTTGCCAGGTCCCCAGCTCGGAAATTCGCGACTGTGCAGTCAAAGTTCCGCCACGTTCCGCTACTCTTACTGAAATTCCGCTATTTTCCGCTACATTATAAAACTAAACTTAAATGGTATAGAAAAAAGAACGGTGTTAACAAAACTGCAAAATATTTCACACATTAATAATAGGTCTAAATTTTAAATGCAAAGCCCTGATTTAGTGCTTCACTAAATTTTATGAATTAAAAAAAGAATTCAGTCTTACTTGAATTAATATTATTAAAGTAAAAGTCACGGCCAATGCTTATCATTCTTTTATCAGGATGTTATTTATGAGCATATTACCATTGTGTAACATCAGTTGGAAATGTAATTTTTTTCTTTTAAAATAGAAGAAATGAAAGGAGAGGAATACGTATGTTTTATCCGTTACTGCATGGAATAACTTCTAAATTATAATGTAAGAATAGTTACAATCAGGGGCGGATCCAGGACCGACTTCTGGGGGGGCGGTGGGTTGTCATACTGTTACTTTTAAGGGCTTCAAACTTTGGAATGGGTTTTATTTGTATACATAAAATAAGAAAGTTTTACTTTTCTGGAGGGGGCGATCGCCCCGATCGCCCCCCCTGGATCCGCCCCTGGTTACAATGATGTCACTTGACAGCAAATTAAACAAAGATTAGCGTGGAAATATGTTGATACACGTATCAAATATAAAATTTATAAAACATTTCATTAGCATTACTTTCAAAAAAAATTCGTTTAATGCTATTTTCTCTCCCCAAGAAATTATTATAAAATACTATTTTACTGCATAAAAAGTTGTATACCTTTGTGTTAATACTACTTCTACCTTACAACAAGTGGAACCCCTCTTTCCAAAACAATACTCTGACTAGGGCCTGGACAAGCATTAAATGCACAAGATAGATTTGGACTTATGCAGAGTCGTTTTGACGTATGATTAGCGTCATACTAAAAGTCTGACTACTGCAGGAAACATATGTTAGTCGAACTCTTTAGTATGGCACTAATCATACGTCAGAACGACTCTGCATAAGGCCCGAATTGATTAAATTTTGTCACATGTTTGCTAACCTAACATAAATGTTTTGTAACCTACTTCTTTCAAGCTTTGGCGGAAAATTAGAGGTTTTAAGATACGTTTTCAAAAGTCGCTACATTGTCCGTATTTTATCGTCCGTCGCCGCTTTGTAGCCAGGGCAACGAGAATTCGCTACGCGTAGCGGAATTCCGCTACGGTTGGCAGCGCTGTATGAAGCTAAGAAGCAAGGGCATATATTATCCACAATTGCTTCTTCAAAAATTACAAGTGTCAGTGTAAAACAGAAAAGCCCTATCCTTTTTTTTTTAAGGTTAAGCCGATCAAAGGGTTACGCCCTTTCTTCGGGACGAGGATTATAGGTATGGGGAATTTTCTTTATTTATAGGGGGCATTGAGGGTTTGGAGCATTATTTGATTTTATTTTATTTCATTCTTATTTGTGGGCATCTTTTTTATTTTTTATTTTATTTTATTTTTTTATTGTTTTTTAATTTTTTATTTTTATTTTTTAATTTTTTATTTTTATTTTTTTTATTATGAGAGATGAGGTGAAGTGCAGGTGGACGTCACAAACACGAGGGTATATGTTAGTATGGACGAGTGAATGGTTATCTTCTGCCCTGGGGCGTCACAGGGTTGATGTAGACAGATGAAGCCCGCTGCTAGCAACATTGTTGGAACACTAGTGCAGAGATGGATAAATGCATGGACTAAGATGAGGTGGATGATAGATGGCAAAGTCGGCCTTTTGAGGGCCATCGTCGTCTAGAGTGTTATAGTATAGAGTGAGAAGATGTTGGAGAGGAGTGGCTTGGTGACGTGGGGGCGTATCATGTATTATGTCCTGTTGAAAGGTGTCTAGGAATATCGGATTTCCTTCTGCAATGACTTTTGTAATATATTTAGTGCGAAGTGTTTCTAAGTATGGAAATATTGTTGGAAAGTTGATTCGGCGATAGAGGTCGGCAGTCGGTGCTGGTAGTTTGATACGATAAGCAAGTCGGAGAGCATGTCTTTCGGAGATGGCGAGTCTATTATACAATTCATCAGGGGCAGAGATCCAGCAGATATGGCCATGTGTGAGAGCAGGTCGGAGGAGGTTTAAGCGGTTCGTTGCCTGTGATCGAATCTTTTATAGGTGGGGTTTCCAACTGAGTTTAGAATCAAAGATGATCCCAAGGTAGGTAACTTGTGATGATGGGCGGATGAAAGTTCCGTTTACATTAATGTGAAGAAGGGAAGGATTGCGATGGATTCGTGAGCGGCAACGAGGTGGGAGAAAAATGAGAGCTTGTGTTTTTGAGAGAATTGATAGTGGGGCGCCATTTGGAACACCAGGAGGTAAAGGCGTCAATTGCCTGCTGAACTGTTTTATTTATGGTTTGAACTGTATTAGATGTGGCAAGAAAAGCGGTATCATCTGCATATTGGTATACTGAGACATTTGGTGGGAGAGGGGTCATGTCGGCGACATATAAAATATATAGAAGAGGTGAAAGGACAGATCCCTGAGGGACGCCACAGTGAAGAAAGATCGGATAGGAAAGGGATTGGTTGATATTAATATAAGTCATACGATTGGAAAGAAAAGAAAGTATACATCGGATGTATGAGATAGAAAGATTGAAAGAGTGAAGTTTTGCGATGAGGCCGGCATGCCAAACTTTGTCAAAAGCCTTCTCCAGATCGAACAGTAACAGACAAGATGGTTTTGAGGTATTATAATGATTTGTTATAGCAGTGGTGAGGCGCAGAAGCTGGTCAGAAATACTAATATGTGGGCGAAAGCCGGCTTGATGTAGAGGGATGAGATTATGGTCGGAAAGATGAGTATGCAGACGGCTGACTAGAATGCGTTCAAAGATTTTGCTAAGGACTGATGTTAGTTGGATTGGTCGGTATGATGAGAGTGCAGTAGGAGGTTTATTTGGTTTGATGAAAAGGAGAGTTTTGGAGATTTTCCATTGGGGAGGGTAAAATCCGGTGCGAAGAATGAAGTTGTAGATGGTTGCGAGAAGTGAAAAGAGGATGGGAGGAGATGATTTTATAGGTAATGTGATCAAAGCCAGGGGCTGTGTTTCGTTTTGATCGGATGGCGGAAGAGATATCTTCAGGAGTTATAAGATCGTTAAGAGGAGAAGCGGTAAGTTGGTGGTGAATATTGGGTTGAAGTTGAGGAGCGTGTGGGTTTGCGAGATGTTCCACACGGCGTGTGAGAGTTGCATGAAGAGGTTGTACGGTTGGGGTAAAAATGTCTTGAAAGAAAGAGGCGAAAGCATTTGCTTTGTCAGTATCAATTTGAAGCGAATTGTTATGTGAGATGATAGGGTATAAAGTATGACGGGTTTTGCCAGTTAACTGATGAAATTTTTGCCAGAATTGGGTAGGGTGCAAGGTAGTGGATAGAGTGTTGCAGGCTGAGATCCAACGTTTTCGTTTGTAGGCATCTAAGTAATTGTGGAGAATGCGATTCCAGCGACGATGATGTGTTAATGATATAGGATTACGTGTACGTTGGAAGTCACGGAAAGAGCGTCTAGAAGCAGCAACGATAGATTGATATTGTGGAGGTATTGAAGGTTTGTGCGGATGACGTGTACGAAGGGGGATGTTGTTTTGGGTGGCTGTGTCAAGGGATGTTGTGATTTGGTCCACAAGGTTATAGAGTTCTTCTTCACTAGTGGGCTCCTGTAGATTTTGCAATGAAGTTGTGAGGTCGGTTTGAAAATTAGCCCAGTTCGCATGAGTGTAATCAAAGAAGTGAATTGGCGGGGGTTGTGTTTTGGGATGTGTGGTGATAATAAGATCAAGGAGTATCGGAGCATGATCGCTGCCGAAAGGTGGTAGAACTCTGAGATTGTGAATAGTAAGAGAAGGAGTACTAATCACTATGTCGGGTGAGGTATTGCTGATTGGGCGTGATGGCGATGGGAGATGATGGTAGTCGACGGCTAGAATATTAGAAATGTAGTTTTGAAAATGTTGTTTCTCTGTCTGAGGACGACTATGAATATTGATATCTGCCATGATTATATAATGTCTGAACCTATTGTCGATGTATTGAGAAAATTCGTAGGGAATAGGGTGGCCTGGTCTGACATATATGGTGCAACGAGTAATGATTTTTGTGCGAAGATACAGTGTGACTATGGAATACTCTGGGAGATCATGTGGTTTGGGGAAAGTATGAGGACGCACAGGTATAGTATGATAGGTTCCAATTGCTGTGCCACCATTAGCTCGATCAAATACAGATGTCCAAATGAGATGAGGTGACGTGAGATGATCAGTGATGATGATGATGGGATCCACCCTCCAGCACTGAAAAGTACTGTCAATCCCAGTGAGAGCGTATGCTACACAATATCCTCGGTAGCACGTTAACACTTCCCAGCTGGGCTAGGCTTGGTACAAAATGCAGCTTGTGACGCATGGTACGTTAAGCTGGTGAAAGTTGTTGGATGTCGGTGTGTAAGTGGATATTTTCGATCCACTTACTTGTAATAAATTAACTGTAAAAATATCTGGTTTAAATATAGATATATATAATCTAATAGTTTTTAAGTTCATTAAATTCCAGGCCTGGATAATTTTTTAGGTGCTTATATATTTATATAGTTTATAATGTTTATATAATTTGTATAATTTATCTGTATATAATTTGTATCATGGTTATCATATATATATATATTTTTTTAGACCTTAGAGAGATTGCCTTTAAAGATTTTCTGCTTAGATAGATACACTGTTACATTTGCTTCCATAGTTTAGGAATCGGATACGTGCTTGTTAACTGTTAGAACTTCAAGGGGGAGGTTGGTAGCGTCGGTTTTTTTCAAATTTGCAACGAACTTTCTTTATTTTAGCTGGAGATCTTTTCGTTTTTGGATGCTGCCACGTGTGAGCCGAATCGTATATATACCGAGCTGTTTCGCTTGGTAGGGGTTCTTCTGACGCTCTGGACCACATGGTTAAGTTCGACCGACGGTTCTAATGTCTGTTGGATCAACCAAATTATTTTTAAGCTATGCTGTTTAAGGCTGGCAGGTTAGGATGGTCTCTCGGAATGACCAAGGATAGGGAATAGGTTTTTCTTTTGCAAATAACTTAAGAATAGTTTTCTGGGGAGAATTCTTTTTTTGTTTAATAGGTTAAATTTTAATCACGCCGAGGACGTGGGGATATCTATTAAATAGGTTTTTATATTTTGAGATACGTTTTAATCTCTTAAATAGGTCTATTTAAGAATTCTAATTTCGAGCTCAAATGGTTTTGGGTTCGAGTCCCCTCTGGAATGAGAACGTTGTTTCTCAAGTTAAAGTTTATTGTTTTCCTTTTTGATTCCCTGATCCTAATCCTGTGTTAGTGATTATCTCTTGAAAAAGAGATAAGTTTCTGGTCTTTTAGAGCGAGACCTTATTTAGGGCAAGGTCTAGTTTTGGTGGCCAGTTTATTGTCTCGAAGAGAGAGACTTGGTTAGGGCAAGGTCCACTGCACGGGCCAGTTTATAGTCTCATGAGAGAGACTTATTTCTTACCTTAACTTAACCTTTCACCTTGTATTATTATTCAGACAGGGTTTCCTTTTCGCAGGTTCTCTAGAGTTCTGGAGACCTGTGTAGATAGGCCAAGCATTTTCTTTGATTCATGGAATTGCTTTTAAAGTTAAGGCAGAGTGGAGCTGTTCCGTTAGAGAGGGCAGAGAAACTTATGCCACAGGACCCTTATAAATTAGAGCATAAATTAGCATGTATTCGTATCTAAGTAGGGAGTGATGGGTTCCGAGTTCGATCTCTCACGGGTAAAGTTTCCAGAGTCCTGAGAGAGAACTCTTTTGCTGCTTCTCATAGAGAAATTTTCACTTTTTTGCGCATATCTAGTCTACGAATAAAATATTATAAAAGCCTAAGTAGTGTTTCGTTCTTTAAAACAAAAATTTCCCTGTGCCCGGATGTAATAAGAATAATTTTAATCATACCCTAGACAATTAAGTTTTTTGAGAGGAGCCAGTGAAGAAGGAATAATTAGACTTAATCCTTTATTCTGTTTTTTTTTTTTATCTATGTAGTATATTGTTCTTACAGTTCAGTTTGAAGAAGACTGTGAGATAAAGAGGAATTAAAAGATTTTTGTGCCAAAATAGTATTAGAGATACTACTTAGTAGTGGCGTATATATTTATATAAAGAGTTTATATTATTATTTTTTTTATACTACATATTCTGTGGGCTCTTTGCCGGGATTTTAAAGACGAGATATTTTTATGAAACAGAGATCAGGAAAGAGAATAGATATGGCAGGGCAGATAGATTTAGATACATAGAAAGAGGCTCTGGGCATACAGGAAACAGATATGCCACTAGAGGAGGTTTTACAACTTGTGAGAAGACTGAATAGGTCTAGCGAAGTTCATAGTGAACGAACGGAAACAAGCAGTCAGAATGGGGAAAGTTCAAGTACTGGTTGTACTTGTTCTAAGATTTTTGATGAAGTGAAGGTACAATTACCACACTTTACCGGAAGTTCAACGGAAAATCCGTTTGATTTTATCGCTTCGTTGAAAGATTTTTCTAAGAGGAAAAATATATCCCTAGAACAGATTTTAGAAAAGGTTGTGCCATATTTATTGGATGGAGAGTCTAAACAATGGTTTAATTTTAAGGCTCCGTTTTCGGAATTTTCGGAATTTCAGAATAGTTTCCTTCAGGAGTATTACAGTTTTAATTATGAACAGGAAATTGAATCCGATATTTCACAGAGAATCCAGCTACCCACGGAATCAATGGCTAAATTCGTAAGAAGTATGTCAATTCTGTATAACCGGTTACGTAAACCGCCGTCTGAAGAAGAACAGGTTTTGAGAATCATAAGTAAGTCTCATCCGAAATTTAAGATCTATTTACACGAACGTAAATTTAGTACGTTGAAAGAGCTAGAGACATATGCAGTCAAAATTCAGGCTATTTTACTTGAAGAGGTGAACTATGCTAAATTACACAAGAATGGAAATGTGGGAAAAGATGTAGCCGTCGTTTCAAATAGTACGCATGAGTTTGGAAAAATTCCTGAGTTTAAAGCTGAAGCTTTGGATCCCGCATTGTATAAACGGAGTATAGGGGAGAAGGATACCACAAAACCAGTGAAAAGAGAGCAATTGCGTTGCCACGCGTGCAATGGCTTAGGGCATTTTAAAAGTCAGTGTTTAAAGATTAAAAGAAATTCTGAGAAGAAGAACGAAAAAACTGCTGCGGCCACTATTAGAAAAGAGGTTAGACAAGGGAACAGTGCTCCGTATGCATATGCTTTTTTCTATAGAAAGCCGATTGATGTTTTCTATGATAGCGGCAGTGAGGTGCATTTCGCCAGCCCCCCCACCTTGGAGTTTCGAAAAAAAACCTATGCCAATCGTTTGTGCTACGTTTGTGCCGGAATGTACCGCAAAAATTTTCGTTTGTACCACTTCCGGTACGAAGTTATAAGGGTTTCAAAGTGGGGGGGCTGGGGAAACGGCAGCCCCCCCACCTTGGAATTTCGAAACGAAACCTATGCCAATCGTTTGTGCTACGTTTGTGCCGGAATGTACCGCAAAAATTTTCGTTTGTACCACTTCCGGTACGAAGTTATAAGGGTTTTAAAGTGGGGGGGCTGGGGAAACGGCAGCCCCCCCACCTAGGGATTTCAAAACAAAACCTATGCCAATCGTTTGTGCTACGTTTGTGCCGGAATGTACCGCAAAAATTTTCGTTTGTACCACTTCCGGTACGAAGTTGTAAGGGTTTTAAAGTGGGGGGGCTGGAGAAACGGCAGCCTCCAAACTTGGAATTTCGAAACAAAACCTATGGCAATCGTTTGTGCTACGTTTATGCCGGAATGTACCGCAAAAAATTTCGTTTGTACCACTTCCGGTACGAAGTTATAAGGGTTTAAAAGTGGGGGGGCTGGAGAAACGGAAGCCTCCAACCTTGGAATTTCGAAACAAAACCTATGGCAATCGTTTGTGCTACGTTTGTGCCGGAATGTACCGCAAAAAATTTCGTTTGTACCACTTCCGGTACGAAGTTATAAGGGTTTCAAAGTGGGGGGGCTGGAGAAACGGAAGCCTCCAACCTTGGAATTTCGAAACAAAAACTATGCCAATCGTTTGTGATACGTTTGTGCCGGAATGTACCGCAAAAATTTTCGTTTGTACCACTTCCGGTACGAAGTTATAAGGGTTTAAAAGTGGGGGAGCTGGGGAAACGGCAGCCCGCCACCTAGGAATTTCAAAACAAAACCTATGGCAATCGTTTGTGCTACGTTTGTGCCGGAATGTACCGCAAAAATTTTCGTTTGTACCACTTCCGGTACGAAGTTATAAGGGTTTAAAAGTGGGGGAGCTGGGGAAACGGCAGCCCACCACCTAGGAATTTCAAAACAAAACCTATTGCAATCGTTTGTGCTACGTTTGTGCCGGAATGTACCGCAAAAATTTTCGTTTGTACCACTTCCAGTACGAAGTTATAATAGATTTAAAGTAGGGGGCTGGGGAAACGGCAGCCCCCCACCTTGGAATTTCGAAACGAAACCTACGACAATCGTTTGTGCTACGTTTGTGCCGAAAAATACCGCAAAAATTTTCGTTTGTACCACTTCCGGTAGGAAGTTATAAGGGTTTAAAAGTGGGGGGGCTGGAGAAACGGAAGCCTCCAACCTTGGAATTTCGAAACAAAAACTATGCCAATCGTTTGTGATACGTTTGTGCCGGAATGTACCGCAAAAAATTTCGTTTGTACTACTTCCGGTACGAAGTTATAAGGGTTTTAAAGTGGGGAGATGGGGAAACGGCAGCCCGCCACCTAGGAATTTCAAAACAAAACCTATGCCAATCGTTTGTGCTACGTTTGTGCCGGAATGTACCGCAAAAATTTTCGTTTGTACCACTTCCGGTACGAAGTTATAAGGGTTTAAAAGTGGGGGAGCTGGGGAAACGGCAGCCTCCAAACTTGGAATTTCAAAACAAAACCTATGGCAATCGTTTGTGCTACGTTTGTGCCGGAATGTACCGCAAAAATTTTCGTTTGTACCACTTCCGGTACGAAGTTATAATAGATTTAAAGTAGGGGGCTGGGGAAACGGCAGCCCCCCCACCTTGGAATTTCGAAACGAAACCTATGCCAATCGTTTGTGCTACGTTTGTGCCGGAATGTACCGCAAAAATTTTCGTTTGTACCACTTCCGGTACGAAGTTATAAGGGTTTCAAAGTGGGGGGGCTGGAGAAACGGAAACTCCTACCTTGGAATTTCGAAGCAAAACCTATGCCAATTGTTTGTGCTACGTTTTTGCCGGAATGTACCGCAAAAATTTTCGTTTGTACCACTTCCGGTACGAAGTTATAAGGGCTTTAAAGTGGGGGGCTGGAGAAACGGCAGCCTCCAAACTTGGAATTTCGAAACAAAACCTATGCCAATCGTTTGTGCTACGTTTGTGCCGGAATGTACCGCAAAAATTTTCGTTTGTACCACTTCCGGTACGAAGTTATAAGGGTTTAAAAGTGGGGGCTGGAGAAACGGCAGCCCCCCCACCTAAAAATTTCGAAACAAAACCTATGCCAATCGTTTGTGCTACGTTTGTGCCGGAATGTACCGCAAAAATTTTCGTTTGTACCACTTCCGGTATTAAGTTATAAGGTTTTAAAATGGGGGGCTGGAGAAACGTCAGCCTCCAAACTTGGAATTTCGAAACAAAAACTATGCCAATCGTTTGTGCTACGTTTGTGCCGGAATGTACCGCAAAAAGTTTCGGTTGTACCACTTCCGGTACGAAGTTATAAGGGTTTCAAAGTGGGGGGGCTGGAGAAACGGCAGCCTCCAACCTTGGAATTCCGAAACAAAACCTATGCCAATCGTGTGTGCTACGTTTGTGTCGGAATGTACCGCAAACATTTTCGTTTGTACCACTTCCGGTACGTAGTTATAAGGGTTTTAAAGTGGAGGGGGACTGGAGAAACGGCAGCCTCCAACCTTGGAATTCCGAAACAAAACCTATGCCAATCGTGTGTGCTACGTTTGTGCCGGAATGTACCGCAAAAATTTTCGTTTGTTCCACTTCCGGTACGAAGTTATATGAGTTTTCAAGAGGGGCTGTGGTAACGGCAGCCCCGCACCCAGTAATTTCGAAATGAAACCTATGCCCACTCTTTGCACTACTTTTGAACAGGAACGTTTCGCTAAACTCTTTTCTGTACCACTTCCGGTACAAAGATACGAGAGTTTCAAGCTACGGGGCTGCCGTTTTGATGCCCCCTCGGAATTTCGAAACGAGACCTATGCAAATCGTTTAATAACATTTGTGTCGGAATGTATCGCAAACATTTTTGTATGTATCACTTCCAGTACAAAAGTATGACAGTTTTAACTAGGGGCTGCCGTTTCCAGAACCCCCCATCTTGGAATTTCGAGATAAGACTATGTCAATCGTTTGTGGTACGTTTTTACCGGAATGTACCGCAAAAAAAATTACGTGCCTGAAGTTGGCCCCCCACCTCTCCCAAATCACACCAAACGTTGCACATCGTTAATGCATCGTTAGTGCACGTTAGTGCATTTAGAACTAACCTTAGTGCTATCAGCGTTTAGGAGATATTGAAGATTTTGGTTTGGGACCTACTTCATATGAAGTTAGCCCCCCACCCATCTTTATGCAGACAGATTTTCACTAAACTTAGCGCATCGTTAGTGCATCGTTAGTGCACTTAAAGACACTAAGCACGACCGTAAGTGCTACCATATTTTGGGATTATTCAAGATTTTCGGTGGGGGGGGGCAACTTCAGAAATATCAAATTCTATACAAATAGAGGTAGAAACATGGAGTTGACGGTAATCATTAGTGCATTGTTAGTGCACTTAAACGCAATAAGCACTAACATTAGTGCTATCATATTTTGGGATTTATTCAAGATCTTTGGTGGGGAGCCAACTTCAAAAATATCAAATTTTATACAAATAGAGGTAGAAACATGGAGTTAACGGCAATCGTTAGAGCGTGATTAGTGCACTTAAATGCACTAAGCACTAACGTTAGTGTTACCACATTTTGAAATTTATTCAAAATTTTTGGTGGGGGGCAACTTCAGAAATATCAAATTCCATACAAAGTGTCAGTATTTTCAGGAATCAGTAACGAATGCACTAATTACTTTGTTAGTGCTTGAAGAGGGCGCAAATTCACGCTGGCCACCAAAGATATTTTACTTGTAGCACCTACACTAATTAAGCACTAGCATTAGGGGTTGGTGCACGAAGAAGCACTAACGATGCACTAAGGATTGTACTGGAAATGATCATTAGTGCTTTTTAATTTGGCAGAAATTTGACACAGTGAAAAACTCCCCTTAAATTTCTTATGTGAGTTTCCTGAGATGTAACTGGCCATAACTACACTAATAGTGAAGCACTAACGAAATCAGCTCTAATTTTTTCGTTATTGGTAAAGTGGGGCACCAAGTTCATGAAAGCTTCCAAAGGTTTTTTTACTTGTAGGACCTACATTAATGAAGAACTAACGTTAGGTGTTAATGCACTAAGAAACACTAACGATTTCAGTAGAAGAGGTCATTAGTGCTTTTGATTTTGGCGGAAATTTGACGCAATGAAAAATTCCACATGAATCTCTTATGGGATTTTTGTGGCATATAATTGGCCATATCTACATCAATAGTTAAGCATTAACGGAACTATGAGTGTTTTGCAGAAGCGCTAACGATACATTAACGAATGGACTTATTTTTCGTTACTGCTTGAAGTGGGAACCAAGTTCACGCTGGCCCGCAAAGGTTTCTTACTTGTAGCACCTACACTAATGAAGCACGAAACTTAGGTGTTGGTGCACTAGGAAGCACTAATATTACAAGGAAAGAAAACTTTCGAATTTATCGTCAACTTAGCCCCCACTACAAGCACTAACGAAAAAATTAGTTTTATACGTTAGTGCATTGTTAGTACTTCTAGAAGATACAAGTAGTTTCGTTAGTGTTTCACCATTAGTGTAGAAATGGCCAATTATAAGTCTCAAAACTCCCATAAGAAACACATGGGGAATTATTCATTGTATCAAATTCCCATCTCATTCAAAAGCACTAATTACCTCTGTTAGTGCAATTGTTAGTTCATCGTAATTGCTTCTTAGAGCACAAACACCTAACGTTAGTGCTTCATTAGTGTAGGTGTTACAAGTAAAAAAAACCTATGAAGAAGTCAGCGTGAATTTCGCACCGACACTTTAAGCACTAACGGAAAAAATAGTCCAATTCGTTAGTGCTTCTATAAAGCACTAACAATTTCGTTAGTGCTTCTTTATTAGTGTAGTTATGGCCAATTACATATCACGAGACTCACAAGAAATTTAGGCAAATTTTTCATTGAATCAAATTTCCGCCAAATTCAAAATCACTAATGATCTCTTCTAGAGCGATCGTTAGTGCATTGTTAGTGCTTCTTAGCGCATCTACACCTAAGGTTAGTGCTTCATTAGTAAATGTGCTACAATTAAAATACCTTTTAGGCCAGAGTGAACTTAGCGCCCCCACTTCAAGCACTAACTAAAACTTAGTGCCATTCGTTAGTGCATTGGTAGTGCTTCTGGAAAACACTAACAATTTAGTTAGAACTTCAATATTAGTTTACTTATGGCCAATTACATGTAACGAAACACATAATAAATTTATGGGAAATTTTTCATTGCGTCATATTTCCGTCAAATTCAAGAGTACTAATGATCTATTCTAGTGCAATCGTTAGTGCATCGTTAGTGCTTCTAGAAAACACTAACAGTTTCGTTTGTCCTTAAATATTAGTGTAGTTATGGACAATTACATGTCACTAAACTCCTATAAGACATTTATTGGAAATTTTTAATTGCATCAAATTTACGCCATATTCAAAAGCACTAATGATATCTTCTAGTGCAATTGTTAGTGGTTCTTAGTGCATCAACCCCTAACGTTAGTACTTCATTAGTGTAGGTGCTACAGGTACAATATCTTTGGAGGGCACGGTGAACTTGCGTCAACTTCAAGCACTAACAAAAAATTAATGCCATTCATTAGTGTATCGTTAGTGCTTCTAGAAAGCACTAAATGTTTGTATGAAATTTGATATTTCTTAAGTTGGTCCCACCAGAAATCTTGAATAAATCCCAAAATATGGTAATGCTAACCTTAATGCTTAGTGCATTTAAGTGCACTAACGATGCAATAACGATTGTCTTTAACTGCATGTTTCTACCTCTATTTGTATAGAATTTGATATTTCTGAAGTTGGCCCCCATCTAAAATCTTGAATAAATCCCAAAATATTGTAGCACTAACGTTAGTGTTTAGTATTTTAAGTGCACTAACGATGCACTAACGATTGCCGTTAACTCTATGTTCCTATCTCTATTTGTATAGAATTTGAAATTACTGAAGTTGCCCATCCCACCGAAAATCTTGAATGAATTCCAAAATATGGTAGCACCAACGATAGTGCTTAGTACGTTTAAGTGCACTAACGATGCACTAACGTTTGCCATTAACCCCATGTTTCTATCCCTATTTGTATAGAATTTGATATTTCTGAAGTTGACCACCCCACCAAATTTCTTGAATAAATCTCAAAATATAGTAGCGCTAACGTTAGTGCTTAGTGCGTTTAAGTGCACTAATGATGCACTAATGATTGCTGTTAACACTATGTTTCTACCTTTAATTGTATACAATTTGATATTTCTGAAGTTGGCCCCCCCACCAAAAATCTTGAATAAATCCCAAAATATGATAGCACTAACATTAGTGCTTAGTGCTTATAAGTGCACTAACGATTTCCGTTAACTCAATGTTTCTATCTCTATTTGTATTGAATTTGATGTTTCTGAAGTTTACCCCCCACTTTAAAACTATTATAACTTCGTACCGGAAGTGCTACAAACGAAAATTTTTGCGGTACATTCCAGCACAAACGATTGGCATAGGTTTTGTTTCGAAATTCCAAGTTTGGAGGCTGCCGTTTTTGCAGCCCCTCCACTTCAAAACGATTATAACTTCGTACCGGAAGTGGTACAAACGAAAATTTTTGCGGTACATTTTGGCACAAACGTA
This sequence comes from Thermobia domestica, assembly GCF_964235325.1. Lineage (NCBI taxonomy): Eukaryota > Metazoa > Arthropoda > Insecta > Zygentoma > Lepismatidae > Thermobia > Thermobia domestica. The sequence goes on from NC_137469.1 coordinate 11,116,392, forward strand.
GCACAAACGATTGGCATAGATTTTGTTTTGAAATTCCTAGGTTGGAGGCTGCCGTTTCCCCAGCCCCCCACTTTAAAACTATTATAACTTCGTACCGGAAGTGGAACAACCGAAAATTTTTGCGGTACATTCCGGCACAAACGTAGCACAAACGATTAGCATAGTTTTTGTTTCGAAATTCCAAGGTTGCAGGCTTCCGTTTCTGCAGCCCCTCCACTTCAAAACGATTATAACTTCGTACCAGAAGTGGTACAAACGAAAATTTTTGCGGTACATTCCGGCACAAACGTAGCACAAACGAATGCCATAATTTTTGTTTCGAAATTCCAAGTTTTGAGGCTGCCGTTTCTCCAGCCCCCCCCACTTTAAAACCCTTATAACTTCGTACCGGAAGTGGTACAAACGAAAATGTTTACGGTATATTCCGGCACAAACGTAGCACAAACGATTGGCATAGGTTTTGTTTCGAAATTCCAAGTTTGGAGGCTGCCGTTTCTCCAGCCCCCCACTTTAAAATCCTTTTAACTTCGTACCGGAAGTGGTACAAACGAAAATTTTTGCGGTACATTCCGGCACAAACGTAGCACAAACGATTGGCATACCTTTTGTTTCGAAATTCCAAGGTTGGAGGCTTCCGTTTCTCCAGTCCCCCCACTTTGAAACCCTTATAACTTCGTACCGGAAGTGGTACAAACGAAAATTTTTGCGGTACATTCCGGCACAAACGTAGCACAAACGATTGCCATAGGTTTTGTTTCGAAATTCCAAGTTTGGAGGCTGCCGTTTCTCCAGCCCCCCCACTTTAAAACCCTTATAACTTCGTACCGGAAGTGGTACAAACGAAAATTTTTGCGGTACATTCCGGCACAAACGTAGCACAAACGATTGCCATAGGTTTTGTTTTGAAATTCCTAGGTGGGGGGGCTGCCGTTTCCCCAGCCCCCCCACTTTAAAACCCTTATAACTTCGTACCGGAAGTGGTACAAACGAAAATTTTTGCGGTACATTCCGGCACAAACGTAGCACAAACGATTGGCATAGGTTTTGTTTTGAAATTCCTAGGTGGGGGGGCTGCCGTTTCCCCAGCCCCCCCACTTTAAAACCCTTATAACTTCGTACCGGAAGTGGTACAAACGAAAATTTTTGCGGTACATTCCGGCACAAACGTAGCACAAACGATTGCCATAGGTTTCGTTTCGAAATTCCAAGGTGGGGGGGCTGGCGAAATGCACCTGCGGCAGTGAGATCTGCTTCACAAGCACAGAAATTGCGAAAGATTGGATTTCGAAAGGCGCTAAAACTGAAAAAATTAACGAAGAAATTCTCGCTACCGGAAGTACAATTTCGAAGCAAATTGTGCGTGCTCGTTTTTGTTTAAAGAAGAGAGTTTTCTCTTTTCCTTTCTATGTTTAGGATTCCCCATCTATTCCGACAGTCCTGGGATCTAATTTCCTTAAACATGCTGGTATACAACTTCATTTAAGCAAAGCCGGCTGGAAGTTTGACAGTGAGAAGCACCTCACACGGTTTATTGTTCCAGAGGAAAAAGAAAGAAAAAGCCAGACACCCCGTGAAACAAGTACTCATGTACTAGTAAAAGGGAGGGGAGGAAAGACTCGATTTTCAGAAGGAACAAGTGACCCACCTAACGATGGAGGGAGGAGTAACAACAGGAGTTTTAGCAGTGAGCAAAAGAGCGGAAAAAGTAGGAGGAGAAATTTTTTATGGTCAGTCGTAGGCGGAGGACGGAAAAGGCCTGGGAAAAGCCTCCACTGATAAAAGCTCGGACAGCGGTAGTAGCTATTCTTTTATTTCTGGTCCAGTCGCAGAGGAGTTCGAGAAAAGAGGTTGTAAATTTAAAAAAGACCCAATGTTATTGTCACTGGCTGAAGGAACATCTTATGTTACAAAAAGCGTTACAGTAGAAGTTAATTTCTACGGGAAATGTGTTAAGGCCAACATACACTAGCGTATTTTCAGCGCGCATTTTCGGTCCGTAAAATGATGTCGTAAATTTCGGTCCGTAAGTTGGCCCATACACCTAGCGTAAAAATAGGCGCGTAAAAGAAGAAGAAAAAGAAGCGGACATTTTTCGCTCTTCCTCTTGCCTGTTGTTTGAGAACATGGTAGTTTTCCAGTTTACTCAAGTTGCTTGAACAAGATGGATCTATCTGAGGCCCTGGTTTTAAGTGCAGGTGCTATAAACATTGTGTTGTAAAGTAAAATAATAAAAAGAAAGCATAGAAGAAACAGAAAGATTTGGACCAGGAAATGGATTTTAGTTGGTATTGTAGCATGTTAATAGATAGATAATGCAATAAATAATATACTAATGATTACTGATAATTACACTAATAAATATTCAGCTGGATGAATCACACCGACAAGTTTTGTAGATAACTATACGAACTTATTATACACACAACAGCATGTCAAACAATTGCAAGGGTGTTTTTTTTTTTTTCTCACTGCTCATAGTAGAGAGCACGTTGTTCTCAATATACTATTTCCATTAAACATGATCTGAAATACACTGTTGCAGCAAAGCTTTGTCAAAGTGGTACGTCACAATATGAAATAAACAGACTGCAGGGGCGCCCGAAGAAAATTTTCTAGAGCGGGACCCATCTCCATGGTTGCTATATTATGTCTCGTATTTAATATACATGGTTTGCTATATTAAGTATACATTTTCGTGAGCCAGAGGGGGGCCCAGGCCCCATCCTGCCCTCCCCTTCGGGCGCCTATGACAGACTGGGAGCCACGCCGAAGAGGATTAAAAATTCACATTTATCTATATTACGTCCAAGCAACTCAATCCATTTGGCCTATTTTTGGTACAATCTTAGATCATTGTACTTAGTGATCTGAGATCACTAAATATTTATATAAATCATACTTCGAAGGAGGAGGACACAGGACAGGGAAAAAGTTATATTGAATTTTTTACGAATGGCCGCGGTGGCTCAGTGGTAGAGCGTTCACCTCTGGTGCTTGGGGTCCCGGGTTCGATCACAGCCCCCGCCAAGTGGACTTTGTGGTGGACAAACACCGTGTGCGTGGGTTTTCTCGGGGTTCTCCCGTTTCCTCCCACTTTCTTCATTCCACCATTTCATTCATTACTCATTATCACCGTCTCCTTTAGCCTAACCGGCATAACCGTGGGACGTAAAACTCAAAAATTTCATTTCATTTCATTTTCAATTTTTTACGATGTAGATTGGAAATATTTAAATTTCTAAACAGACACAATGATGATTTAATGCAATCTGAACGAGCTTGATGTGTGGTTTCCTCTTACCTTCCGAAATAAGCCTATTGTTTGGAACTGCAGTTTACAAAGAATAAGGGAGTAAAGGAGTGTTCCGATAGTTGAATAATTGATTAATTTTTTTGTTATACAATGTTTTAGACAGTTGACTTTGGTCGTTAAAAAGTGGGTTACTGAATGATAAATTCAATTTAAAGAAAATATGATTTATTAATGGTTGCAGCTTTCGTTTTTTTCTTTCTTACAATATTAACGAAGAATATAGTAGTAACAAATAGAATAAATACCAATTTTTACTACCTTATCCACAGCTCAAAAATAGACCAGAAAGAGAAACAAGACTTATACAACTACCTCCAGCTCCCTTCTTTATAAATAGTTTGATCCTTGTTACCTCGGCTTTTGTAAGTTGAAGGAATCCTCCCCGTTGCTTCCACCTACCTTTTTTTTTTTTATTTCAAAGTTTATCTTGCCATTTAGTTTTTATCAAGTTGTTAACAATAATTTAAATATTTATTTATTGAAAGGTTGGGTGTTAGCGGACTTAGGTAATTTCATCACCGGTAATTTTGTCACCAAAATATTAGCATGTAGGTTATTTCGCTCACCGGAAATTTCGACATAGTAATTTCGTTACTTGTAATTTTGTCACCAAAATATTAGCATGCAGGAAATTTGTCATGGTCATTTTTTCACCTTTGTTGAACTAAGTAGAGACAAACGACCGAAACAGCTGACCTTATCTTAATCAAAGTTGGAAAACAATTTAGTTGGTGTTCGACTCTGGAAAATCAAAGTTTCGGATCCTCGAAGCAAGAACAAACAGCAGTAAAATAACACAAGCAAATGTTAAAAGCACAGGCAAAATGGGCCAGTAATGGATTTATATATCACTATTTACAAAAATTAAGTTTTGGCAATATTAAAATTTCAGAACAGAAAATTAGCAAACAAAATATAACTTGTATTAATGCAATAAATGGTTTACATGTTCATTTTCTACTATTCATAACATGATAGGAAACAACAAGCAATTTTTTTTTTCAAACATTTAGTTCCAGTGTTATACGTTAAGCACAAAGATTAGAACCGTTTCTGAAAAATCTGAAACACTCTTCTAGTTTGCTGTTTGGGTGGTTGCCCCACAGCATCTTGATGAAGCACAGCTGAAACCGTTGCTTCAACTTGTTGAATTTCATGAATAAGCTTCCAAATAGTTGCGTGGGACATTCCTACTAGATGATGAAACTTCTAGTTCCACAATTCACAAATATTATTTATCCTAGAATTGCTGTTAAAGGTAGCTTGGTGAACATTCCAATTGTCTGGGGGATATAGACGGGGCACATTACGCAAACAAAATTCCCAGACCGAGCTTTAACACGGCGATACGTGTTTGACACGTAAGTGCTATCAAAATAGTCCAGAAGTTCCAGCTCTTCCTCCGAAGTCACTTGTATTAATCGATGCACATCTGCTATTGGAAGAAATGCAAATCTGTTTATTTTCTCGCAAAATAAACGAAAATTTTAATTGCTCTTGTACCGTTCTAAGAGTCCAAGGTCTTGGACCTTCCTCCATGTTGACTGAGTCAGGTGAAAAAAGTAACGCTATAAACGAGTTGAATATCCAAAAGTTGCATTTACGCTATAATAAAATCCATTAGCATAGTTACAGGTCCGGATATTCACTAAATTCACTGCACTGATGCACCACCACACGAAACAGTTCTTCATATGAATTTTGTGTCTTGGTCTACATTAGGGCGTATACCTAGTAAAGGAAGTCTCACCTCAAATAACATACATTTTTTTTTTGGAGCCATTGAAAAGTTGCGTTCACCATCCATGTTTCACTTTTTAATAGGTTGATAAGGCTATATTTAAAGGAAACATCCAGAAATATTTATACGTTTTTCTTCCTTTATAGAAATTTGTTCTCTTCACATATATCCAATAACAATTTGCCAATGTTTACTCAGAGTTCAAATATAATATTATTCTTTTAATAGCTCTTTAAAAAGACCACTCTTTTCAAATGACTCTGTTAACTTGGAAGGTCCAAGAGTTTGAACTCAGAGAACGGTACTAGAACGAAGAAAATTTTCGTCTATTCGGCGGGAAAATTAACAGATTGGCGTATCTTCCCATATTTGTTTATTATTTTTTGTTCTGAAATTTTTATATTCGCGAAATTTAATATTTGTAAATAGTGAATAATAAACCCATTAGTGCCCCATGTTGCCTGTGCTTTTAACATTTGCTCAAGCAGACATTATTTTCTCTTACTGGTGCTTGTTCTTGCGTCGAGTACCAGAAACTTCAATTTTGCAGAGTTCAACACCAACTGAATTGTTTTCTAAGTTTTGTTAAAATAACGTAAGCTGTTTGATCGTTTGCTTTGTCTCTATTTAATTCAACAAAGGTGAAGAAATAACCGTGACAAAATTTCCTATATGACAATATTTCTGTGATAGAATTACTGGAAACTTTTATCTCTTGTCTCAAATACAATATCTAAAATATGTAACTCTTTATTTAATAAAAATAATATATTTTGATTATGCTGCATAGTTTTGGCAGTTGAAGATTAAAGAAAACAATTTCAAAAACTTTTTCGAGTTCATTCATTGTACTTGTATTATGTTCTAAAAGACACTGGTGATGAAATTATCGTGACATTATTTTCGGTGACGAAATTACCTATATGATAATATTTTGGTGACAAAATTACCGGTGACGAAATTACCGTGACGAATTTTCCGGTGACAAAATTACCGTCGCCCGGTGTTAGCATGCCGGGTCAGGTTAAATTCAGTTCTACTCTAATTTTCGTTTATTGCCAGTTTATATCTGTTTATTTTCATGTTTTCTTTAAATGTAGTCTTTAGTAATTTACTGTATTAAAAAAACGTTTTAAACTTAATGACTTTTATCTTCGTTCTTGCTGTCGGGTATGTGACATGAGGGTAAAATCCACCCGAACTTGAGGGTTTCCACATATACATACAAATCAATTGAGTAAGGGCGAACTCAACATCGGATAATTTTCTTTAACCCACAAACGCCCAAGACCAGTTTTATTCGTTAGCATATGCCTTGAACAATACCGTGTTACATCGAAAACCTGAGAAGAAAACTGAACGAAATTCATACAACAAGAGAACGGGTAGTGTGCCTGAAGTGGAACAACGGGCGTTTGGCTAAATGAATGATATAGCCCATGTAACGTAGTGAAAAATAAAGTGGGTCACTGGTGGCACAAGGAGCGTTTGTGGGTTAAATTCGAGTGATAAGTTTCTAAACTTAATAGTTTTATCAGATTTCCAAGGGAAGGTTTTCGAATTTTCTTCCTATCCCCCAAAATAAAGGAAGTTCACTGATAGATGAAAATAAAAAGACAAACGCGATTTTATCGAAAATGACTAACGATTCTTCTCGTACATCAATATTTCATTACCACTTTTATTATCTGGCATAAGTTATTTCTGTGGTAAAAATACAAAAAGGTTAGTTTACTCTTGCCTGTGAGTTTTTTTGAGATATTTTCTCAAACACGAGTCAGTTAATTTTGTTCGTAATTGATAAATAAATGGTTTATTAATAACCGGACAATATGACGTAACTAATTTTTCCTGAAAAAATCCACAACGGGTAGTTTACTCTTGAGGGAGAATTTTTTTCGAATTTCTGAAAAACGCCTTAGGTGATAGTTCATATTTCATAAATAAATGTTTAATTAATAGCCTGCAATATGGAAACATCCACACGAAGCAGTCTTGAAGATGAGTTTCTACTATGTTCAATATGTAATGTCTATGAAAAATATACACTATTAAGTAGCAGATTGCGTCAATTATGTCAATTCTCCTAATAATGATGCATATACTACTTACAAACATGGTAAAACGATTGAATTGTTCGTGAAATAAATTATTTAAATGACAAGTATTGAGTGTTACATAATATTTTATGGCAATATACCTTAAGTTGACATTTATCTAGGAAGGTTTGATAGTACTCCCAACACTAAGATTGAGAAATGCTTTAATAAGTTAATATAAATTTATGAGTGTATTTCCTGTAAATGGGTGTAATTTTCAATTCTGTTCTTAGTTATGATCTCTTTTGGGCTTACATCTATTGTACTTTTCAGGTAAGTGTTCGTAAACATATCCCCATCATGATGAGATATAATACAATGTTGAAAAATATTCAACATGGCCAGCACCTCGAATTGAACCAGAACTTTTACGGCTGGGAAGCAACCATACAGAAAAAAAAAACTGTACAACGATTTGCTATTTGACTTAGTATATAAGCATTAATGATGAAATAGGATTATTATTAGATTTAAACATTTGCACAAACTGGGGTTTGGAACAATATACGAAGAAAGAAACATTATATATCGTGGTTTATTGAATTTTTTTACGAGTAATATAAAGATCGCGTGAAAAAATAGTTAATTTCTGAACCTATTTCGCTATAAATTCTTGTAAAGTTGAGAAAGTACTTAAAATAACAAGCAGCACATTGTCAAAATAGCAAGAATCGTCATCGAATTTCGATATTCAAACTCAATTATTTGCTCCGTGTTATCAGGGAAATATCGGATAGTATCTTGTTCAAGGTCAGGATTACTACTATTTAAACTTACAGATACAGCACTAGGCCATTTTACTCTGAAACATTTTAACAATTTGATAACAATTTAATAACAATTTGAGGTCAAGATGGTACAAGACAACAGCGACATTACAAAAATAGCTTATTTATAGATGATCTGAAAGTATACTCACTTGAAAAAACGTCTACAGTTTCTGGTAACTGATTATAGGTACTGATCTAATTTTGTTTAGAAGAGACCTTTGGATGATATTAACTCTCACAGCTCGAGTGTAAAAGAGATCACTAGACCGTGTTGTTCTCGCGGGTACGCGAAAATTGATCTGACTTAACAACTGTTCATATGATATGTGGCCATTTACAATTTTTTGGAAAAATATTAGGTCAGAAATTTTGTTTCTCACTAGGGGAGGTTTGATATTGAGGGATTTTAAAACGTTATTTTTTGGAAGTGTTCGGAGGTGAGGTACTCCGTAGGATACAATGGCTAAAAAGAAATTAATTACGGAATTTAATTTTTTAAATGAGTAGGGCAGGCCATAGACCAGATAGGAGAACAATACTCAATAGTGGGAGCAACATATGATTTATAGATAATTTTCAATTCGGCAAGAATTGGTCAAATGCTATTGACAGTCATACTTTTTTTCAAAAAAAAATATCACAACAGAGGGCCACAGCGGCTCAGTGCTAAAGCACTTATCTCTGGTGCGTGGGGTCCCTGATTCAATCCCCGTGCAAATAAGTTTGTGTGGGCAACATCATGTCCGTGGGTTTTTTCGGGGTACTCTCGTTTCCTCCCACATTTCATTCCACCAATTCTCTCATCATCATTTACTTGGCTTAATTATTGTATTCTTTAGTCTAAATGGCATAATCGTGGGAAGTTAAACTCAAAGATTTCATTTCAGTATCACAACATGGGTAACTCTGAAGGTGTGACTTCATCTTTATATGCGCCTTTACCTGTGTGAAAAAAAAAACTAATGTCCAAATATTAAATTAAATCTTAAATTCCTAATCGAAAGGCATAAGGTTCGATAAGTTTAGCGAGCCTATTATATGAGAAGTAGAACCCGAACTGCATGAGCTCCCGCCTAGAATCGAACAGGGCGCCCCGCACAGAGGACGGGTTCGCTGACTATATAGCCACGGAGGAGCTCTCATAATTTGCGAATTCAGATTAGGAAGTATTGGATTTAAATACCTTTTCCTCTGTGCACTCAAAATTAATTATGAATTTTAATTAGGAAATAATGTCTCGTTTTGTGCAATAGGAAATATTAGTTTAGCCGAAATCATATATTGTATGGAAAGACTGAAACTAGATTGGAATGATGATTTCTGGTGAGTCTACCAGCAAACCTCAACAACGATTCGCGAGGACAACACAAAAACAGGCTTTCTCTTCTGAAAACAATAAGACCAGACCAGGGAGAAGGCCGTGGAAAGGGCAAGAGACCACCTGCTGCTCGAAAACCCTTTCATCTGAGCCGTTTTTACGCGCCGTATTTACGCTCGAAGTTAAAAGCAGCCAGACTTTTCCAGCGTATAAAAATTCGGTACGTAAACGTACGCCAGGCCCCATACACTAACGTATTGACAGCTACTAACAAGACTAGCGCAAGAAATTTTATGGCTACGGCGGAAAAATACGTCAGTGTATGGCTCGTATTAGACAAAAGTTTTTTCTTCTCCCGTATTTGTCGAAACCAATTCTGTGTGGCCGTGATTTTCTTTGTAAAAATAAAATTGTTCTGTCTTTTGGATTGTTTGGGTGGAAGATAGAGGATTATATGACACCTCTTTATGCTTTTGATCAATGTAATAATGAGCTGAAAATTTCAGATGGTTTTCTTTTGGAAGAAAATAAAACTTATTTTGTGGATCAGATGTTGGAAAAAGTAAATGTGGGTAAACCAATAAAAGATAGAATAGCACAGATTCTGTATGATCATAAGGAAGTTTTTTCCAATAAGCCTGGGGTAACGCATTTGATTGAGCATGAAATCAGGGTTGCCAATCCTCGTCCTTTTTATTCTCGGGTTAGACCCTTGACCATAGAAAAGAGAAAAATTATGGAAAAGCTGTTGTCAGAAATGGAAGCTGATGGATTAATTGAGAAAACTTACTCTGATTTTGTTGGAGCACCTATTTTACATAGAAAGAGAGATAATTCGTACAAGCTAATTTTAGACTCGCGTCCCGTTAATAGTTTCACTATTAAGGAAACTTGCTCTTTACCTAGTATAACAGAGGCATTAGCACATTTTGGTGGCAAGAATTGGTTCTGTATTTTTGATGCCAAATATGCTTACGCACAAGTAAGGATTAAGGAAGATAGTCAGAAGTATACGGCTTTTAATACTCATAAGGGTATATACAAGTATTTAAGAGCCCCATACGGGTTGTCGAATATGGCATTCACGCTAGTTAAACTAATGCAGTTAGTACTAGGAGATTTATATTTTACAAAAGTCATAAATTACTATGACGATTTTTTACTTGCCTGCGAGACGCAAGAGGAATTGCAAAACACGCTCCAAGAATTTCTAAGTAGAATAAAGTCGGCTGGACTTACGCTCAGTCCAGATAAGGCTGTGTTATTTTCTCAGGAAATTGAATTTTTAGGATTCAAAATAAGACCTGGTGTGATAACATGCACAGAGGAAAAAATCCGGATGGCAAATCAATTTTCATCCCCGAAAAATATTAAGCAACTTCAAGCTTTGTTAGGATATTTTAATTTGTTCCACTTCAGGATAAAAAATATGGCTGAAATAATAGCTCCCATGACTAAATTGCTTCGTAAAAATGTTCCGTTTAAATGGGAAAAGGAACAAGAAGAAGCGTTAGAGAGATTGAAGAAAGCTTTGGTCGAAGACCCTGAACTTTTGTTACCCAAGTTGGGTGAGCCTTTTCACTTATTCACTGACAGCAGTAGTATTGCAAGTGGGTACACCCTCTGTCAAAAAGACGGTGAAGGAAAATTAAGAGTGGTTGCCTACGGGTCTAGGCGCTTAAATAGGTCTCAGGAGAAGTATTGCTCTGCTTATCTCGAACTTCTTTCAATTGTTACTTCGGTTGAAAAATTTGAAGTTTATTTAGTTCATGCGCCGGAAGTTCATGTATACACAGATAATAGAGCAGCTATAAGTTTGTTAAAAGCTAGTAATATACCTCCTATGGTCTGCAGATGGGCTACTCGAATAATGAGATTCAATGTAATTTTACATTATCGTCCTGGAAAGATTCAGCATGTGGATCTTCTATCGAGAATAGAGAAAGGTCACACTGAAGGTCCGGATTTCGTTGGATCTGCTGCAGCAGAAGAGAATTTGCCACTGGGAGGAGATGAGCCTGGATATTTAAAAATACAACATGAGGATGGCGCTATAGTTGACTTTAAAGAGGTTCAGAGAACTGAGATTTTGTTGACAGATATTGTAAATAGTCAATTATTTAAATTAGAAAAACAAAAAATGAAGCAAGAAAAACGGGAGAGAGATTTGAAGAATTTTTCTAATACGTACGTGTCCGAATTAGATAAGAAACGCTTATTGAAGGAATTACCCTTCTGTCTTCTTAGCGAAGAAGAGAAAGAAGAAGAAAATTCGGGTGGAATTTTGATAGATATGACTGACTTTGATAAAATAAGAGAATATCAGGAGAAAGATTCGTTTTTGAACAGGTTGATTAAATTTAAGAAAGAGGGAATGCAGAAATTATCCCGTTCTATGAAGAAAAAGCTTAGATACTTAGACAGCGTTACTTATTTTTCTGACCATGATATCCTCATGCGTCGTATCAAAATTATGAAAAAAGATAAGAATGTTATCTGGATTCCAAGTTCTTTACGAGCATCTGCCTGTTATTATGGACATATTATTAAAGAGTCGGGACACCCTTCATTCAATGAAACGTTTAGGAAGATAAGAAATATTTACTTTTGGGGTAATATGCGAAGGGATATACTTAGTTTTTGTAAAAGCTGTGTAGCTTGCACTGTTTTTAAAGAGAACGTCAATACAAAATATGGAGAATTGCAGAGTTCTCTAGCCACGAAGGTAAACCAGGTGCTATTTTTAGATAACCTAGGTCCTCTCCCAGCATCAAAGGAAGGAGGTTATCGGTATTGCCTTGTATTAATGGACGCGTTCTCCAGATTTGTGAAACTGTATCCTGTAAGAAAATTGACTGCAAAGATAATGGTGAATTGTATTGTAAATTTCTTCTCGGAATACGGAACGTACGACCGTGTATGTACAGACAACCACAGTGTCTTTTCATGCAAATTATGGAAGGAAGTAATGACGATGTTAAAAATTAAGTACAGCTACATTAGTGCCTATAGAGCTAGGGCTAATAAATCAGAAAGAATCATCAGGGACGTGAAACTATTATTGGGCATTTATAATAAAACTCATGAGAATTGGAGTAAAGATATTAAGCATATTGAATTCACCATCAACTCCAGAGTATGTTCTGCTACGGGTTTTAGCCCATTCTTCTTGCAGTTTGGGAGGGATCTACCCCATCCATTTTTGAGGACCCCTGATGAAAGAATGAAAGTTTCGGAGGAAGAATTCGTAATAAATTATTCCAGTTACGTGGAGGAAATGAAGAAGAGGATGATTGTTGCTGTAGAGAGAGCCAACAAGGTTCAAGAGCAGAGGCAGAAAGCTTACAAGAAGATATATGATCGGGGGAGAAGAAAAAATCCATTCAAAGTAGGGGATAAGGCCTGGTTGCGTGTCATTAGGTTGTCCGAGCCCACCCAGAGAGTAGCAGCCTCACTTTTAAATCGATATTCGGGGACGTACACAATTGTAAAGCAGCTGGCTACTAATTCTTATATTGTTAGAAATGATTGGGATGGGAAGGAGACTCGAACGAATGCCGACATGTTGAAACCTTATGTATACCCTCCTAAATTTTGTCAACATGTTCCTGAAATGCAACCTTCCTTCATACATGTTTTGTCTTCAAGAGAAGAGAAAAAGTCAGGGAAGGGAAAAGTTATTCAGCCCACCGATTTAGTTGTGTAGAAATAAAAAACGAAAAAACGGAGAAAAAGGGGAAAAGTTTTTCTTTGTTTTCTGTTTTTTTTTTTTTTTTCTTTTGGGTGTGTGTTTTAGACTAGTTTAGCTTAGATTCTTCGACTGGTCAGTCTGACACAGTATAGCTCGTCGAATCAAGAGTTGATCCGTTTCAGTTGGCGACATGTCTTTTAAACTTCCTAAATCACAACGATCTGTATATGTGGCTGCTAGACCACATCCAGAAAATCCTCTATCGCTACAGCTACTTTTCCATGTAGATTCATATAAGAATAACAAACGCAGGCTTAAGCGTTTGGGAGCTGGTCCAGTTTCATCGACCAGAGATATTCTGCAGCAGTCAGTTCCTGATTTGAAGCTTGAACAAGTGAGGGATATTCAACGTATAAGGCAGGAGGTGCCAGGTAGCAGCGCTAATAATCCCTCATTCTCCACTTCCAAGAATCCTGATTCAGATGATGAATCTTTCATCGAATTAACTACAGATGGAGAAAGTCTGGATTTAAACTCTTTGCCACGTACCCCGGGCAAAGAAGAAGATGTTGAACAGCCGGGAAAACCTTTCAAGAGGAGGCTTGAATTTTGAACTGTGCCCGTAGTGTACATTTGAAGTGGGAGACAGTGAACCGTACAGAATTAAGATTTCGTGTGCGGAGTTTATTTTTTTTTTTTTTTTTTGTTTGAGTTTTTTTTTAACAGGACAGCACGAGACAATTGACTATGAAATTTTTTCTAAAAAGAAAAAGTAATTATTTTCAAAAATAATGTTATGCTGTTTTTGTGTTAGTGAATATATTAGTTTTGTCTGTGAATTTTTTGTGTGTGTTTGTGCAAAAGTTACAAGAACTGAAAGAGACAGAGACATTTAAATAAGTGAGCACAAGCAAGTATTCTAATTTTTTCTTTTTCTTTTTTTCTTTTTTTCTTTTTTTTTTGACACCAGGGTATATGTAAGTGGATATTTTCGATCCACTTACTTGTAATAAATTAACTGTAAAAATATCTGGTTTAAATATAGATATATATAATCTAATAATTTTTAAGTTCATTAAATTCCAGGCCTGGATAATTTTTTAGGTGCTTATATATTTATATAGTTTATAATGTTTATATAATTTGTATAATTTATCTGTATATAATTTGTATCATGGTTATCATATATATATATATTTTTTTAGACCTTAGAGAGATTGCCTTTAAAGATTTTCTGCTTAGATAGATACACTGTTACATTTGCTTCCATAGTTTAGGAATCGGATACGTGCTTGTTAACTGTTAGAACTTCAAGGGGGAGGTTGGTAGCGTCGGTTTTTTCAAATTTGCAACGAACTTTCTTTATTTTAGCTGGAGATCTTTTCGTTTTTGGATGCTGCCACGTGTGAGCCGAATCGTATATATACCGAGCTGTTTCGCTTGGTAGGGGATCTTCTGACGCTCTGGACCACATGGTTAAGTTCGACCGACGGTTCTAATGTCTGTTGGATCAACCAAATTTTTTTTAAGCTATGCTGTTTAAGGCTGGCAGGTTAGGATGGTCTCTCGGAATGACCAAGGATAGGGAATAGGTTTTTCTTTTGCAAATAACTTAAGAATAGTTTTCTGGGGAGAATTCTTTTTTTGTTTAATAGGTTAAATTTTAATCACGCCGAGGACGTGGGGATATCTATTAAATAGGTTTTCATATTTTGAGATACGTTTTAATCTCTTAGATAGGTCTATTTCAGAATTCTAATTTCGAGCTCAAATGGTTTTGGGTTCGAGTCCCCTCTGGAATGAGAACGTTGTTTCTCAAGTTAAAGTTTATTGTTTTCCTTTTTGATTCCCTGATCCTAATCCTGTGTTAGTGATTATCTCTTGAAAAAGAGATAAGTTTCTGGTCTTTTAGAGCGAGACCTTATTTAGGGCAAGGCCTAGTTTTGGTGGCCAGTTTATTGTCTCGGAGAGAGAGACTTGGTTAGGGCATGGTCCACTGCACGGGCCAGTTTATAGTCTCATGAGAGAGACTTATTTCTTACCTTAACTTAACCTTTCACCTTGTATTATTATTCAGACAGGGTTTCCTTTTCGCAGGTTCTCTAGAGTTCTGGAGACCTGTGTAGATAGGCCAAGCATTTTCTTTGATTCAAGGAATTGCTTTTAAAGTTAAGGCAGAGTGGAGCTGTTCCGTTAGAGAGGGCAGAGAAACTTATGCCACAGGACCCTTATAAATTAGAGCATAAATTAGCATGTATTCGTATCTAAGTAGGGAGTGATGGGTTCCGAGTTCGATCCCTCACGGGTAAAGTTTCCAGAGTCCTGAGAGAGAACTCTTTTGCTGCTTCTCATAGAGAAATTTTCACTTTTTTGCGCATATCTAGTCTACGAATAAAATATTATAAAAGCCTAAGTAGTGTTTCGTTCTTTAAAACAAAAATTTCCCTGTGCCCGGATGTAATAAGAATAATTTTAATCATACCCTAGACAATTAAGTTTTTTGAGAGGAGCCAGTGAAGAAGGAATAATTAGACTTAATCCTTTATTCTGTTTTTTTTTTTTTTTTTAAATCTATGTAGTATATTGTTCTTACAGTTCAGTTTGAAGAAGACTGTGAGATAAAGAGGAATTAAAAGATTTTTGTGCCAAAGTAGTATTAGAGATACTACTTAGTAGTGGCGTATATATTTATATAAAGAGTTTATATTATTATTTTTTTTATACTACAGGTGCTAAGATGGAAAAACATGAGGAATATGATCATGAATGATATAAATGGCATAGATATCACGTTCGTCCTCTGTAAGGTTTGCATGTTGGACATATAAGGAAATGAGTACATTTAAAGGAGAATGCTTGTAGCGGTATGCGGCATCAGTGACAGCATCAGCCTGAACTATGTCCAGGAATAGCGGATGGCCCGTTTCAATGCGAGAAGTGATGTACCGAATACGGAGTTGTGCAAGATGTTCTGTGAGCTTTGGAAAGTTGATGTACTCATACGTGAGCCACGTAGGATATGGCAGTTTCAGTCGGTGAGCTAGTCGAATAGCATGACGCTCCAATATGCAAAGTTTTTCGTAGAGGGAAGCAGAAGCATTGCACCAGGCAGTATGTCCAAAAGTGAGTATAGGTCGGAGAAACATCTTATAGGTGTGGAGTAAAACATCTGCTTTGAGGCCCCAAGTGGTGCCTGTGAGACGACGTAAAAGATTTAAGCGAATAGTAGCCTTTGCTCTTAAGTTTTGCAAATGTGCATTCCAAGTCAGTTTGGAATCGAAGACGACGCCCAAGTAGGTAGCAGTGTTGGTAGGGCGTACAATGTAGCCATCAACAGTTACTCGTAAGAGTGTGGGGTTTCGGTGAACCCTAGAACGCCTGTTAGGTGGTAGGAAAACCAGCGCTTGCGTTTTGTCATTGTTAATATTCAGATGCCATCTCTGGCACCACTTGATGAAATTGTCTAGAGTTGTTTGTAGAGCAAGACTAATTTGCTGGACAGTGTTGCCAAGTGCAAGAAATGCTGTATCGTCAGCATATTGGAAGGTGAAAACATTTCGTGGCACTGACGGAATGTCTGAAGCGTAAAGAATATATAATAATGGGCTGAGAGCAGACCCCTGGGGTACTCCAGTAAACGGAAATATAGGCCAAGAGAGTGTGTTACCAACTGCCACATACGCAATGCGATTGGTAATGAAAGAGTAAATTACTCTTAAATAGCAGACGGGAAGTTTGAATGACTGCAGTTTTTGAATTAGCCCATAGTGCCACACTTTATCAAATGCCTTTTCTAAATCCATTAGAATGAGACAGGATGGCAAGCCTTTGTTAAATTGATTTGTAACTATGGTACTGAGACGAAGCAGTTGGTCATGGATGGAGAATCTAGGTCGAAAACCTGCTTGATGAATAGGTAATAGACCAGTATTTTCAAGGTATTTATGAAGGCGGCAGACAAGGATTTTTTCCAGGATCTTGCTGAGAACAGATGTGAGTTGGATTGGTCTGTATGAACAAACTGAATGGACAGGTTTATTCGGTTTATGAAACATACAAATTTTTGAGATTTTCAGTCAGGAGGATAGAAACCAGTTTGAAGTATGAAAGTATATATTGTTGCCAGGGTTAGCAGGAATGAGTGTGGAGCTTCTTTTATGTGTCGATAAAAAATGTTGTCAATCCCAGGTGCTGTATTTTTCTTCCGTTTTAGTGTAGAATGGATTTCATTGGTAGTAATGGGTGTGGTAAGTGGATGATTCGGATCAATGACATGATTTGTTGAAGGTTGTAAAGCAGGAATGCTAGATAGGTCTTTCCGTTCAGAGCGTTTAGAAGCCGCTGTTGGTGTAAAAACGGTCTGGAGCTGTGTAGCAAAGGCGTTTGCTTTTTCTTCATTGGAGAACAGAGGAATGCCATCTGCAACTAGCGGGTAGGTTATTGTGGTGCTCTTGCCAGTAAGTTGATTAAATCGCTTCCAGTAGCGAGATGGATGCGCTTCCTCGGATAAGGTGTTGCAAGTTTTAATCCAATTGCGGCGTTTATAGGCAACAAGGTAGCTATGAACAGCTCGTTGCCATTGGCGATGCTGACGAAGACATGCGTCATTCCCGGTCCGATAATATTCCCGAAGATGATGTCGGGCTTTCTGTATGAGCGGAAGATATGTCGGTGGTAGGGCCGGTTTGTGTGGATGGACTTGCTGCATCGGAATGTGCTGCTGAGCACTGGTTTGAATTGCCGCAGTAATAGCAGTAAGACAGGAAGCAAGTTCAGTTTCAGTAGTTGGAGGTGTTATGGTAGAAAGAGAGTGCTCTAGATCTTCCCGGAAATGAGGCCAATTCGCCTTATCAAACCTCGGAACTCGACGAGGTACTAGTACAGGGCGTTGAGGTTGTCCCCGAGTAAACGTTAATTTTATTGGATGATGATCGCTGCCAATAGAGTCCAGTACTGTAAGCTGACAGTCATTAAGGAAATTCATAGAGGTGATGACGACATCCGGTGTAGTTTGACTGATAGGCCTAGTGTGTGCAGGAAGAACATGAAGATGAAGCTGAAGATTGTTACTTAAGTAGTCCTCAAAGTCGGCTTTTTCGCGATCAGTACGACTGTGGATATTTATGTCCGCCATGATGATAATATTTCGGAAGTTGGTGGTTATATATCGGAAATATTCGAATGGGATACGTTGACGTGGTCTAATATAGATTGTACTGAAGTTGATAATGATCGATGGAAAGTATATAGTGAATAATAGGTATTCCGGGAGATTACTTAAAGCTTGTGGAGTATAGGCTCGAACTGGGTACTTTGGGAAATATCCTATTGCTACTCCCCCTTGGGCCCGTTGAGCTTGATCTTGGAAGTCGCAGCGTTGCAGTTGGTATCCAGGAATACGAGCAAGCATACTCGGCTTTAAGGCGGTTTCATTTAAAGCGAAAACACTAATATGTTCTTCCATTAATAAAGATTCAAGTAACAGTCTATGTTGAGAAAAGGATCGAATATTGACGAAAAGAAAATTAATCCCCATTATGAAGAAGACGGTGTAGATTGTTTTAAACAGCGGTTTCCAGGATTCCAATGTGAAAATGTACATAATTATTAGAATAAGTTGCATGAAGATTAATATTAAAAATAGATTTGGCGGCAGAAATGATATGGTGAATGATGTGAGCTCGTTGAAAAGGAAAATGATTTGTAACACCAGAAGAACATAGCGTATGAGATCTTCGACTGTTAACGGAGGCAATAGCGATTGTGTAGGTGGTGTAGTTTTATCTGCTGTTTTTAATGGAACAGTTAGTTCCGGGTGCTCAGGAGTGGGTGCTGGTTTTGCCTTACAACGATAGCTATATGTAGGGTGAAGCCCACTACCACATGTATTGCATTTAGGTGGTCCTTTCAAGTTGGGGCATGTTTTGGTGTCATGGAGTCCGGAGCAGTAACCGCATTTAGGTTGATTACGACAATTGGCTGTAGTGTGGTCGTTGTATAACTGGCACTTGGTGAAAGTATAACCTATCATTTCCCCTAATATGAGCCAATATTCAAACCCTTGTTCTTCAAAATGTGGATACTTTTATTTCGTGTAAAACTTGAACAAAACTCTTTCATGTGTGTTCTCCTTAAAGAAAATATTTAAATTCTAAATAATATTAGGAAGCAGATTTACCCATTACATAAATTTGTTGTCTTCGTCTACAACATTACTAATGATTTGAGGTGCTACCATCTATGAATTCTACATGCACTACGCAAATTCCGCTTGGAGAACAAAATTCAACTTTAAATATTATTATTTTATTGCTTCTTCTTAGGAAAAGCACCTTAATACATTAAATAAAAGTACCGTAGAGCAGGGTGATACCGATCATGCGGAGTGAAAGCGATCATAATGCACGTACCTGCATTGAGAGTGCTGTCATCTATCGTTTCAAGTCGAGTGTACGGAAGAAATCGTGAGAAGAATAGTGATTAGTAGAGCAACCCACATTATGCTTTATATTTTTCGTTTAATTATACTTTTTTTTTTCAAATTATGCTTTGTTATGTTTTATTGTTAATTTCAATCGTTGTTTTACATTAATCGTGTATAACGTATAATATTTACTATACATTAAATATTCTAAATATCTTGATCTATTTATTAATATTTTATGCAACCAATTTCTTTCATATTTAATAAACTTTTTACTGAATGCACTGTAAAGAGATATCTGCTCGAGTCAGTTTTTATCACGTGTGTGCACCTTACAGGTGCGTATACACAGAAAGGGAAACTAAAAGATACCACCAACATGTACAGAAAGTGCTCAAGTTCAAGAGGTACACATAACATATAATGGGAATTTGGGAGGTCGGAACTATTAATCCTAGTATGTTGCGCCAGATATAATGGGAGTTTGGGAGGTCGGAACACATTTTACTATTAATCCTAGTATTTTGCTGTTCAGGACGTCAGATATAAGGGTGCCGGGTTCGTTCATTATCTGTTCCTGTGACGGAAAGCCAGATATAATGGTAGGCGGGTTCGATACTTGCTTGTTCCAGTTCGAGAAGACCAACTAATAATACTATCGGGATCCGAACCTTGGATCTCTTTAAAAATCTTGTTTATAACATCATTCAATTGCACAAATTAATGAATTATAGTGAGAAACTGGTAACAAGACAAATAACCTCATTCCCACGATCCTGGGATTCGGGCGTTACACATACCAGAAGCATATGCCGTATGCCCACCGTCGCTGTTGCGTCAACCCAAAGGTATATTCCTTACTATCTGTAAAAGAATACAAGGTGGGATAGGTATGTGTGGTTAACACCAGACGAGTAGTGGGAGACGAAAGTAAACGTTTGCGGCCCACTGCTTAAAAATATCTTACCTTGTGACATACTACTTTAGACTGCATACGTTTTAAAACTTTAGCATCCTTGATTCACTATGAAAGGAAATGTAAAATTACACTCTTTAATCTTATTAGATTTTTCTTTCTACGAATTTTAAAGAGAAAAGAAATATTTCGTAAGATATTTATATTTTGATTTATCATCACTGACACTGAAATATTTACATGTAAGCGCCAACACACAACACTTTTGATTTATCATCATAATTTTCTTTTTTTATTCGGTGGCCCAATTATTTACGAGATGATACCGTTAACGCGCACGATATTCGCGATCGGCGGATATAATGCTAAAAATTCACTAGTGCACTGTTGAATAAAGATGAGTTTGTGCGTCGTCTTCAATTCTGGAGTGCATTAGATCTCTTCCATGAGTTTCTTCATTCAAAGATGTCAACTACGAGTATGAGATGAAAATATATCGTTTATATAATAAAATCACAAACCACAAGTTTTCGTAGTAGTACTATTGAAAAATGTTTTGTTAACTTGAAATCACAAGACTTATAAAATATCTTTGAACGTTTTTACATTTTATGTTTGCTGATGCGGTTTGCATATATGAGAGCTTAGTTTCTGTCCATCTTAGTTTTCGAAGTTTTAAGACCGATCTGACGCGTGTGTTCTTGCGTCACATAGTTGCCAGTCAAACAGCGTAAGAATACACTAGCAGACTAAAATATAGTTCGTAGAAAACATTAGTTTTTGCTTCTTTATTTCACTAATGATGTAGAATGGATAACCCATAGGTTAATAAAAATCACTATAAAGGCACTGATAATTTCAATAAATCATGAAATTACTGATTACAACTAAATTTTACATTGTCACGTAAAATCTGTCGTCATCACATAAGTTTTGCTGCGTGGGCGTTCAGCACAAGGGTAGCAAAATATTTTACCTTATTTGGACTGACGGGAGAAGCAGGGCTGGCTGGAAAAGTGAGGCACCTTCTGGGTGAGAAATTCCTGAGCATTGTTCTCCTCCAAATGTTAACTGATTGCGTTTCATTTCTAAGAATCGGAGTTGAGGAAATACGAGGGTTGATTTAAAAGTTTATGTTTATCCATATCGTTATAAACAATACAGTAGGGAGTTCTTGTATACCGGTACTATTTATTGTTGGCGGAAAGTTTTCTTCTTCTTTTACTTTTTTCTCCACATCAAAGGATTACACCGAAAAGAAGTTTACAGGAGTCAAAATAAGTTTTTCACTGTTGCATTGTTATGTTCTCAATGATTTTGTGTTGTAAATATTAGACTTAAAAATATTAATACAGTATGTTAAACTTGCAGTTAAACAGAATTTTTCAAGAATTGTGCTATATATTTTAAATTATGCTTTATGCTTTATTTTCTAAAATTATGATTTATTATGCTTTCAAATTTAGTTTCTTCTGTACCCTTAAACAACCACAACCATGTTTAAGGTACCAACTACATGTGTAAATTGATATTATGCTTTTTATGCTTTTGGGTTGCTCTAGTGATTAGACATGAGAAGTATGAGCATAGAAAGTCAGATTATGATGGACGCAGATTGTGTGTATAGTCCAAATTTGCTTAATGATAAAAACGTATTTATTGCGAAACCCAGTTTCCGTTATATTGGTGTAAATACAGTACGTAGTTTGTAGCTTTTCGTAGGACACTATATCGTACCAAGGTAAAACAACTTGCTTCGTGTAAATTTTGGATAACAGTATCAAAACTGGTGCAGTGACGGTGGATTGCTTTACAAAGTAGGCCCCTCCTATGTGAAACTCGGAATATTGGGGGTTTTCGAACATGCCACTTTTTTCCTACTGCGCATGCGCAAACAAGCCACGACCACGTGACCTCGCCCCCTGGCCACGCCCTCTTGCCCCCGCCTACGTTTGGTCATGCCCACTGGACTCACGTACTCGTTCCCTTTTATGACCTACTGCGCAAAGTAGACCCTTCCTATGTCAAATTCGTGATATGGGGGTTTTCGAACATGCAACACTTATTTTAGCTGGGTCTTATAGTTTATGTGGGGATACGCCCTTTGTATGACACTTTAAACCCAATCACTCGTCAACGAAGCCGCATATTGAGGTGGTGTTTCCACTCACCAACAAACACATGTTCCAAAAATACCGACCATCGAGGTCAAAGGTCAAAATACTTAAAACCTAATAACTGGAGAACGGAGCCACATATTGAGGTGCTGTTTTGCTCATCAACTACCACATGTCCCAAAGGTCAAAGATCAAAATACTTAAAACCTAATAACTCGAAAACGGAGCCACATATTGAGGAGGTGTTTCCACGGTGCTGTTTCCACATTTAGTAAAGAGTATGGACTATTTAACATAGCACAGAATACACACACACACACACATACACACAATAGAGATTATTTTCTTTTACGGTGGTAGGTACCCCAACACTCTTGTGTTCGGCAATGGCGGAGTTAAATATTAGCCTTTTTAGCAGAGATTAAAAAAAAACAACACCATTTAACAAGTCTGGTTATTCACACACACCCACCCACACACACACACACACACACACATACATACATACATGGTTTACGGAGAACTTAATCTCGCGCCAGTGACCATCATCATCATCATACTCTCATAAATGAATAAAGCATAATATCATTAGCATCAATAGTGGTGAGTGAGAATTTGTTTAAGAAAACGCGTAGTGAATAACCAGATGCACGACATGCTAGATATAGAAAACAGTAATTTCCACAAAATTGAGATAAATCACCTTGAATACGTCTATTATTCCATGTATAATACAGACAGTTTCGTTTTAAAAACCTTATATGATGTTGTATATAGGGAGGTATACCATAGCTATCGAAATACTCTCCCACACGCATATTAGATATATAAACAGCAACCCAATGTTCACCAGACTTATCACTAGAATGTGTATTTATAATTATGGCTGCTGGAAATGTATGAATAAACAGAGGTAATACATCCGCAGCACATACATCAATAAAATGATTTTTAGGCAGATTTTGTTGTAGTGCCTCATAAAGTTCAATTGTATTTAACATTTTTTCAAAATTAATTAATATATATTTTTTTCTGGAAATCAATTTCTAATTCTGAAGAGAATTCACCATAAATAATTGTTGTTACAGGAGATGGCAGTGCTTCTTTAAAATGAACCTATAAACGTACACTTCCTTGCCGATGTGGACTAGTATGAAATGCAGCACTAGCACTAGAATCGGGAGTTAAATCAAACACCAGTAGAGTATAACCATTAGGATATTTGGCAAGTGAAATATAAATACCTTGATTAGAATAATAAATACCTGAACCTGTAAAAAAAAGTGGAATATGCCTGTATATATAGCTTGTCAAAATCAGGTTGTAGTGGTTTGGATGGTACAAGCGTTACATCAACATACAATGTAAAAAATGACATACTAAAATGTTGAAAATTGAACGGATTTGTTTGATAAGTACCATTGAAAGCAGTATTAGTAATAAACCCAATAATAATATGTTTAGGTATTATGCCGAAAAAGAGATCTGGAAGTGTACTATCCATGATTCCTTGTGGCAGAGTTTCTGTCTTCACCTGCACTTTTGTTATAGGATATTTTATTCTAAATTTAGGATTTTGTAATACTTTATTTTGTGCTATTTTAACTGCTGGTGATACATCAACCTTTTTGACAAGCAATGTTGCATCTGTAATTACAACTTTTCCATCAGCATCTGTCTCACCCATTAGACAAAATGCAGGTTTAGCTGGAATTAGTTTAATACGCAGTTGTACACCATTCAGTATAAATTTCTCCTGATTAAATATATCAGCATGAATATAACCCAATAATTCAAATGACTGACTTAAAGTAGTGAGAAGAAAACGTTGTTTAAATCCTACATTACCATCGGACACACTGTCCATATGCCCTGCAGTATCTTTAAACCATATTGATGTTTGAAGATGCGTTGATTTAGCATTAGCATTATAATTTAGTCGTTTTTCAATATACGAACGATATCGATGTGTATGTGAAGAGTAGGAAATAAGTTGATTATTCAAATACAATTGCACTTCACTGAACATTCCATTGAGAAAATCATTTACAGGACCAATTTTCTTATCGGCAGAAGTCAAATTAGAACCATCTGATTTAATAATTTTACCTTTAATATAACATTGTGTGCGGTAAGTCCATATAGTCATCCCCATGACCGGGGACAACAAATTCTATTGGTGCATTATCAGATATTGAAACCACAGGCTTATATGGAACTATTTTATTACCTATAATACTAGTTTGAGTGGGTAAACCAGCAAATAAATCTAATTCTGATTTCGTACACTCACAGTGCATTTTTGATTTTTTTCTCTTTTTCTTACTATTAATATTCACACAAGTTAAAATTTACAATACCGTATTACGTTTGCGAAAATGTAATTTTACACATACACTGCCATATTGGAAAGGAAGTGGATTACCTGTACTATCTCTTAAATCAATAATAATTTGATCAAATTGTTTACGTTGCACGGGGACATAATGAGGTTTGTCAAAAATATGTACATAATTAATACCATACTCTGTAATATTTGTATTTATAATAAGTAACAATCGAGCTATAGTATCGCCTACCATTTGTGGTTTTACAATATCACTGTAAATATACATAAGTGTAGGTAGCAATTTTTGTAAATCAGGTGGATAACGAGCATGATGCACAACTGCAATATCTTCTTGTTGTATATGATCAAAACCTAGAATTCTGGCTAGTTCAGGAGATATACGTACTTCTATAAGCTTATCCTGATCTTTTCTTACTCTACTGACTTCAATTCGTTTTACTGATGCTTTAACTTTTAATTGTAAATCTAATATATCACTTTTATGATTAATTTTAGATAGAATATCATCAACATTATAATAGTGCCCTGGTAAGATTTTAGTTATGTTCCAGCTTTTTGTATTCATGACATGCTAATAAATATTATTAGTATATTTGGAAACATTCTGAAATGAATTTGTATAATGTACTTCAACAACTGCTGTCTCCCACTCACCTTTCTCTAGCACAAGTGGATGATATAGTTTGGTAGTATAGCATGACAAAGTATTTTGTGGAAAATACGCCATAGAACTGTTACTTGGTAATGTAAGATAAAAGCTAGTACTCTGTTTCATATTAATCAAAAATATGACTCTCCCTCTTCCTTTTCTTCCTCTTATTATTTTTACCACCAGTATGTGCAAAATGAACTTTTCTTCGTTTTCTTCTCCTGCCTGATCCTTCCAATACTTGGTTTATTTTATTTTGAGCTTTAGTTTTTAAATTATTTTTAGCTTCTTACCAACGTGATTTTAAAGCTTCGTCAATAGGACTATTATCACCTAATACATCTCCAGCTACATTAATTCCTGTACGTAACAATACTTTACCAACAGTTCTTGCACCTTGTTTAATTAATGGAAATACACTTCGAAATAAACCACCTAAAAAACTTCCAATACCATAGCCTTCTTGATATGGCGCACCCCTATACACGTTATAAGCACCTCCTGCTTGATGTCTATAGTATTTAAAGTATGGATCATTCATTTTTTCCTATATACACAAATATAACATTAATTTATAATATTGTATTGTGGCTAAATGTTTTTAAATGTGACACAGGAATCCATGAATTAAAGGAAGGGGGTATCCCCGCCAACGAACAAGTACACGTTTACCTTTAACTTCTAAAATTTCGTCTATTTCATAAACTTTAGGCAGAGACACTTCTTGTAATTCCTCTTCGTAAAATGTACAATCAATTACTTCACCATTTAAATCCTCCAACACATAAACCACTTTTTTCCTTATGTATCATCTCTTTTATTTTAAATCTTTCTACAGTCCACTTTTCTTTGTACCCTTTTTCAAAATGCCGTTTTGCTTTAGAAATGCGTACAGTATCACCTTTTTTATATTTTGCAATGTTAGTATGAGACATCGGTTTTATTAATTTATTCCAAACTTGTTGAAGTGTCTTGGTTCACACTGGCGGGTGGTAATTGATGAGCTCTATGTGGTCTAGAACTACATCCCTGAACAAGTTTCAATAGCACATCTATGTATCGGTAAGTCTTTTTTGCTGTAGAATATTACCACATTCGTTTTTTAAGAGTTCGGTTAAAACGTTCCACTACACTTACCTTAATATCGGAGTTTTGTGTTGTGAAGAATTTAATATTTTGCTTTTTTAAACTAGAACTGAAATGGTTTATTAACAAACTCTGTACCTTTATCTGTTTGTAGACGTAAGGGTCTACGACGGGTAGATCCAAATATTTGCTTAAATGCTTTTATAATGTTTTCACCAGTTTTGTACGTACAGGCACAGCCCATGCATAACGACTAAACAAATCAATCACTGTTAAAATATACCTGTAACCATCATTATACTTCTGCAGACTGCATATCGTTTAAATCAGCTTGCTACTGATCGTCAATATTGAACACTAAATAGAGATTACGTGGAAACTTTTTACGTACTGGATTATGCAGTGTATAAGCCGGCTGTTCTTTTACCCACTGTTGCACCTTGTATAAAGGAATTGATTTTTTCACAGCTCTCCATAATGTCGTAGCAGTTGAAAACGAGGCAGGGTGTGAAGGGTTATAATAAATATCGGCCAGCTTCTTCATATTTTATAATCACGCCATCTGTTGACAACTTTACGTTTAATTGGTGGCTCCTCTTCTTCTTCTTCCTGTTTTGGATCATCAGCAGCAGCATCAGATGATGTCAGCTTACGAATATGTTCTATACGCTGTGGGTTACCTATATACTCTAAAGGTATATTGGATTTTGCAAACAGTACAGCAAAGGGTTCCCAACCTGTAGGGACACCTAACAAAATCTGATATTAGATCTACTATATCAGCACCAGGAATTAATTTATTATAAATATTAACATTACCGTCGTCATCCCAATGAATGTTGGAATTTTGTTTTAATTTACGTAATAAAGGTCTTGCTTTACGCAGACAATTTTCGGGGAGAGTAGATAGTATTTCATCTTCCTCCTTTTCCTCGTCCTCCTCCTCCTTAGTACCAACACTAGTTGATGTTGTTGCAGTAGGTTTTTGCACAATGTGTAAATATTTTTGTAACACCTCTTTATATCGTATCCATTTTTCTTCAACACTTATTTTTTATTATTTAAAATATTTTTCATCTCATCATCTAAATTAGATACAGTTTGATATTGGTGCAATTTTTCCGGCGAAATTAAAACAAGTTTTTGTGCATGCTGCATAATTATTTAATTAAACTAGATAGTATACCTCCAATAATAGGTGCAAGCAATGCAGTAAGAAACCCACCTTTTTGTA
Organism: Thermobia domestica; assembly: GCF_964235325.1. Lineage (NCBI taxonomy): Eukaryota > Metazoa > Arthropoda > Insecta > Zygentoma > Lepismatidae > Thermobia > Thermobia domestica. The sequence continues at coordinate 11,144,100 of NC_137469.1, forward strand.
CAATTATTCGTTTTTTTCTTTTGTTTTAATAACGGACCTTCTTTCATTAAATACCTCAATCCCTTTTTATATCTTCTTAATTTATTTTTCTCTTTTTATTTAAAGGAACATTTCCTTGTAATACGTTATAGGAACATTCACAAATAGAGCGAATTAATTCGGGATCAGCATTTTGTAAAATTGCTTTGCGTACTTTAGGTTTTGCCTTTGCTAAAAGTTTTAGTAAATGCGCACTCTCTTTGCTAATCATTTTTATTTATTTGTACCTATTATACTAAAATTGAATATTAAAATATAAAAGTTATTGAGATTATTTTTTACTGGTACATAAACATAACTGTAGGAATCTGAGGGGGATATTTTTGTTCAAACACGATGTTCGTCGGGAGTGCCCTGTTTTAAATCAAAAACCAAATAACTATGAGGATCTCGAGTTGCGTCCTGATAGGCCTCCTGCACAAATTTTGTGTTACCAGGATATAGTTGGCGTGCTAGATAATTAATTTGAGCCTGGTCTCTGGGATTTTAAAACATATTATATAATGGCAATTTAATGATATGTCTCGCATACCTTTAGCTTGGTGAAAATATTTTGCGTTATAAAAATAACACTTAAATTTCGGTGGTGGCTACCTTTAGTAAAAAAGTCAACAATTTGGGTATCACACTCTCGCATTAAATCATCAATAATTACAAAATGTGGGCCAGCTTGTGCTGAAAAATCATCTATTTTCGGGACCCCTTCTTTAAATGTAGAACCTGAGGATAGAGTTTCATGCAGAGGTTGCCACTCACCATAACACCATACTTTTTTTTCATTTTTCGGCATAATGTTTTAAAACTCTTTTACAAAATATGATTTACCACACCCAGTGGGACCAGCTATAATACAAGTAAATGGATGTTGAAACTCCATATTCTAATACACCACAAAAATAATTATGAATATAATAACATGTTATTATTATTACGATTCAAAAATGTGAATACTTCTAGTGCAATACGTTCAGACGGTAGATTAATAGTAGTAGTAGTAGTAAATTCTGGAATGGTAGTAGTAGTAGTAGTAGTAGTAGTACTCTCTTTCAGACATGGGGTCTCGGGTTCAAACCCTGCTCCCGCCAAGTGAACTTTGTGGTGGACAAACACCGTGTGCGTGGGTTTTCTCGGGGTTCTCTCGTTTCCTCCCACTTTCTTCATTCCACCATTTCCTTCATTATTCATCATCACCGTCTCCTTTAGCCTAACCGGCATAACCGTGGGACGTAAAACCGAAAGATTTCATTCATTTCTCTTTCAGACATGTTTGAGCATACTTTGTTACATCTTTACATAATTGAGAACAAGTAATTATGGCCTGCTGAATGCATGGCAAATAAAGCTGGAGTTTTCTCCATGTATAAACACAAAAATTTACCTGACCATTACTTTCGTCATCTGACAAGAGAATAAAACACTGACGAATACCTTTAAGAGTATCTCACAATGATATTTCATAATCTTCACTAACGGAAAATTATGTAGGCAATGAAGAATTTGTAACAGCATTAAAGTAGTTTTCAATATATAAATAATATTATAGAAAAGTATACCAATCATCAGGTGAAAGACGAATACGATCATAGTAATTATGTAAAGTGATAATAACAGAAAATTCTCCCCCATCATCGTATGCTAGAGCAACACATACCTCGATTTCATTAAAATAATAATAATGATTTAAAATTTGATTATCCATTTTTTACTTACCACTCTGTCTCTACTTTCGTTTCTACTAATACTGTATTTCTCAATATTCGTTTTCTTTTATACTTGTATGGAAGTGTATCAAGATTTTCTATTCCTTTTCTTTTCCTAGCAGTAACCTGATAGATTTTATGCGCCTCCGGCTTAGTAATCAATTTATAATCTTTAGTACGTACAATTTGTTGACCGAGAGGAACGATAATAGATGGTGAATTATTTAAAATCATATCTTTCATCTGTTCAAAGTTAACATATTTTAATGTTTTATTATTCAGTGTGATTCCCTTGATTTTACATATTGTCTTTGTTTTACCATTAAGAGTATTAACAGCGGTATAGCCGTAACATTTGGGACCACCAGCACAAAATTCTTCGATATATGCATCCGGACCATATTCTGCTAACTCATTCTTCCATTCCCCTAAATACACTAATATTTTTAAAAGTGGCTCCCCAGGTGATTGAGTGTAAATAATACTGTCGGTATCATAATATAACACACGCTCGCCAAGTAAATTCAAATAACGAAATAACTCGAGGCGTGCAAGTGTCGTAGTGTATTAGGCGTATATCACGTTAATATTTTTAGCAGGAGCAATAACGCTCTCATTAACACTCCAGTTAAGCACACGGATTTTGTCGCCGATTGGAATACATGATTTAACTTCAATATTCGGATTTCTTAATTTATCGAAATACTCCTCGGGAGTTTTAATGATAGCGATTTGCTCCATGTTTTCTCTTTGTGCGAACTTACCCCACAGGTTGTACAGACGGTACCCCCTAGCTTTGAAATTCGTTTCTTAGGTTTGTTGAGTATAATCTTTTCTCGGTGTAATTGTATACCCTCTTTCTCATAATACTCGTGTATGAACTGGTCTTTTTGTTGTTCAGTGACGCATCCTGCAGGCCAACCGTTACATTCAGTCTTGATCTTCATAAACAGGTTAATGTAGTCCGTGAAAAGACCGCACTCTTTCTTTTCAGCGTCATACATTACAACCTCATAGCTCCATACCTCATGTTTTTCGAGCACTCTGTATCCTTTCTCAACAGCTACCCGCACTTCGTCTAAAACCCATACTCCAGTCAAAGCTCTCTCCTCATCCGAATGCGTCCATTCTTCTTCATTAAGAGTGTCCGCGCATGTTCGGCATAAGGGGAATAATAACTTTTCACCACTCCGATAGGGCAGTACTGGGTGGTAGAGATTGTCCGGGGCTAATACCGTGCACTTTAGTATTCCCTCAAATTCCGAAATATCAGGACACTCGTCATCTCCCATATAAATTTTCGGATGACCCACAGGATATTTTTCACCTTACAACAATAAGGATAAAGGGAGATTATATCGGTATACATGATACGTTCTCCCTCTTTCACCTTTTTGTAAAGTTTCATGGTGTCAACCCTGACACCATGCAGGGCATCCCGCGGATGAATTGGGCATTTCTTAGCCATGCGGTGTTTTTTTACAAATATATTCACTGTCGGGTGTTCTTTCAGAAACTCGCGCCACTGGCATTTCTACATTTCATGCAGTATATACCCCAGTTCTTTTAATCTAATAATTTTGTTTACAGTATTCTCATAACGCATATTAAAAGTAGTGTATGCATTGTTATATACGGTGTTATCACGACCTGTGGGGTAACACGCGTGACATCCGTGGAATAGACAACCCTGTTACTCCCAAACATGTTCTGCGCCATTATAGCGCGCATAACCATCCACTTTATACCCACCACACACCACAACCTCTCGCCCGTTAACAGAATGCTTTATTTGTGTTTTTAATCGGTCGGCCTAGTACACGAGCCACTGAACGGCACCGACAGATTGGTTATCACTGACCTGTACCCACTATGTGGGATAATACCAATGGTGTCTGTTCGCAAGAACTTTTTTCTATACATTAAATTGCACGCGCTGGCAATGCTTATACTTTCTAGGAACGGGTTGACACCCGATATAACTTCAAATTCGTTCATAAATTTTATGCATGCATTCCGCAGCACCTTCACATCGTTTAGACAGTATTTAATGAGCTGTTCCTTTAAAATAAAGCCCGTCTCTCCAAGTATTTCTTTTTCCTCATTATAACAACGCAAAAACTTCTCTTTCTGTTTCTTTTTTAAGCCCCCCACATCGTAATACTCAATGCTGGGTAAAGCACCCCTATACTACTGATTAGCCTTTGTGTTGAATAAATTAGGGAAATGACCCTTCGAGACGGGCAAATCGAACGCGTCGCTTAATTTGGACAAAGGCATTGGTAAGAAATTTAGACTATCAATAAATTTTAAATATAAATATCCATCGCTAAAATTTTGCACCCACGCATAACTATTCGCTGCGTCCACTCTTTATCAATCATCATCGCGCGTAAAACAAAATGGGCGACATACCCCTTTGCGTTATGAGCTACAGCGACTATTTTGTTTATTCCAGAACGCCTTTGTGTTAAATAATCTAGAAACTCTACAATGCATTCGTCCCCATAAAATACACGTTCTCTAATACCGCATACACCACACCGTTCACTCGCACTGTTTCTACAATAATAACATATATGTTGGCTAACTAACAGGTTGGGCTCATGCTCTAAAATACCACCGGCTATTTCTTAATCCTGGCGGCACTCAATATCATAAAACACTAATAGCCATTTCTGTGGAGTACGTGTTCGGCACGGTTGAATGTAACATAAATGCCCTGACGGCGTCATATTATTACACCCTGTGCAGAATACTTTCCCACAGGCATGTGGATTCCGCCCTTTTTTTACCGCGTATGCTTTACGACATTGAGGACACACTTTCAGAATATCACATAATGAAGCCGTATGGTTTTTGTAGCACTGAGCCCCATAAAAGCATCTATTGCATTCCTTGCAATATATTATACTTTCTGTAATGGTGCATGGTGGTCTATACCGTCATTTATTACACAAAGCTTTACACTTCCCCGCATGCCTGTCTTTAGTTTGGAATTTTTTATTCTTCTTCGCAATAGTAAGCGCATGAAAATGCAGCTGTTAGATTAGTGATGACGTTATAATGATTGTTAATATATAGTAAATTAATTCGTTTACCATGACCGTGACTCTCAAAAAATATTTTTTTGCCCGACAACCCGTCATACACCGTGATTTTATATGCCGATAAATACGCCTGAATTTTTTTAAATTCCGGTATCCCTCCACTATTCTCTAAGCTAACACCAGCCTTTTCACTTAATTCAGATACCTTGTTAAACATATTTGTTGAGAATTGATTGCGATATCTATATCTTTCTTTTCGATTACCTTTATGTTCAATAAGCTTTATAGCTGCAACCAGAGCTTGGGCTATACAATAATAATCAGTGTTTTTAATAACCATAATACCTTTGTTACGTTTTATGTATTCGTTTATATCAGAGAAATTCTGTTTCACCCGTCCCCTAACAATAGATAGTTCGACGTGGTGAAAATAAAGAATAAAACGATCTTGATATAGGAATGATGTATTTGATTGAATTACTTTTCTAACGCCCCCACACATTTTCAGCAGTCATGTTATTAGCAGTCCGAAAAGACAGATAAAGTGGTTTATCGGGATGATTTTGATTTATGAAAGTCAACCCTACACGATGATGAGGGAGCACACCTCTCATTACATACTGTACCAAATGGCGAATACCATTTTCTACCCATTCAAGGGGGTTTTCTCCCTCTGGGGAAGGAGTAAATTCAATTGTCAGTAAATTTCCATTATCCTTAAATTGTCATAATATTGACATGATTCAGATAATATACTAAATCTCCCCATTTTTGTAAAATCGTTAATATTTGCTGCTTTTCTAACTATAGAATACCAAGTAATTTTTTTAGAATATTGTAAAATCGTAAAATGGGGTCTCTTCCAACTATAGATTACCAAGTAATGTTTTTGTAATAACGCCCGCTGTTTTACAACGATCAACAATTACTCGCTGTAGATCACCAAGTAATGTTTTTTGTAATATTGTATTATTGTTAATGCTTGTTGTTTTATCTTAATTGGGGTCTTCCAACTATAGATTACCAAGTAATATTTTCTAACGCTCGCTGTTTTACAACGATCAACAATCATTCGCTGTAGATCACCAAGTAATGGTTTTGTAATATTGTATTAGCGTTAATGTTTGCTGTTTTATCTTAATTGGGGTCTTTCAACTATAGAACACCAATTAGTGTTTTTTCTAATAACCTATTATTCTTAACGCTCACTATTTTACAACGATCAACAATCATTCACTGTAGATCACTAAGAAATCCAAATAGTGTCTTCTGTAATAACGTTTACGCTATATTGAGAGCAATACTTATAAAATTTCTACTGGATCAAAGCCGCTCTCTCTGTCCCTTATTTTTTTTTGTAAATGGAATTTCTAACTATACTATAATAAAATGTCTTTTTAACTAATAACTTATAATAATAATTAATTATTGTAAATTTTTGCAAAACTCCTCTCGGAGAAACGCTATCTCTCATAACTGGGAGATGATTGCCTGGGGGCCAGGTTGCAACTATAGCATTGAAACCCCCTGCCATGGCACGGCATTGGAGCTCTTTATCTCCCAATTGAGAGATACAGTTTTTTATTCAACAATCTATGGGGATGTAATCCTTTATAACCCGGCCAAACGTAAAAATTATTACGGCTCCGAACAGGATTTGAACCTACGTTATCGGCCAAATCTCCGTTCTTTAGTTTGCTGCCTTTACCAATTGCGCCACAATTGGAAAGGCAAAAAATCTCTGAATAAAAGGATATTTAAGTAGAGCTATTAGCAGAATTATTAATCATTATTTACTGCCTGCCACATATTGATATGCCATCTATTAGCAAAACTATCAATCATTATTTTCTGTCTGTATTTTACGGCCATCTGCTACATATTGAGATGCCATCTATTAGTAAAACTATCAATCATTATTTTCTGTCTGCATTTTACTGCCATCTGGTGGGCTGATTTATAATTACCAACAGCGCTAATTGCATCGGAACTCTTGTGCAAGTGGCCAACATAAGACAACATCACCCCTGGATTTCAACGTTGCCAAATTTAACATTGCCACGACAGGGCTGGTCCATTCTTAGCTCCAATTTCTCGAGAACGCTTGGGTACATGGTTTTCAAAGTTGACATTCTACGACCATGAGTGGATCATTTATTTTTTGCCAAAATTTCAAATAATCGACAATTGTTCGCGCACGGATACAGCTCGGGGTATACGGTTTTCAAAACCCGAAAATACTTAATAACTCGAAAACGGAGCCACATAACGAGGTGCTGTTTTGGTCATCAACCACCACATGACCCAAAGGGCAAAAGTCAAAATACTTAAAACCCCATAACTCAAAAACGGAGCCACATATTGAGGTGCCGTTTCCACATTTAGTAATTGGTCACCAACCACCACATGACCCAAAAGTCAAAGGTCAAAATACTTAAAACCCAATAACTCGAAACGGAGCAACATATTGAGATGGAGTTTCCACATTTAGTCATTGGTCATCAACTACTGACTAAATGTGGAATCAGCACCTCAATGTGTGGCTCCGTTTTCGAGTTATTAGGTTTTAAGTGTTTAACCTTTACCCTCTATGGTTAAATACTTAAAACCCAATCACTCGTAAATGAGGCAACATATTGAGGTGGAGTTTCCACATTTAGTCAGTAGTTGATGACCAATGACTAAATGTGGAAACAGCACCTCAATACGTGGCTCTGTTTTCAAGTTATTAGGTTTTAAGTATTTTAGCCTTTGACCTCGATGGTCAGTAGCTGATGGTTGGAAACACCACCTCCATATGTGGCTCCATTTTCGAGTTATTACGTTTTAAGTATTTTGACCTTTGACCTTTGGGCCATGTGGTAGTTGATGACCAAAACAGCACCTCAATATGTGGCTCCGTTTTCCAGTTATTTGGTTTTAAGTATTTTGACCTTTGATCTCGATGTTCGGTAATTTTGGAACATGCAGTTGTTGGTGAGTGGAAACACCACCTCAATATGCGGCTTCGTTGACGAGTGATTGGGTTTTAAGTGTCATACAAAGGGTGTATTCCCACATAAACTATAAGACCCAGCTAAAATAAGTGTGACATGTTCGAAAACCCCATATCCCGAGTTTGACATAGGAAGGGCCTACTTTGCGCAGTAGGTCATAAAAGAGAACGAGTACGTGAGTCCAGTGGTCGTAGCCAAACGTGGGCGTGGCCAGGGGCGGGGTCACGTGACCAGCGCCAACCAATCAGCGTGAAGGGGGCGTGACTTGTTTGCGCATGCGCAGTAGGAAAAAACACTGATGTACCTGAGTGATCTTCACCAGATTGTAATGATTACGAGTGAAAGATAGGTGTGGCGGCGAGGTGTCAAATTTCTAGGTTTCGATGTTCTAGGTATGGAATAATAGTGACAGTGAACGTTCTTTTTACCAGCGTTGTACAGTAACGAAACAAAGTATTCTTCAGTTGACAAATTTCATTTCCTAATAACTCAACAATAAATTAACCTATCAGGGTATCGACTTTAGCTAATTATCACATTATAACTATTTTAAGGATAACAACAAAAGATCCCAATTAATTCATTTGTTCCCGAGTTATGGGGGAAAAATTTGACAACTGTCAAATACTTTCTTTTCCGTGTGTATGTTTCTATTTTTTATAGAGTGTTCTATAATCTGACATTTACTGATAATATATGTTTGAAATGTTTCTTCATGCAGTGTATCACCTCCCGCTCAATCTTAAACCGATCATCCGCAGCAATGAGTATGCGGAGTGATACCGATCTAGGGTTGCCAGATTTTGTAAACGAAAAATCCGGACACCGATCTCAGGCAATACATGTGGGCAGAGCTATGGGGGGCATGGAGGCATTGCCTCCATCTTTTAGAAAAAAATTAAAGTGACACCTATAAGATGGCCACCTAACTGTCGAAACCTGTCAAAATCTGTCAAAGGTCTGCTTCCCCAGATGGCTTGGGTTTCTATTAATTTGATCAGAATCAATTGATTACCTGTCTTTTCCAGGTCACCACTCACAATTTTCCAGTGCATTCTATATACAGTTAACACAAATTAAGCCCCACAAGGGATGTATAAAGAATATGAAAAGGGAACATAAAAAGGCGTTCCTTGTTTTGAATTCCAATTTGATGTCTTTAACAGCTCCTAAATATTGCGCCAATAACATCACACCCTCCCATTTATGATTAAGATATACTTTTTTCTTTGTTGCGACGTCACTTGAGTCAGAAACACTACCTTAAAAGAACTACAAATTTAACATTTAACAAGAAAAAATTCATTTACGCCAACTTCAGAGCGATATACAAAAGTTAAGTAAATCTCTTTAAAGATTTACACAGCCTCTCCAAGAGTTAGAAAAATAACAGTATGAAAATTACACAAAAAACATACCTTTATATGATTAATGCCACTTTTGTGCTAGAGTAATTTAACGGACGAAATTTAACCTCAAAAATATTGAAAATTTTATCACATAAAGAAAAAATATATGAATTCAAAATTATTAAGTGCGTGCACAGCATCTTTAGAAATATTTATTGGTATGAACCAAAGATATTTCTTTTAGCAGTTAATAGTAATAAAGTCGCGAAGTGCAATTATAACGTCAACAATGAGTACATTAAACGTTAACCATTGGTTAGTAACCGACGTGACGTTTAACACGGAAGAATTATATTTTACAAAGTTCATGTGGAGGAGATATAAACTAGCAAATTTTAAACTTTAGGGCTGAATGTCGCATATTCAAAAATAAAAAACACTGGGTGTCGAAGAGCTTCCGCAACTGAATGCTCCAATAATCTATAATAATAATAATAATAATAATAATAATAATAATAATAATAATAATAATAATAATCATAATAATAATAATAATAATAATAATAATAATAATAATTCGAATTGTTTTAAATATTTAATGAAATATCTCTATTAATGATCACAAAGTAATTTACTCACACCGGGTGTGGAACTCAGCTCACCATTGGTTCCGAAATGTACTTTATCTCCAGGTTGAGCAAATTGTAGGAATTCCTCTGGTAACACATACATGCATTCACAGTAACATTTCAGATGGCCTATAAACTAATTTAAAATATGATTGTGATACAAGAATTACCATGCAATATACATTCTTAATTTTCCATAATGTAAATTGCATTAAGAAATTGTTCTATTTGTTGCTGACTTATTCATTTATTTACTTATTTATTCAGAGTTTGTGTCTACGAGAGAGCCACGATAGCAAAAATGTTATGAAGAAAGAAAGAAAAAAAAGGCATGTTCTGCCTGCTTCGTGCGCTTCAATACCTACTTGCTTCTCGCTGGTGACGTCACGCAAAACGAAGAGCGAAGCGTCTGTGCTTATAGCCCTTTCTTCCTAGGAAAGTTGGTGGAAATAACACGACCCCTTCGGAGAAGTAATACTGCTGGAAGTAGGAACAAAATAGACGGTTCTGATTCGTTAACGTTATCAGTTTCTCGCCATGTGACCGACACATAGCAGAAAGCAAACGCCAGATACTGTCGTCCCTCGTGGCCCAGCCTGCTATTGAGCAAGCTAGTAAAGAAAGTTGCTTTTGGTGTGGGTTCAAACTGCCCAAGTTTTGGTGTGGGTCCTTAATTTTCATAACATTAAAATAAGATGAAAATAATACACAAAAAAATAATTTACTTACGTTAGGAAACATACAGTAGCTGAGGGAGCGTCAGCAAGCGAAGGAGGTTAGAAGACCCACAAGGCTTGTTTTGTTTCACCTTGACCCCCATGATGATCGATGTAAATTTAACCTCAGTTTCTTCCTTGTGACCAACTTAAAACAGCTGTCTAGGGTAGCGCGTGAAAAGAAATACTTGCAGAAGTATTATAATCTTTAAGTTTTACGTCCCACGGCTCTGCTGGCTAGGCTAAAGGAGACGGTGATTATGAGAAATGAATGAAATGGTGGAATGAAAAAGTGGGAGGAAACGGGAGAACCCCGAGAAAATCCAAGAGCACGTCCACCACAAAATCCACACGGCGCGAGCTTGGATGGAACTAGGGACCCCAAGCACCAGAGGTGAGGGCATTTTTTTTAACATATTTATTGAACTGTATCAACTATTACATTGCAAACACTGTCGTTACATTACATCAAACCAGAATACTATGAAATCTTACAAGATCACTTTGAGGAAATTAGCAAACACAGATGTTTCATTCAGATTGGTCATAGGAAAAGTCTTATGAGCATATTTTAAGTATAAATAATATTCCTCCACTGTACACTTCGGCGTAGAGGACATAGTATAATAGATAGTATGCCCAATAAGCCAATTAACGGCATTGAGTTTTGTATTGGGATACCACACATAGTCCGGAAAGGCAAGTATACGGCGGTCAAAATAGTTAGCTGGTTTACGACAGATAACCGCAAATAATCCACATAAAGAGGTCCAGATGCGAGTCGTATCAGTGCTCTCAGACACACGATGCAAAAGAGTATCCAGTCGACCGCAGTGCACACAATTAGGAGATTCAGAACGATGAATAGTATGAAGTCGTTCATTGGTAGGGTGTAAGTCATGAATAAAACAGAACCAAACACTACGAATGTCCGAAGATAAAATTTTGTTGTGCACATTTCGCCAGATCGCATGCCAGTCATAGGTGGGAAACTTATGACAAATTCGGGGTACAGAATGACACATAACACTGTTGATTAAAGTGCCATACAACATTTTAGTGGACATGGTGCAAGCCTCGGGTAACGGTGGGGCATATGCCCATGCGAAAATGAGTTCCCGCACATATGCAGGACAATGACGAAAAAAGCGGATGTATGGCGGATTATTTTCAGTTAATGAAACAGTCCAGCACGATATCCATTGCGATGTGTGTGAGTCAGAATCAAGAAATAACTTCAATCCATTACGCATATAAAGAGCTTTGCATTTTTGTCTCACATTAGTAACCTGTAATCCGCCTGTAAAATATGAGCAATAGGTAACATTTCGTGGGAGTCGAAAATAAAATCCACTCCACAGAAACCAGCCTATGAGAGAGTCACTCTTCCTTGCATAACACTCAGGCAGAGGAAAGATCTGAGCTGCATACCACACTTTAGAATGAATGTAAGTATTAACAAACCAGGTGCGTTGTATCAAATTCAAGCTCCGACCTTTATTCTCTGCACTAAGTAGGCGTAAGTTCTGAAGAATCGAGTCCGAAATTATATCTGTCAGCACGTCAGTTCGAACTGTAAAGGTAATACCAAGTATTTTGACGTGGTCATTTATCAGATACTGGTGGTCAATAGAAAAGTGTGACGTGACCATGGAAGCATTATATAACAATAACGTCGATTTATTCACATTGATTTTTTCACCACTCACCTGCATGAAAGTCTGTAGACACTGTTCAATATGCGCAAACTGTTCATTCGTAGTGAAAAGGAGTGTCACATCATCAGCGAAAGCTTGAACATTGATATCTTGAAAATCATGATTCACTGATGAGGGGAGCGACATTAGATGGTAGAACAGAGGTTCAAGCGCCAAACTAAATAAATATACAGATAAAGCACATCCTTGTCTTACTCCACGACGTATGGAAAAGGGAGCCGTAAGGTGGCCATTTATTTGCACACGGGAAGCGGCGGAAGAGTACAGCGCACGAATCAAGTCAATAAATGAATCAGGAAACTTGTAGGCTCGTAGAACAGTGTAGAGATAGTCGTGGGACAAAAAGTCAAAAGCATTTTGGAAGTCCACTGATAATAAACATGCAGGCATGCGCTTAAATTTAAAATATTCAGTGATGTGACGGATCTTGCTAAGAGCAGAAAACACATTCTTGGTGGGATGAATGGCTGCCTGAAAATCACTAATAATCTCGTGACAAACAAGTTTCAAGCGTCGTGCTAAGACTTTAGAGAAAAGTTTCATGTCAGTATTGAGTAACGTTATAGGACGGTAGTTCTGTATGGTCACCGGACAGTTCGTTTTAGATATGAGGACAATGACACCTTGATTATCAATGAAATTGTGATGCCTTAAGAGCTCATTAAAAAGGTGGCATAACTCCGCTCCAACAATATCCCAATAGGAGACATAGAATTCATAAATTAGTCCATCTGGATCGGGACTCTTGCGGTCTTTACATGTACTCAATGCTTCGCGGACTTCCGTCGGAGTAATGTCCGCCATTAATTGTTGGTGTACGTCGGGAGACAGTTGGGGCATTGTCTCCGGGAAATATGTCTCTAGTGCCGTAGCATTGATGAAACCAGTTCGATATAAGGAAGAAAAATGTTCATAGACAAGAGTCTTAAGATCCATAAGATCCGTAACTTCGCCAGCACCATCCATCGTAATAGCTTCAATGTAGTTCTGTTGACGTCGCTTCTGCGATTGAATATAGTGGTAAAAGGAAATGCGTTCAGATTTACAAAATGAGGCAGATGTGGAAGCCGTCTGATATCGTTCAAGAGCTCGAAGTTGTATGCGTGTAATCTGCGCTTTAACCCTATGAATATGACTGAGATTTTGAGAGCTGCTGGGTTGAGAACAGAGATCGTTTAATACAGCGTAGTAATATTCTAATGTCTGATGAGTCTTGCGCTGAATTTCTTTTCCGTACCATTGGAAAAAACGTTTTATGTGGGGTTTAACGTAAGAAGTCCACCATTCAGAAATAGTTGAAAAGTAACGTCGTTGATGTACCCAAAATTGCCAACGTTGACGAAAATCATTCCTAATGGTAGCTGGATGGAGAAGTTGAGCATTTAATGTCCAGTAACTTCTACCATGCGTATGCGAGACACCTGTCGGAATTTTAAGAACACAATAAACCGCTGCATGGTCGCTAAATGAAACTGGACATATGTCCGTTTCAATGATATTGGAACAGTGAGAAGACGTTATGTACCACCTATCTAACCTGGACATCATATGACTATTCTTAAAAGTAAATTTAGGCACCGTCCAATGATTCCACCACACATCCCGGAGCCGCAACTGTTGGATAAGGCGGGTAAAAGTGACACTAGGGTTGAAGATGCCAGTGGTATCGATTTTTCCTTCCAATACATTAAAGTCACCAGCCAGAATAATAGGATAACAATTATCTGGTAAAATCTGCACTATTTCCTCGTTATAAAAATGATCACGAGAACGCCTGTTAACTGTTCCAGAAATACCATAAACGTTCACAATATTAAATCCATCACAAAATAAACTGATACCACGGCCAGAGGGAAGTCGCTTAATGCGTTCGACGACAATACCCTTTTTGATTAAGATAGCAGTACCCCGATTGTTGGGTCCGATATTCACAATTGCATTGTACATTGGCAGAAATTCAAAACATTCAAAACGGACCTCTTGCAGAAGAATGATGTCGTAACCACTTTGCATAACAAAAGTTTTTAAAATATTTTGTTTCGCTGGATGGTGAATGCCAGCGATATTTATTGTACATAGACGGCGCACGTTAGGTCTAGTAGGAGACGGAGAACCTGCCATCAAGTTAATAAATATATAAAATAATAAAGCAATTTGAAAAGATAACACCAAAAACTGAATAAGTTGTGCAAAAATACACCACACTACAGAGGGAGGAGAGGAGAAATATTGCATCCATCTGAAACTCAATCGCCACCACTCGTCCTGAAGTTTGCAGAGAAAGAAAAATAAAAACATAAATAGAAACAATCCGGTAAACATCACGTGAGAACTGCGCTGCAGGGAAGGCAGAAAATAAAATATATGGCATAAGAACCCAAGGGCACGTGAACGGTGCTGACGAGAAGCTATACACAAGAACTTACGAAGCAGTAGGTTCTGTTTCACCACTCTTTTCACGAGACTCGCCTGTAGCAGAGAAGTTGTTACAAACCATGTCAGAGTCAAGGTCACCACCACCGCCGCTATGTGTTTCCGGGTCACTCACACTAACTTGGATTGCTTGGCTAACATTGTCTGTTTTATTTGAGAGCACTTTTCGTTTTTTACGTAACGATCGCCGTAATTGATTTCCATGAGCACTAGTAAAGGGCAAAGTAGATTCAGATGAATTTTCAATAGTTGTGGCTGATTTCTTAGTAAGCTGACCATGAGAGGTAGACAATGGGATATCATCCTGCGACGTTGCCAGATTGGGCGCGGCAGTTTGTAGCACTGAGTTGGTCGAGGGCCACTGAATCGGGTCAACATAATCTTGTAAGGCCGTAGTACTTGGCTCAGGTTCTGTTATGACATCATGACATAAAGTAGGAAATTCTGTAGGATCCTGCACCAAAGGAGGGGGAGCTCCAGACACATCACGAACACTCGTGGAAACACTGGGCCTTAAAGAAGTAGACAGTGAGTTTAACGAGTAATGCGGGGTTTTCGGGAGATTACCAGTGGATAAAGCTGTCATACGAAGGTCGTCCTGTTTGTGCTGAGGACGAGGTAACTGACGAGGTGGTACCTTGCATTGGGAAACAAGATGATCCGTACTCAAACAGCGGAAACAGGTATGCAGCTGTCCAGGATACACAATTGAAGCCTTATAACCCATGAAGTGGAGTTTAGAGGATATATGTTTCCCCAATTCTGTATAAACTGCGCGAACACCATTCAACACAGGGTATTTTAAGTGAGTGCCCCACTTTTCATGTACTATTTGTTTAATCTCTCCATAGTCACGCAAGGTATCACGTACTACATCATCACTAAGTTCACACGGTAATTCAAAAATACGGACTTTAGTATAGTTAGTAGTAGCATCCAATATATTCACCACAGAGGAAACACCAGTCGAATGACGGAAGGGAACAAAGTCTGGCAAAGTACGTAAAGCTTGTTCAAAATGCAGAGCTGTATCCAGTTTTACATATACACAGAAGTCTTCGTTGTTTAATTGAATTGCAATCACTTTGTTCATCAGATCGGAAAAATTTTCACTTAACCATATGTGTATTTCAGCCGGTGACGGTCGTAATTGTCAGAAATTCTTGTCAAACTCAAATTTTAACGTATTTTGTCGAATTGCTATTCATAACGTAGTACTACTTAACACAATTTCCAGTAATTAACTCCACTATACAGTCCTAATCACAGGACAAAAAAAACTAAAGAAAAAAAACAAAGGAAACGCAGGATATGCTTTCACGGAGCGCTCAAAAACACCTCCACACACCATGAGAGCTCACGGTGAGCTGTGACCTCTGAGCCCCGCGCCCCTCCAGAAGTATTACTTACCCGAAGAGGTCGTGAAAGAACTTTATGTGTTTTAGAGTTATGGTTGAAAATACATCATACAAAAACACACACATGATAAAGTCCTCGGAGTTGCCGTATCAGGATATAAAGAATTGAGGGAAATAAGTAACGAAAACAACGCCTTCGGCGTTAACCTGTCACAAAATAAGGAACTGAGCAACGACAGGCAACGCCAAACGTGTTGCTCCTGTAAATTCCCGAGTCAGCTGCCATGCCCGTTCTGGAATCAACTTGGACTTGAATGTCATCGAGTTGGCACGTAATAGCTTAGTGACCCCGAAAACATAGTAATGAACGATGGACCCTGAGGGATTCGACAGTATCCTTGATCATCTTAGATGTTATATTTTTCACTCCTTACCCCATATCAATGCGAACCAAATTTGGACTTAAAATGTATCGGGCAGGTTACTAAACATCTCAGCGACCTAGAAAACTATGAATTTGACACTTAATATCAACCGTTTAGAATTATTTTTACATATCATACTTTCTCACTCCTGGAGTGTAATGGGGGCTGAACGTGATCTTAAACAGCATCGCAAGTGCCACTATTCATCTCAGCAACTCTGAAAACTGGAAATTTGACACTAACATCGATCATTTTTTAAATCCACACCCTTACATAATTACATTAAATTTGATTCAATTTTATTGGAGCTTTCGCTGAGTTTTCTCCTGGGTAGACTCACACACGAACGCATATACAGACATCAAACTGAAAATAATAATACTTTGCGTTTCTTAACAATTACACATCTAATTTGGTTTTATTTGTTCCGAATTTTTAACGGTAATGCCAATACGTTGTTAGACAGTATTGTCTTTTGTCATACATCGTAAGGCCACTGAGGTACTCATAATGTATATAACCAACTTCTGCACAACAAAATGCATTGTCGCACGTAAAATGTGGAATGTTCAGACAGCCTTTTCACAGTGTAACGAACAGAAAATGTCTTAGTTTTATTATTTACACATATTCTGAAGAGCAGAGATCGTAAATATTTCCTCTCCTCTCCAATGACAGTTGATACTTACAAGGGACATAACCCAATTGTCCGACTCCGATTTCAATGACATCTTTTTTTTTCTTTTGCTGATAGAAGACATGGATGTATTACTTGTTATGACAGAAATTTTTGCCATGGTGCATGTTTTCTATTTTTCTTTAAGACTTGTGATATGGTTATTAGAGATTACTGCAGAAGTCCCTTACTACCCTTTGTAAAAGGAGTGTAAATAAAAGAACAACCATGTAGATACATATCAGGCCTAGGGGGAAGTCGTATGGTAGGTATGACCTTGACGGCAGCCATCTTGAAATCCGCCATTTTGAATTAAGGTCAAGTTTTAAAAATGGGAATAGAGTAATATGATACATAATTTCGGGCTAGAATTTTATCCGAAATACAATGGTGAAGTTAATTTTAAGATACGCTCATTTGAAGAAAAGTTACAGACATATTAATTGTTTATACTTACTATGTGCGTAAGTCCCTTACCTTCGCTTCTAACCCGCGTATTAATGATAATAAGTGGATAAGAGCTTGTTAATGCATATTATGAGTAGAGGGAATGATACGGTAAAGGTATCCTTGACGGCAGCCATCTTGAAATCCGACATTTTGAATTAAAGTGAAGTTTTGAAAAATGAAAACCATAGCATGTGACACCTCATTTAAATGTAAATTTTCCCAAAAAGACAATAGTGTGCTTATTTTTGTTCTATAGCTAACTAGTATGAATTTAGGACTGCTTCTAATTTGCACCAAACGTCCATTATTCGATGTTTCAAATTGGCAACACTCCTAATTGTCACAGCATGTTTTAAGATTCTAACTGGCACTTTGTAATTGTTGCCATGGCTCATGTTTTCTAAATTTATTACATTCTTTTTAAGAGCTGCGATTTGTCAGTTCGTGAATAGTATTGGGATAAGCATCCAGAAATCTTTCTGAATTTTGAAAAATTGTCATGTAATTATTTATTTCCTATGCCATGTAATTATTTATTTCCTATACCTGCCCTTAAAGAACTCGTTTACTGACATGAATCATCGCACAACGAAAGAACTTCAACTTTGCATTCAGGTAATACCGAAGACGCAGCTTGTAATGGATAGTAGATGAGACGAGAAATAAGTTGAAAATTCACTTCAGAAAAGGAAACGAAATATGATTTTTGAGTAAATCAATGGTCTTTTGTTTTGTTTTATATTTATTTCCTTATTGTATGTTTGTTTATTTTCTATGGCAATTTTTTAGCTAGTCAGACAAAAAAAGTCATTCGTTTTCTAGTGATTGTTGTCGATGGTTCATGTTTGTAAGATTTATAATCAGTATTGATCGGGAACTCGATTAAGTTACACCTCTTTATAAAAAAAAGTTACCTGTTTTCATACTATGTTCATGGAACAAACAGTGTGTTGGGAACAGTCATATTATGCCTCTTTGACATTTCTCTCATTGCTACTGTTCCTTTAAAGTTGTATTTATTAAAAATATTTTATTGTTTGTCGTTTGCGCAACCTCTAGGCTACATTTCTTGATAATTTTGTGTTCGTATAACACCAATTTCCTTTAATTTCATTTGTATTTCTTTACGTCACATACGTCCACACGTTCCTCATGTATTCTGGTTTAAAATAAATAATTACATTGCAAGTCTTCAAAATTCAAAAAAATTTCTGGATGCTTATCCCAACACTATTCACGAACTGACAAATCGCAACTGTTAAAAGATGTAATGAATTTAGAAAACATGAGCCATGGCAACAATTGCAAAGTGCCAGTTAGAATCTTAAAACATGCGGTGACAATTAGGAGTGTTAGCAATTTGAAACATCGAATAATGGACGTTTGGCGCACATTCGAAGCTGTCCTAAAGTCGTACTAGTTAGCTATAGAACAAAAATAAGCATACTATTGGCCTTTTGGGAAAATTTACTATTAAAATGAGATGTCACATGCTATGGTTTTCATTTTTCAAAACTTCACTTTAATTCAAAATGCCGGATTTCAAGATGGCTGCCGTCAAGGATACCTTTACCGTATCATTCCCTCTAGGCATAATATGTATTACCGAAGCTTTTATCCACTTATTATCATTAATACGCCGGTTAGAAGCGAAGGTAAGGAACTTACGCACATAGTATGTATAAACAATTAATATGTCTGTAACTTTTCCCCAAATGGGCGTATCTTAAAACTAACTTCACCATTGTATTTCGGATAAAATTCTAGCTCGAAATTATGTATCATATTACTCTATTCCCATTTCAAAAACTTGACCTTAATTCAAAATGGTGGATTTTAAGATGGCTGCCGTCAAGGTCATACCTACCATACGACTTCCCCCTAGGCCTGATATGTATCTACATAGTTGTTCTTTCATTTACACTCCGTTTACAAAGGGTAGTGAGGGACTTCTGGAGTAATCTCTAATAACCACATCACAACTTTTAAAAATCTTAGAAAAATAGAAAACGTGCACCATTGCAAAAATTTCTGTCATAACAAATAATGCATACATGTCCGATATCAGCAAAAAAGAATTTCATTGAAATCGGAGCCGGATAATTGGGTGATATCCCTTATTAGCTACAACAACAGAGTCTACGCCATAAAAGCATGTACACTGCTGCACGTAAACAATGGTGTCTAGAGTAGATACCATATTACAGGGTTTTTGAACCTGAGGATCGCTATCCCCAAGGCAGTCGCGAGAGCGCTTCATGAGGGTCAGGAAGATAAGCGGAAGAGATAAATATAATTATAATCTAATACCAGAAAACATTTTTAAATGTTATTTTGAATTTTGTTCTGATAGGCATATTTGTTATTCTTTTCATACTGATATGAACAACAATAAATAGGTCTACTAAACATTTTCAACAGGTGCAGAGATGTTAAAAATCAATTTAAATGAAAGAGGTACGATATGAAACTAATGAGAACTGCATATTGAAATACCAGAAAAATACAAATGCAACAAAGCCTGGATATTGAAATACAATTTGAATTGAAAACTAATGAGATACCTGTGCGTCGTATGGTTTCACTAGTGCGGCAATGTCCGGTTCAATCTTCGTGCCGCCCATTATCAAGTCATTTAAAATACTCAGTAACTATTTTAACAGCTTTCCAAGTTTTTTAAACCAAAATTAGAAATCGTTATTTGTTTATCATATGACCCAAAATTAAGAGAGTAATTTAATTTTCAAATTTTCAAACAGTCTCTATGTGGAAACAATATGACGGATCAGATTCGATATTTATAATATGAATGAACTGACCAAATTTGGTTTTAATCCATTCGCTTTTAGAGAAGTTATTGTATTCACTACATACAAGAAATGGATTCTACTATTATAGAAAATACATGAATATCGTGAGATCCCCGCAATAGGTATATTAAAAATCGCACACAAGCTTATCACAAACCTTATCACAATCTTATCACAATCGAGCACAAGCTTAAGGGGGTCGGTGGCAAGAGGATGTGATAAAATATGGTCGTGATAGGAATTAGCTTGAGAACCACTGCTACATTGTATTGTGTGTGTATATGCAAGGAAGGATTTTACTCACCTCAAAATCAGTATCCTGTTCACTCTGAATTTTGCCATGCTGTAGTAAATTTTCAGGATTCTTATTGGGATCCTAATCGTTTGCCTAATAGTTTTATTCATTCGTGTTGCTTCTATTACCATTTTCTTAGGACATACTCCGAAACAGAAACTGACTTCTTGTAAGCATTTTGCTACTTACCAAACCAAACCACTCGACTTAATGGCGCGATTGTGGACCTGTGCTGCTTTACGCCATCTGTTAGCGATTGGTGGAACTACGTCCAGCCTAGCGCCGTCTGCGTAGTCCTATCACTATCCGCCATTTCGGAAGATTTCTTGACCTTGTGACGTCACGTCTTTTATTCACATAACTCCTCAGTTTGCAGCCTCAAAACTCTGGGTGGACGCCAAAAATTGGGGAAGCATCGGTCGGGGATCGAATCTGGAACATGAATCCAACGCTGTAACCACTAGAGACTACGGAGTCTGCTTCATTTTGCTACTTACCATGATCTATTTGCAACAATTTGCAGGTATCATACTTTCAACGCGTATTCTGCTGCTATTTATCCAACAAAAACCAAAATTTCCTTCACAGTTATGATTAATAATACATCAAAGTAGCTATGCAACTCAAATGAGTACAGGAGCTCTTCCGTGGCTAAGCGGTTAGCGTACGCGCCTTTGGCGTGGGAGACCCTGGTTCGATTACCGGTGGGAGCTCATGTGGTTCGGATTCCACGTTAATCAGTAGGTCCACGTCTCATATAGCCTCGCTGCTGAAAGGGACGCTAAACTAAAATCAACTCAACTCAACTCAAATGAGTACAGAAGTCTGCAGCCAAAAAAAAATCATGACTGGAATTCAAGGATGAGTAAACGCCTTTAATGCATGCAATAAAATAAATTCCAAAATATTACATGTGTCACAAACCATCCTTGTAACAAATTTTATTGCGAAATCTGTTTTTTCATCCAATTAGCTCAATTTATTGCTTCAGGCTTTTGAAAAAGGAGAAGATTGTTAGAAACGTATTCGTGTCACAACAATTGGCGCAGTCTCTGACGTTCTGTTTCATAATTCTTCAACACTCCGGTAGCTGGTACCAGAAGAGATTGTGTAAATAATTGCACTTATACGTACATACAAGAACTGCACAAAGACGTTATTTCAGAGGTATAACCCGCCGACAATTGAGGAAAGGAGAACTCAGCCAAATAGGAGTGATTGTTCAACACCGAGCTCCTAAGGGTACATCGAGAGAAGAGAAAAAAATAGAACTTCAAGACAAGACGGCTTCCGAGGCAGCAAGAGTTGGAACATCTGGAAAGCCTTGCGGTGTTAACCAGGGGTTGTAATACAAAGAGTGATCTACAGTATATGGTAGTCTTTTGAGATAGTCCTATCGCCAAGAGATACTTTGTGAAAAATTAAGCAATATTTTTACAAAACTTTACACACCACTTCTTAACGAAATAAGCATTGTTTTCCGTCGGCTTGACCTCCTATTGTACACCAAGATTGGCACTGGCCATACAAGTTATAGCTACAGCCCTTGGCGACAGTCGGCTATGAGAACGCAATACTATTTGTTTTGGATAGCATTAGAGAAACACCAACACAAAATTAAAGATTCTGACCCTCTCCGATAGCTTGAACCTGAAAGTGTGGCTTTTACTAAGACCATGCCAGGCCAAGAAAGAAGACACCAACTGGAAAGTCACCAGAGGAGGAGGAGGATGCTAGCTATCAATCCAGATGCCACAAGGATTATAGCAGGGGAACAACAGAGGTTACACATTCAAGAGAAGCCATACTAAAGTAATGGAAGCCACCCAAGCAACCCAAACAGACATTGATGCGTTTCTGAAATCTCCCACCTGGGAAGATACTAAAAGTTTGCAGTAGATTCCCACTAGAATACTTGGAGGACATCATAAACAAGAAGATGGTTCGGGATAAATTCCACATAGTGGACAGTTACTACGAACACAGTCTTCTTCAAAGCAGATGACACAAAGGATACCTTGAAGATTTTCCATCGTAAGGACTATGGATCACCAGCGGTGAACCCACTTAAAATACCAGGACCTGCAAAGAGGAACAGTCGGAGAAGAGAAAAATGTACAAAAAGAAAAACAAAATGCCGGCCCTTATGCGAAACACTTGAACAGCAAGCAAATAGAAGTGAAAACCAAACAGAGAAACTACACAGAAATAAGGAATATGGCTCTTATGAGGACCAACAAGAAGTAATACACACACAGGTGACCTACCAAATGTCCGAAATAGAGAAATCACAACCAGAGTTGAAACCTGTCCGCCAAGAAGGGCACAAAGAAACAACCAACACCCAGGAGAAAAATCAAACTGCTGACGATGAGGAACCACAACTAGATGTAGGAACACCAGAACGACATAAGGATGACTTCGAGCTAATACAGAAAGTAAAAGAAAGAAAACGATAGAAGAAACAAAGAACAAACCAACCGAAGTCAAGAATCCAAACAAAACTTCTACCAGAAAGTTATATATATATAAACACATACACTTGTGTATTCAAAGGAGTGGAGGCGACAACCGTCATATCACAACAACATTAAAACAGCAAAACATTAAGTTCACAAACCTGATAAAATTCAGACATAAAATGATCCAGCACCATTACTGATACTATTTTTCAACAGTGGAGAGGAAGTAAGCAAACTAACATTCAATGGATTGAGATTTGCAGGGAAATTTTACAAAGAGGAAAACTCGATGCTACGATCAAGACCAATGTCATCCTGCAATTGCTACCAATATGGGCATCGCCGCTTCAAATGCACCATGCAGCGCATCTGCTTCCGATGTGGTAACACACACAGAAAATAATAATGTAACAAATCCACCAACAGAAGCTTCTGGCCAACATACAAAGAAGGCACACACAGGCAGACAGCAGTAAATGTCCAAAGAGACCAAAAATAAACACCACAATTACCAGAATATCAATCCAAGATCATACCATCACATCAAGTGAAACCGGCCCTTACGAGAGCCATGACGATATACAAGAACTAACAACAGAAGAAAACCAGCAACTAGAGTCACTGTCTACAAAGCAGCTAATCACAATGCAAAGAAACACCAAAAAATCAAATATTAACTTGGACCATCACAGTATTAACCATCTCCACCCTATAGACTGACAGAAATCAAATGCTGCAAGCCACTAAATATGTTTTCTCCAAAACAGTGAATGCAGTAACCACAATCACAAAAAAAATCCATATAACAAAACCAACCTATGTAGTAAAAGTTAAGCAACAATTAACAAACCACGGCCCACGAGAAACACACACGAAAAGCAGCGAGAAAGTTAGGTCCCAGAAAGAAAGCAGTGGAAGTGAAGGAAGAAGACAGAGGAGATAGGTTCAAATTGCCAACAGATGATCACACAAGTACCGACAATGGTTCACGAGACAAGCAATTTGCATGCTCAAAAATAACAGATGTTCCACTAACAATACATTACAGACAACATAGATTTTAACAAAATAACAGTAATTGTTAGATTTTTACAATTTACAGATAATTTATTAATTTATTATTACAGGAATTTTTACATTGATTTTTCCCACCCCTTCCAGTGTGGTTTTCCACCTAAATTGCCTTTGCATAAAGCATGATCGATACATGTGTCTTTTCCTGGTAATCCAGGTGTTTGTACCTCTATCAAAGCCAACAGAGCTAAAAATATTGTCTCACTTTCCTCTTCTTTCTTCTTCATCTACACATCTTTGTTAGCTTCACGGAAAATGTCTTCGTTAAGATAGGAGTCGCGGCACTAAACTTCCCACCAACAGATGTTTCAGGTTACTAACTACCTGGAGGAAAGGTACGCAATCAGATGGTTGATGCCTTACTCTGTCTGGATACCTGCTTTCCTGAGGGTCATTTTTATTCTGATTTTTCTGTTTTTATTTCAATAAAGTGTCATAACTGGAGAACGAAACATTGGATCAATGTCTGGTAAATTAACTTAGTACCTAGGTTCCATTAATGTACCAATGCCTATGAAATAGGTGCGGTGATGGGGTAAGTCTTGAAGCATAGGAGGGGATTATAAGATCTTCTAGGAACACAAACTGGCCCATTTGGTTGTCATAAGTCTGCACTGTAAGTACAGAACATGCATTGTAAAGAAAAAGCTTTCTAACACCAATTGATTTTTAATAACGGTGTTCATTACTGTGTTTGTCTGCTGATTTGGCATTTTTCAGTTGCTGTTTTGTCTTACAACATATAATGCAAGTCACTTTTCAATTGACTCAACACTACAACATGCATTGCAATGTTATCAGATCGAGTATATTTTACACCCTTTTCTACTGTTGGCTCATAAATAAATATATATATATGCGCCACAATTGTGTCTGGGATACTGACTTTTTGGCAGCTGCGAATTCTTTTCTGAAGAATTGTCCACAACTTTCGCTGATGCAAATGAGCTGTTCAGGAGTTTGGCCTCCTTTCGCGATCGGCACATCAGTATCCGAGACTAACGTTACAAATATTCCATGAAGCCGCATAGCGAGAATATCCTCTTTGGCTTGTCTTCAAAATTTGAAATGACAGTACTAGTAAGAAAAATACAAAATAAACGTTCGTCCTGTATAGCCTTCGTATAGGACAGGAAAATATAAAGTAAGATCTACGACAATCTTGTATAGAGTAACTCTTGGCACAAATTCCATATGCATTAGTATATTACTGGACTCTAGGCACAAAATAACTACGAGGGTGTAGTCCCCTAAACGGTAACTAGCCTCTAACTAGCATTAATTAAAAAAATAATAACTACCACGTTTCTCTACTCGGCCTTCGTTCTATGTTTCGTTCTTGAGTTATGAGCTTTTTATATCGTTCCTACCAGTTCCGAAATGACACATTTGTCCATCGATATACATGTTTTTGCTTGCTTTGTGCAGCCATATACATGCCACGTTGACCTTCCCATTTCACTTGTCGGTGGATATATAATATTCTGTGTCTCTTAACGGCTCCGAAAACACTAACGGCAATGTTCCAACGTTCTTGTCACCGATATACAATTGGTTATGCTCGGACACATTCTGATCTTTTGAAAAGTCTTAGCTTAATTCCATGTTTAGGGCGGATTACAAGGCCTGCCATTGGTTTAAGGTCTTCAGGTTTTTCCAGAGATTCAATTCGGAAATTCATCACGATTTTTGACAGCACAGATTTCAATTCCATCATTGCAAACTTCTGACCTGAAAAACAAAGTATTATTTGTTTTAATGTAATGTTATTAAAATCAATAAAAATAAATGTAGGGTAGGGGGCGAACAGATGGCGCATCACGTGACTAACATAGAAAGAATACTCCGTTGGTGCCAATCTTTTACAGTGAGAGAGAAGACATGACAGTAGGAAGAGTGAGAAGATATGATCCCGGTAGACCAGAAACTGAAGGTACAGCACACTTTTAAAGTTGAAAATACGTGTCAGGTACGTGAAATATTTTTTATCGCTACTATTTTCTGTACGTTATGAATCTTATTTACTCAGTAATTAAGACAATTTCGAGCATATGTTCTGGAAGCTTGTTGACTACTCTTTTCTAGTTGCTGTGTACAATCAAGTAGGTGCTGTCCACTAGCGAGCTGTCTGGAAGACATTTTCATTGCCACGTAGTGGGGTCAAATGGCGCAGTTTAGGGTGGGACAGATGACGCACATTTTCGTATATATAAAAATCGTCGAAAGTTTGGGTAAACCTTGTCACACTCTGATATTTCCTATTTCAGTTCTAAAACTATATTCTCTAGCTGGTCTACGTTCCTAAAATTATGTATTCTAAAATACATTAGGACTATGTCAATACATGTGAATGATGTGTGAAAAAATACAAAAGATAATATAGAAATGTGTATTAGGAATAAGAGTAAATATCTGTCTTGTTCTTTAACCCTAGAAAGCCTGAGCTATTTCGAAAACTTTCTGGTGGTGTTTATTTGTAGTGTTTTTATTTTCGTACTTGGTGTACATTAATAAATGAAAGAAATACCCATAGCCACTTTCTTTTGTAAAATGAGGGGAGCATACATGAGTTTAAACGAATAAATGAAAAATGCATTGAAAAGGTAGCTAATGTAAGAGACACATTATTATAGGAACAAAATTTTCTGTCAAAGAAAGTAGTCACATGAGTTACTTTGAAATGTTGAACTTTGCCATGGACAATGATATTACCATCCTTTGTATTCTAAGACAAACAAAAAATTACCTTCAGCCTTTGTACAGCTTTCTTTATACCTTTGAAGGCTTATTTCTATCAGGCTTGTCAATCTTGAATGTTAACGAATCCTTGCAACAAGAACCATGCTCAGTGTACTCAGATAAGTGTTCTGCTTGTAGACGAATACTAAACAAGAAACTACGGGGTACCAGGAAGAATGCGTAATGTAATAAACAGTTGATGTCAACAGTTGCAGGATTTTGCTGGCATCTAACAGGGAGATCGGTAACTTCTAAAAATGCAATTTAAAAATTCACTTTCCTTCAAGATTTATCGACTGAATTAACGGACAAATGCAGGTGACCGTTATCCATTAATATGTTAAAGGATAGACCCCGTTAACCAACTATCTTTTGCAAAAAAAAAAAAAAAAAAAAAAAATTCAAAAGTTAGCTTTTGTTGAAAAGATGTGTGCAAGTGTACTAACGGACAAATGTGAATCACCGTTACCCGTAAAAGATGTTACCAGATTAACTCCATTAACGAACTAGGCAAGACAATCCCTCTAGCTATTTATCGCCAGAAAAATATTTTTTAAAAAATTCGCTTCCGTTCAAGAGTTATCGTGCGAGTAACAGACGTACCCTAACAAAACAAAATTACAGGTCCTACTTACGTGATCCTAATAATTGTTTTCAAGGCCTTCCGTATAGCAGGGGCGGAACCAGGACGGACTTCTGGGGGGCGGTGGGTTGTAATACTCCTACTTAGAGCTTCTTTGAAGAGCTCCAAACTCTTGGATGGATTTTATTTATATATAAAATAAAAAGTTTCCTCTTCTGGGGGGGCAATCGCCACCCTGGTTCCGCCACTGCCGTATAGTGTATAAACTTGGGTGGCCAGCAATTATTACCTTATAAACTGATCACTGAAATTTCTGGTTTCAGAAAAGCTTTGAAAAATGTTACTTTCTTATTTAGTAGCATTTTCTAGATGTTACATGACTAACTTTCTACATTTATTATAATTAATCTTCAAACGCTTGAAATTATTTGCAAATAAAAAATTAAATGTGGAGTGAGCATAGAGATGATCTGATAATTTATCTAGGTAGGTGTTAGCTCAAGCCGAAATATCAACAATTTTTATTTGGTGTACATCAACTTACCTATATAGTAAGCTACAACAAAAAAAAAATTACATTCATATATCAGATATAGTCCATTTATTCTTAATCTGTGAAGGAACTAAATATTCACCTAATTCCAGTAGTCGAAGTGAGGCGGTATGCCATACCGCCTCTGGTTTTTCAATGATGATGAAGGCCTCTGGTTTCTAAGTGATCAAGACATGCCATCACTGCTAAATACCTTTAATAAATCCATTTTATACACAGTAATTGACGAACAGCTTTGCACGCAAAAAGATTTTATTTCTTATGTAGAAATAATTTCTAAGTTAATAACAGCAAGGTATATGTTATCTTTTTCCAATCTTTGGATTTTAAAAATGAGGTGTCTTCAAAGAACTTCTAGTTTATATTTTGATGTGGCATATTGAACTGTTTCTTTCTGATGCATATGTATGTCTTCTTGCCTTAATGCATATAAATGCCAGTTTCGAGCATGGGCGGATTTAGGGGTTGTCTGCTGTGGGGTCGTATCTTCCGGGTATTTGAAATACCCCTCAGTCGAGGGGGGGGGTCTTGGAGTTTTCCTGCAGGAAATTAATATAAAAACTCGGTTTTTGAGAATTTTCGTGTACAATTCTCTATAATAGAAAATAAGGGGATTTTTTTCAGAAAGTTGTTGGTCGGGGATCAAAGTTTCTTCATATCCCCGTAACTCTAGAGAAGTTCTCTAATGGTTCTCAGTCATTATATAAATAAAAATACAATCTTTCAGACAATATACCCTCACTGTATTTCAACATTTAGATAGCCGATATGTCGAGTCAAAATCGTAATAAAACATACCGTCTCTGCTTTTTTCACTTCAAACACTGCCTAATTCACATTAGTATCATCCATCAACGATAATCCTCATACTTCATATAATCTTATTTGTTATTATACCTGCAAAATCCTCAAAGTATCTTCGTACCAAACATCAATTATCTATATCTTATATATTTATTTATTTGCACATACTCATAACCATTTTCCTTCGAAACAGCTAGTGTCACATTTAAAAAACACTTTGTGCCAATATATTGCAACAGTAGGTTGTTTTCTTGTTAAGAAATTTCAAGAAGAAACGAAGAATATTAAAGTTTGCGTGTTTAATCAAGGATCTTGTAAAATTAAACCATGTGTGCCCCTCAATTATGGTGAAGTGTATGTATGTGGCTCCAGTGCAGTCACGTTCCATGTTGACCAATGAGTCGAATCTTATGTAGTTCTTAATAGAAAACCTTCATCTTTCGTTTCACATTTTATCATTAAAAAGAAAAACTAGATTGTTTCGTCCTTCGTGTGTGTGTGTGTTTTTTTTTTTTTATTATTATTATTTCGCCATAGCCACAAGATTTTAAAAATTCCTAACGTCCAACGGAACTATTAATTTTACATGTCTCTGTATTTCCCTTCCCACACAACCTTAAAATAAAATTAAAATCTAGAATGCAACTAAACTCTAAACAACTAAAACTGTTGACTCTATTTACGCCCCGCCGTTCGTTCCTTGCAGAAGCTGAACACTTCGTATGATTAGTACTCATGTAGATTTCATCCACAACTACATTTAAACTAAATTCAATAGGTGAATTTCAAGCAGCGTAAATTTCAGAGTCGCAAGTTACTGAAAATTGGGATCTTTGAGTTCACAAGGGATTTAAAATTGAGATCTTGAGGTCACAAGTGATATAAAATTGGGATCTTGAGGTCACAAGTGATTTAAAATTAAGATCTTTGAGTCACAAGTCATTTAAAATTGGGATCTTTGAGGCACAAGTCATTTAAAATTTGAATATTGAGGTCATAAGTAATTAAAAATTGGGGTCTTATAGTCACAAGTGATTTAAAATTGTGATCTTGGAGTCACAACTGATTTAAAATTGTGACCTTGGACTCACAAGTGATTTAAAATTTAGATCTTTTAGTCAGAAGGGTTTTGACGTCAAATGATCTCTAGATCGCACGTATTTTGAAGTTGAGATTCCAAGTGTTTTCAAGTTGATAACTAGGATTTGCAGGTGTCTTCAGATTGAGATATAGGGATGGCATATATCTTTTGATGTTTAGGGACTACAAGTGTATCAAGATTGAAATCAAGAGAGCAGAAGTATTTTAAAGTTGAGAGAAAGAACAACACCTGACTCATGAAATTAAAATCAAATCTAGAGTCAGGTGTTTTCAAGTGAAATCCAAAGGCCCCAATTGTTTGTAATTGATTTAGGGACCACAATTACTTTGAGTTTGTTAGAATGAGGTTGAATGATTAAGACACTGCGAGCGGTTAATATTGAGCAGATACAAATGATAGTGGTAGTGTAAGTTGGAACAAACGGCTTCTGTGATGTTGCAAACCTTAAACCTATGATTAATAATTATGTTGGAAGCAATAGATAAACTAGCAAATCTAAAAAAATTGATGTATCTCAAATGCACTGAACTTAAATATATTTAGATAGCTCTACTGACATATTAAATGTTCATCAGATGACACTAATGAGGAGATATCAGGAGTGGACAAACTATCAACTTTCAAATCTAAGCTCTTAATCATATCCTGTATATATACCGAGGGGTCCAAAAAGTGTACTCACTGTTTGCTAGTTTACATCTCGTGACAAATGTGACTTGATGTGACAAATTTTACCACTCCCCCAGTAGTAAAAGTCCAAAGATGTCAAATCAGAAGACCGAGGCAGGTACTGAACAGGACCTCTTCGACCAATTCACCATTCAGGAAGTGTTTAATCGAGGCACAACCTTGACATCTCGAAAGTAGTGAGGTGAAGCTCGGTCTTATTTCATGTAAAAAGCTCTTCACCGTACAGCTTTTGGGTGGTAGGCAGAATTCTTGTCTGAAGCATGTCAAGATACGCCTCACCAATTACGGAATTACGGTACCCTCTAAGAAGAACGGACCAATCACCACACAGCAACCCCCGGTAGATTCACTTCCCTGTCCACATGAGCGTGAGGATTTTCAGGAGCCGAGTAGATACAATTGTGGCGGTTCACAGTACCGTTAAATTTGAATTGCGCCTCGTCAATCCATACAAACTTCCCTGCAAATTACACATCTTTGCTAACCATATGCTGAAACCATTGACAGTATTAAATCCTTCGACCGAAGTCGTCCTGATTCATAGTGTGTGGCAGTCTTGGAATGTTCCACCTTCCTCTTTGTCCTCTTCAAAATGCGTCTTATGCGTTCAGCAAATGATAAGTGCACCTCAGCCAGTGTTGTTACTCGATTGTCTTTTGCTGCACTGGCTAGTTCACTGGCTCGTTCCATAACCAATCATCCACTCACGCAAGGCATAAATTGCCAGCTCCGCCTACCACTACAAAATTAATACCTTACACTACACTACACACTAGATTAGTGAGTGTAAATCTTGTTTAGAAATTGTTTAATTAAGAACAGTGAGTACATTTTTGGACCCGTACATATATGTTCTTATGTGTGCTTACTATAACATTTCCATTTCAAGTGTGCCCTCGGAAAATATGTGAAACATACTTCGGTCCCACTCCCGCCGCTCTCTTAGGGAGGAAAACGCTTTGCTTCGGGGAAAGAAGTTAATGGCCTTAGCTGTGTTGCCAATTTGTCATTCAGTCGTTTGGTCTTGGCGAGTGAAGATCGTAGGCTACTTAGAATGGCCAACGAGACAGTACACAGCGAAGTCCGTGAAATAATTCATTGTGGCAACCCTGTCTGCATTCAACTATTGAAGGATCTCGGGCAAAGCAACTTTTTCCTCTTCTTTCGAAGGACATACGGGAAATCACATATCGACAGTAGCGCCAGCAAGGGCACAGTTGAAATAGAAAGACCCTACCAGTCTATATACTGCTTATTAATTGCAAATGCATGTATCTGCGTTTTTATGCGAGGGAACGAGAGAAAAAGAAAATAGCACTTACCAATACAGTTTCTGGGTCCAGCACTAAAGGGAAAATAGGAGTATGGATGTCTTCCTTGAACTTTCTCAGGAAGAAAATTATCAGGATCAAATTTATCCGGATTCGGAAAGACGTTTGGGTTCCGATGCGTTGAATAAATATCTACAAGAACATTTGATCCACCTGGTATTGTATATTCACCTATAATAGTAATAAATATAATAATAATAATAATAATAATAATAATAATAATAATAATAATAATAATAATAATAATAATAATAATAATAATAATAATAATAATAATAATAATACGATAGTTTTCGGATACATAATACTTTCTAAAGTTAATATTTTAAAGTCATGTTTTTTTGCATCAACTCATAATATTATTCTAACAGTATTGTAGGCTACTTTGGGATTTGGGAATTACAAACTGTCATTCCGATATCCCAGAATATGGAGTGGACCCCAATCTTTGACAATGTAGTGAGCAAGCTAAAGACTTGCGGGCGGTTCCCGGTAGGAATTCCTGTAGTTTGGATTCACGATTTTACACAACTTTGATGCTAAAGAGATATGACTAACACTAGATCTGTCAATGCTCAAGGTCAATCCAAAAAGATTTTTAACCTCGAGGGGATTTGTGTAGTACATCTATAACTAATGGTTGCAATAAAATCAAAGATAGAACATGTTTCTCGGACCCTGAATTCATATTAAAAAGTCATTACTCGCTGTCTTTCACTGTTTTGACTCTATGAAGCTTAACATTGAACTAGAAATGCTAATCAATGTTTAATATTAACCTATACATTTCTAAACTTCGTACAAAAAATGGAATATCCTGATATATCACACATATGGGAGGCGCCATTTATGTATGAGTTATACCATTTTTTTGCGATTGATTAACCATCCCTTAATCTAGATCGGCTGAGTACTTTTTGCTGCAGTGAAGTGCAACTGTTACATTTATTTCCTGGGAAGGTTGTTCCTGTAGTCGAATCAAAAATTTCAAGCTTTTGCTGCACAGAAGTTCAAGCGTTACACTTGTCTCTCCCTGGGAAAATTCTCCCTGCAGTCGATCACTAACAACTTGCAAGGCCTTCGGCATTGTTCCTACCGATTTCCTTGTATGCCTTTTATTGTTTTAACTTGGGCTTAAAAGTAATAGAGACTGACACCATTCAGCTTTGTGACCCCTGAAAACTACGAATTCGACACTAATCTCGGTCATTTTGGGCATTTGATTGGTCACTCTTTACACCCCTTTCCAATTGTATCCTTCCTAATCTTCTAATGGCGTTAAGAATATCTTACTTCTAATATATATATATATATATATATATATATATATATATATATATATATATATATTTGTGATTTATTAACCACCCCCTTAACCTACCTAGGTATATTCAGTAGCACCTTTTCAGACCTGACACTTCTTATTCTCCTTCTATATAGTAAATTTCAACTCGATCAGTGTGTACATTTTGTTGTAAAAAAAAAAAAAAAAATGCAATTGATGAATTCCTCAATCCCTGGGAAATTTATCCTTGCAGTCCAATCTATAATTTATTTACGATCAATTTGTTAATACTTTTCAATTTGTTAATACTTAACATCTTTTACATATGGTTAATTTAATAGTATTTAATATTTAATAATTTTTGTATATGATCAGTTTTATAATTTTTAACCATTTTTGCTATAACATAATCTCTTTCCAGCCTTAGAAAAAAAGTAGATGTAAACAAACCCACCTACCTGAGTACCATTGAGCCGATGACCAGTGATTGCTTGTTGGTCTCACTGCACTAGTATCCTACCGCAATATACCGGTAATCCCTACTAAAATAATATTTCCAAATAAAGGTATATGAATTTATGCTGCATTTTGTGATAATAAATGAAAATATTTAACAACAGATGTAAGTTTATTTCAACCTCACCCTTACTTGGACATATAGTTGAGTTGATTTTAGTGTAGCGTCCTTTTCAGCAGCGAGGCTATATGAGACGTGGACCTACTGATTAACGTAGAATCCGAACCACATGAGCTCCCGCCGGGAATCGAACCTGGGTCTCCCACGCCATACTTGGATATATCTATATAGTATTTACTGCTCAAGAGTATGCATTTGCGCGCCGACCCCGCTCATTTGAAATTGTAGAATGCAGTTACATTTCGACGATGAGTGACAATAATTCATCTCTTGTTAAAAACACAAAAGGGGACAACAGGAACAAAGGCAACCTCGTTTATATAACGATTTAAGAAAATACATATTTCCAACATAGCAGTAGTCAGTGTCAGTGCGTTAATTATTTTCGAACTAACCGTATCCTCACTTTGGAAATTATGCGATGACAGTAAGCTAGTAGACAATCTCACTTCAGAAAGACGTGTGCGTACCGGAGTAATACATTTCGTTTTGTTTACGTCTACTTTGTTCTAAGGCTGGAGAGACTTTACTTGATGCTGCCTAATATTTTTTAGATAGTTTGTTAGTGCGAATACTTACCAAGATTTATCTCTTCGGAAATATACCTAATGAAGAATCCAACACTGGGATACAATCTCAGAGATTCTTTGATACATCTTTCCAATAATTTCATTTCAGCCAACTCCTCTGGTTTTGGAGGACGGTCCTTGTCCCCTAAAATATTACTTAGTTCTTCCACTAATTTTTCCTGAAGTACAAAAAAATTAAATTTACAATCATGCATCTTCAGTAGTGGCGTTACATTATGAAATTTTATATAAAATTTTGCTCTAAAATTTATTTTCTGAGAACGACAAAAAGACACTTGTGATAAAGTATATTTCTGCTATGATCAAGAATGACAACCATAAATCAAGCTGGACAAGGGTCCTGCAGGATAAAAAAGAAACTAAATAATAATTTCTCTTTGGTCCGTAGGTTACTGTCAAAATAACAGAAACCAAAAATTGCAATCTTTCAGTTACAGAAAAGTTCACAGAACACAAGTATCAATTCTATTTGCTAGTATAATTAGATGACATTGTATCTCTGCTGCAAACGCATTTGAGAGCATCTGCAGAAACTTAAATGTAAAAACTTTTACCCCATTTTTAGAGTAAGCTTAAGTCACTGTGAATTAGGAGAATGAACGTATAATCTGCAACTGTGCCACGAATTACTCTTAACAATATATTCACAACTGAGCATCTCTACATTCATAAGATTACGTTCCTAAGTTCTGAGCAGTCGTGGGAAGTAACGCTTCCTAGTAACCCGTTACAATTTTTTAAGTAACATACCTAGTTTGCGTTACTTTTTTTGCGGTGCAATTGGGATGAGTAATTACAAGATATGTAGATCTATTTTTATTTGGGAAACAAATGATTCTCCCTTGTAAGAGGATTTCTCAAAATGGAGTAATCGAGCATGAACTATGTCAGTGACCGACAGTCGGTCACCGACACACAGAGAGACAGATAAGATATTAGTGCCACTTGCTGTTTTTGGAAGATGAGTACAGTCTCAGGAAAATTACGTGTACTGATTGCAAGCACCTGGAATATTTTGTCATAGATTTTGACAGCTCCAAATCAATACATTGAGTGAGTGAACTGCCAGTGAAATGGTAGTGTAGTTTACTTTAATTGGTATTGTTTTATGAAGATGGAGAACGAAGATATTTTACCGTTCGAATATTTGAAAAAATACTTTTTCTCAAAAGCTTAGAATGATAGCGGACAAAATTTGAAAGTAAAGTGTCTGAAGTGTCCCGGTTTGAAATATTTATCAAGAGCCAAGAGTTTATCCGCAAATTTGATTAAGCATCTAAAGGTAAGTTTTTTCAGTAGTTAAATTTCTAGTGCTGAAGTGTCCCGGTATGAAATATTTATCAACAGCCAAGAGTTTATCCGCAAATTTCATGAGGCATCTAAAGGTAAGTTTTTCAATAGTTAAATTTCGAGTGCTAAAGTGTCCCGGTGTCAAATATTCATCAACATCCAAGAGTTTATCCGCAAATTTCATGAGGCATCTGAAGGTAAGTTTTTCAGTATTTAAATTTCTAGTGCTGAAGTGTCCCGGTGAGAAATTTTTATCAACAGCTAAGAGTTTATCCGCAAATTTCATGAGGCATCTAAAGGTAAGTTTTTCAGTAGTTTAATTTCTGGTGCTGAAGTGTCCCGGTGTCAAATATTTATCAACAGCCAAGAGTTTATCCGCAAATTTCATGAGGCATCTAAAGGTAAGTTGTTTTTTTTTTTTCCAGTAGTTAAATATCTAGTGAGACCGAGACAGCACACACACAAACATTTGAGATCAGGCTATTGTCCAAATGTTAATCACTTGTTTACGCGTGCTGTCAATGATATTATATTAATGCTTTCTTCAATACAAGAAAGAAGTTCTATTTATCAGGAGAATTAGACAGAGATCGGGAAGATCTGCTTGCATCCAACTTACGGGTACAGGGATATTATCCTGGCATTCGCCTGGTAAAAGTGAGGAGAAAACCAAGAAAATTTCAAGTGGGATGGCCAACTCGGAGATAGGAACGAGACATCCCAAATACGAAGAACGCTTTTATTAAACCACTTCGTTTGGTGTTCTTATTACTTGTGACATATATGAAAAGTTGCATGTTGGGGAGAATCAGAATGTCCAATAATAATAATAATAATAATAATAATAATAATAATAATAATAATAATAATAATAATAATAATAATAATAATAATAATAATAATGGTGGTGGTGGTAGTGGTGGTAGTAGCAGTAGTACGGAAATTTGAAATAATATTTTTTTTTTTTTTTAAATATTGAAAGTTTCGAACGATTCTACTTTCGAAGTAGGGTAACAGTTACTTTTCTGGGACAAGTAACACCTTACATTTTAAGAGAAATTAAAGTAACTTGTAAGGCGTTACATTTTTAAAGTAAATTATCCAACACTGGTTCTGAGATAGGCATAAGCATCTGTACAAAACTAAACATCAACACACTATTTACTCTAGAGATATTTATTAATTTCAACTCCCACATTCCATATATGCGTATCAGATTCTACTCGGGCTCCAACTAATTCTCTTATAATCATATTAATACAATGAGAGAAAGAGATTTCCACTACATGAGAGAGCATACGAGATTCCATGAGTTCTAATCCATCTTGATCTGATTGTGATTCTCCATGATTTGTTCTACAGTATCTATCCTAACAATCAATATTCTAAATAGAGACATATGCCAGTATTAGGTAACGTTGTGTGTCCGTAGTCTGGTAGTCTCAATTCCAACAGCATCCAACAGAAATGAATGAGAAAGGCTCAAAGTTGTAAATGGTGTGAAGACAAGAAATACAGTTTCCTGTCTCGTCTCGTAATTTCTCATCGGATTCCCGTCTCGTCTCGAGGCTTTTCTCAAGGCCAAGTTGAAATTGATGGGGTTTAATTGAGCTATGAAGTACCGGGACTAACCAAACTGATTATTCCCATACCTTTTATCTGTAGTAGTATCTCATTTTGTAGTTGGTCGAGAGCTGTGTGATGAAGAATGAGTGTCAGGGACCATGGCCAACTCATTTAGAAAATGTACTTTGCCTTGACGATGAATGGCGAACGAGCTATGTTAAATATCTATGGAAAGACGGCGAAAGTCGATTGCTTGAAGATGTTATCTTAATGAGGGACGTTTGGTGAGTGACTCTTATCGTCTCAAATTTTTTGTCGTCCGATTTTGAAAATGTCTGTACAAAATTTTTAGCTCGAGTTACTTAATTTCATTTAGTATCAGAATCCTTCCCTGTCACTAGAGTATTCGTTTTCAAATCATCAAATTGAGGAAATAGAGTATAACTTGCAATTAAATCGTCACAATAGTTTTTAATCTTTAATTTACGTGCACGCTAGCGCCATCTATTGACATCAGACAGGCAGAGCACGGAGCGGAACGGTAAGTGTTAACTATTATAGAAATGAGTGTTACTCGTAGACTGATATACTCTATTTTTAGAACGTGGAGTAGCCTTTGGTTACATGGAGACTCTGCTCCCAGGCCCCCGTATTTGCTCGACTTATGTCCCCGCACCTCTTAATCGCAAAATTCTATCGAATTTCAAGTTTCTTTCCCAATTTCAACTATCTAGAAGATAAGATTTTGTATCCCAAGAAAACGCCCATTTAAATAACTTGGAGATTTTCATCCCCCCTTTGGACTCCTTACACACTAAAAATATTCACATTTGGCAATTTTCCTGTGGGTTAGTCCCGGAAGGCTACAATCATGCAAAATTTCATTATTCTAATCCTGCAAGAAGTACCTGAACATTTTGGGATATAGTTGTTCCATAAAAAATAACGGCAAAGATTTTTTACTACCCCTTAAAACCACTCTAAAGTTGGAAATTTTTATTTTAAGTGATTTCCATACACCAAAATAGACTGAGCAAAGCAACGTCTATTTTTAAAATAAGAAATGTGTAACAGTTTCGCGAACTTACTGAACATTAGCGTGCAGCGAAAAAAATCAAATTTTCGAGTATCGAATTCTAATAGCGCTCAAAAGTTCCGTATTCGCATGCTAATAAATAGAAAAATAACGAAAACGTTCGCACATTAGATCTTCAGTTCGCGTAAATGGCCTAAAGTTTGAAAAAAATGACCAAAAGACACCAAAATTTACCTTAATCCGAAAAAATCAGATTTTCGAGTATCGAATTCTAATAAGGCTCGAAAGTTGCGTATTTGTGTGGTAATCAATAGGAAAATAACGAACAAATTCACACTTTGGTTCCTCAGTTTGTGCAAACGGCCTATAGTTTGAAAAAAATTACAAAAACTCACCAAAATTTATCTTAATCCGAAAAAATCAGATTTTCGAGTATCAAATTTTAATATGGCTCAAAAGTTGCATATTTGTGTGCTAATCAATAGGAAAATAACGATAGTAATAGAACTTTGGAACTTCAGTTCGCGGAAATGGTCTGAAGTTTGAAAAAATGACAAAAAAACCACGAAAATTTACCTTTACGTAAGAAATATACAGATTCCTTTTTCTTTCTTTTCATTTGTATAGCGTCCAAGTACTTTATTTTAGTTGTGTGAGGTGATGTTTCTTAATAATTCGTTAATGTAAGTAATTTTATACATTTTATTTTCATTTGAATTCGCAGCTCTCGTTTTTTTTTTTTTTTTTTCATGAAATGGCCCAGAACTCATCACGAGGGGTGGCTGCAATTCGAGTTCCACCCACATCCTACACAACTCTCCTATAAATTAGGATGTACTAAATTATATTGATTTAATCAAGGACGTTGTCTTAAATTCAGATTATTTAAAATCAAATTTTGGCATGGTGAGTATTGAGAGCAAAGTTGCTCTAATGTAGCCATCTCGTTTTCTAGTCCGCACACTTTTCCTACAGACTCTGTGACATGTTCTACGCAACTTTCAACTTCCTGAGTATCGCATGGAAAATTTAAGAAGTCAAACTCATGAGCAGACTTATCATGCACAACTGATAAGATAGTATCTTTTGTCAAGCTTTAGAGCACTGGAGGGGGCAACAGCTTACATTTTCTCCAAATCTATCAGCTCACTGTAGTCCGTGGCATCAAAATTTATTGAAGGTGCCATAAAAGTTCTAACAGATTTCCCCTTTGGATCTTGATTTCTTGCCTCTAGCACTCTCCTGTAATCTAACTCTGGTACGTGTTGTCTCTCATCCACTGTCATAGCCAACAAAATGTTCTCTGGATGACAAAAGAACGCGTTTTTCTCAATCACAGGATCGATTATTCTTTTTTGTTTGAACTGTCTTCAAAATATGTTTAGATGTTTAGGTCCATATTTCACTGACTGATATCTCTCTATGTCGAACCAGACAGAAGCATATGTTTTTATAATGTAATTTACAAGCACTTTGAGTTCGTTTGTAGAATGTGTTTGAGAAACGTACAAGTAACACCCGGTTTGCACATATCAGCCATGGGAAGTAACTGAAAGGTCCAGGAACTCTTATAGCTACTATCTGGAGCACACTGTCCTGTTTGAATTGTTATGTTAGAACTTTTATGACACCTTTAATAAATTTTGATGCCACGGACTACAGTGAGCTGATAGATTCGAGAAAATGTAAGCTGTTGCCCCCTCCAGTGCTCTAAAGCTTGACAAAAGAAACTATCTTATCAGTTGTGCATGATAAGTCTGCTCATGAGTTTGACTTCTTAAATTTTCCATGCGATACTCAGGAAGTTGAAAGTTGCGTAGAACATGTCACAGAGTCTGTAGGAAAAGTGTGCGGACTAGAAAACGAGATGGCTACATTAGAGCAACTTTGCTCTCAATACTCACCATGCCAAAATTTGATTTTAAATAATCTGAATTGAAGACAATGTCCTCGACAAAATCAACATAATTTAGCACATCCTAATTGATAGAATGGTTGGATAGGGTGTGGGTGGAACTCGAATTGCAACCTCTTCCTCGTGCCGAGTTCTGGGCCATTTCAAACATTAAAAAAAAGTTGAGAAATGGGTGAAGAGCTGCAAAACCATTATGAGAATAAAATGTACAAAATCATTCCCATTAACCAATTATCAACAAACATGATCTCACACAACTAAAATAAAGTACTTGGACGCTATAGAAATGAAAAAAGAGAAATTTGTATATTTCTTACGTAAATGTAAATTTTGGTGGGTTTTGTTATCTTTTTCAAACTTAAGGCATTTTGTGCAAACTGAAGATCCAATGTGTGATTATTTTCGTTATTTTCCTATTGATTAGCACGCAAATACGCAACTTTTGAGCCCGATTAGATTTCGATACTCGATAATTTGATTTTTTCACATAAAGATACATTTTGGTGTTTTTTTGTCATCTTTTTCAAATTTCAGGCCATTTGGGCGAACTGAAGATCCAAAGTGGAAAGTTTTCGTTATTTTTCCATTGATTACCCCCGCAAATACACAATTTTTGAGCCCTATTAGAATTTGATACTTGAAAATTTGATTTTTTCGCTCCACCCTGCTGAACATATTGGCTTTATCAGACACTGATGAAGCCAATATTTTCAGTTAGTTGGCGAAACTGTCACATATTTATTGTTTTATAAATAGACGTTACTTTGCTCAGCAATTTGTATTTTAATGTAAGTTATTCAACATAGCAAAGCTAGTACGAATCAATTAGTTAAGTTATTTTGTTAAATAATTCTATAGAAAACGTACAAGCATACTGAATTTCAAGTTTTTATTCCAATTCCAAGTACCTAACATATGACATTATAGGTTCTTAAAAAGAAAGGCCTATTTAAATAACATATGGAATTTCTTTTTACCCCTTTAGACCCCCTAAAAATTAAAAATATTCTTTTTTGGCAATTTTCCTGTGGGTTAGTTCCGAAAAAGCTACAATCATGCCAAATCTCAACTTTCTATATCAACCGCAAGTACTCGTTATTTTATGTCAACAAAGTTAATGTAGTTACGATTAGAATTGTAAGAGCCGTAGTTCCTTTCATTAACGTTAACGTAAGCAACAAATTTGTCGTTAAGTACCTTGGCAATAAATCAGCTTGTTATGATACTAAGGAGGAATTTTATTAATTAACTAATAAGATATAACCGATAAAATCAGGTGGTTATACGTCAGAATTAGTGTAAGAAGCGATTTCCGACCTAATGTAGTATCAGTGTTATCTTCGGGCGAATTCATTTACAATGAGACAACACATGAAGATAAGCTTCCTTCCTCTCAAATTTGTTTATAACTCTTGTATGATTAGTGACTGAAACAAGTTTCTATGGAAAAATTGTTGAGTCGGGTTGATTGAGTTTAACGTCCCTTTCCAGCAGCGAGACTATATGAGACGTGGACCTACTGATTAACGTGAAATCCAAACCACATGAGCTCCCACCGGGATTCGAACTCAGGTCTCCCACGCCAAAGGCGTGTACGCTTACCGCTTAGCCACGAGGGAGCTCTATGGAAAAATTGTGTATCAGTGATGTTGTTTGTCTGTTTGTAAGCTGCATATTCACACTAATCAACTTCACAGATTATCATATTATTATTATTATTATTATTATTATTATTATTATTATTATTATTATTATTATTATTATTATTATTATTATTATTATTATTGAGGACGGTAAAGTCCTTGAGCTAGGTTGTCGTAGTGTTGTATCCAATGTTACAGTCCACTTTATTGCTTTAGCTAAGGATGTTTTCTTAGCTATTAAAGAAGGAGTAAGGTAGCCAGTTTGTTTCCACTACAATAATTCGAAAAGGAACATCTAAATGAGGACCTCGGATGAATTTCAGGGATATCGGGTACAAGAATTAAATAAATATAAAACCACTGCAGAACTAGATATTTCTTACAAATACCAGTTAGTACGTCTCCGATATGTAGCACTCTGAATTGTTAAAAGATGTATTTGTACGCTTGATGGAGGTATTTGTTACAAAAGACATCTACAAGTAATTCTCCTTTTTAAAGCTTTAGTAGTCCTTACCTGAACCTCTGGATGATGTCCTAACAGAAACATTATCCATGAAATGGCTGTCGAGACTGTATCATGGCCCTTCAAGAGACAGAAGAAAAGACACGATTATCATGTAATCATGTTCGATACAAATGTTTACATCAGTTAAAGAAAAAAACATGAATTTTTTTTAAAAAATCAGATCACTCTAATAAGGTGACAAATGTTTACTTCTGAAGGATGAAAACTGTGTGCATGGGCTTCCTCGGGCTTCTCCCATTTCCTCCCACTTTCTTCATTCCACCATTTTTATCATTACAGTACAACCCCTCAAATCCGAACCCCGGAAATCCGAAAACCCGGCAAATCCGAACACGTTCTCAGGAAAAAAATTAACTACAGCTGGAAAATGAAAAAAAGACAGATTTAATCACACAAAAGTTTTTTTTTTTTTTTTTTTGTTTTAACATATGTAGACTTAATGCTTATTCAAAACGTTATAAAATACAGTTAAGTTTAGATAAAATAGAAAATAGTTTACGTCTACTTACGTATTTCAAAAAATCCAAAACAACGAAATCATTTTAGGTTAACTGGATTATGATTCACACGAAAAATTACAACGCAAGATTAAACAAACACTGATTTTTCACTTGAAGTCAGTTATCTTTAGCTATCGAAGATTAGAAGTACGTAATATTATTTCCCGGGTAATCCGAACGCCCCGAAATCCGAATAGGTTTCAGCCCCAATTAGTTCGGATTTGACTGGTTGTACTGTATCATCATTACAATCTTGTAGCCTTGGTACATAACCGTTGGACGCAAATCTCAAAAGAATTAGGAACTACATCGAGAGTAACAAAATAAAAGCGTATATAAGATCCGTAAATCTTCTAATTTCCAGACTTAATGTCCGAACGTGTGTAACATCCTGTCGCCACCGTGTAATGGAAAACTACGTAATGTAGATATTGTTTATCATCACCAAAGGGGCACTCGATGAAAAGCCGAATAAAACTATAAATTGTGGTACAGTTTCGCAGGAATCACGATGAGCTATATAAATTGGTTTATGAGTTGTGACTGGTTAAAATATTAACGAACTCTTGGGGTGCCCTACATGTTGGTAAAATTTAACGTAATTCAAACATAAAATTATCACCTAATTCTTACCAACAGCAAATACACGTATATACGTATTCATATGTGTTTACCTAATATAAACACGAAGTTATTTAAAAAGCTAAAGTTTTACCTACTCAAACATATACGGTACATATCAGTAAAACTTTTCCAACCTCAAATATTAACATATAAGTAAAGCTTCACTCACTTCAAACATAAGCATATGAGTAAAACTTTACCTATTTCAAATATATGTTCATCGATATAGCTTAAAGTACATTAAGCGTATACATATCAGTAAAGTTTTACCTTCATCAACCATAAACATATAGCAAATGCTAAGCATAACAAAATAATTTACCTATCTGAGTAATAAAGGTTTACCTATCTCAAACATAAACATACACAGAAAAAAACTATGTGGTGTACGTGAAAACGTAGGTTACATGTGTAAATCCTGTAATTTTTGGACTTAGCGTAAAGGAAACGTATAACTGAAAAAGTATATTTTATACGTACTTTCTATTTAAGTGTTCCGAACAAACGTACTTTCCGATCGAACGGAAGAACTGTATATAGGGGGTCAGGATCTCACATACAAATAGATGTATGCAATATATATCTGATGTATTTAAACAAAAACAAACTGTTTGCTGTGCAAAACAATATACTCACATGAAAAACTGAAATTTTGCCAACTAACACCATGGCTTCATCAGACACTATCTGATCTGTGAGATAGTGTCTGATGAAGTCAAAGTGTTAGTGGCGAAACTGTAACACGTATGGGTAACCAGGGCAAGAGTGAACGCCGGGGCAAGAGTGAAAACACTATTTACGGAGAAGTGGCAACGTCGGTAAATAAGCGAATGTTGAAAACTAGTTCGGCATGGCATATGTCAGAACGGAAAAGGAAAGGAGCCGTGTGCATGTAGTGTGAAGAGCATCAGAGTGG
This sequence comes from Thermobia domestica, assembly GCF_964235325.1. Classification (NCBI taxonomy): domain Eukaryota; kingdom Metazoa; phylum Arthropoda; class Insecta; order Zygentoma; family Lepismatidae; genus Thermobia; species Thermobia domestica. The sequence continues at coordinate 11,188,613 of NC_137469.1, forward strand.
AAAGTTTGTTTTAGAAGGAAAGCAGTAAAAGATTCGTAGGTCGTGTCACAGTATGTAATGTAGTTTCAGTTGAAGGTACAAGACTGGAGATATTTCGTGGAAAAACTGTATCGGTTCGTATTTCTTATCAGTAGTACACAAGAAGAAAAAAGTGCTTAGACGGGGGGTGGCGGGCAATTATTGGAAAATGCATGAGGCGGGGCAAGAGTGTACGGAGCAAGCGTGAACGTTCACTCTTGCCCTATGTGCTGTAGTTGGGTAAAGAAAATATAGGAGCCAACATGTAACATTGAGTAAAAAGCACTTGCAGAGGTAAGAGAAATGGATGGCTATAGACTACTAACAAAACGTTTGCATTATCGTTTAGAAGTTCACAGCCTGAGCACATGTTATACCGCATGGGAATGTCGACAGGCAATGTTGCACTGGAACACAAAAGAAGCTAGGAATAGCAAACAAGTAATTCCCATCAAAGTCATCCAACCAATCACAAAGCATCGTTCATCAATCAAATATACCTGTACCGGATGACATGGATATGCCCTGGCAATTCTGTGGGGAACTAATTTTCAGATAACCCAAACGTTGAAATATAGATTTCCTGTATCATATGCAATGAGTGGTCTCACGAACAATATTCCAATTTTGATCAAAGGAAGTCTGTGTACGTGTATGACCACTGTGTACGTATGTAGCACCGCACGTAACAGTTTTGAGACGAATGTTGAGCTGATTCCTCCTATTTTCATTTTTTGTCATTATAACATGTATGATATATTACTGTAACTTTTGTTGGCAGTTCCATTTGTCACTAATATGTTTGATATTTTATAACTTCCTGTAGTTCCATGTAAGCAGTACATACACATCTATGATTCAACGTGTTTCTTGGCGTTTATGTCTACGCTTCTATGTTTTCATTCGACTGTGCAGTGTTGCTCCAACCGTTGTTTACTCTTACCCCATGTGGTGGGGTAAGAGTAGAAAATTTTTCCTTCGCCAAAACTATGTTATTCCTCTGTATCCTCTGCTTGCTTTGTCGCAATTAGACTGTATATGTTATTAGAGATAACAGGCTTTCACATCAAAGAGATATTGCGTCTTTCGCTGTCACCATTCCACCGCAATTCTTTGATTTACAAAACGTGTTCACTCTTGCTCTGGTTGCCCATGTGTAGTTATTTTTTTTTGGGGGGGGGTAAATATATTGTTTTTCTCAGCAAATAGTTTGCTTTTGTTTAAGCATATGCAAAGCAAAGCTTCTACTTACGAAAAATATTACACCTGACGTATGTAACATACGTATACATATGTAATATACGGAAGACTGTTAGATGTATGACATCCAGTAACGGTATGATATAACATCTAACGTCAGTATATGTTAGCATTTAGTAAGCACATAGTAGCATATAAAACATAAGCATATTAGTAAAGTATTATATCCTCCAAATCTGAACACATTAATGAATTTTCCTGCCTCTAAATATTGTCAAACTATGTACGTCAATAATAAATCATTAGTCAAGCCTTGCTTACCTAAAATACAAACACGTTAGTAAAGACTTACCTACCTCAAACATAAACGTATCAACTTCCTCCCGAATGTCGAGGTCTGTGAGAACAGCTCCATCTTGTGAAGCTTCTATCAGAAGATCCAAGAAAGCCAAACGACGTTTTTTAACTAAAAGAAAAAGAGAAATTTCGTAGATTCTGTAAATATAGTTAAAACACAGCCAGTTCCGAGGTGTTGATCCGATTTTATAGTGTTGATCGTATAGATGTGTCTGTGTGTGTCCAATTTCCGAAAGATTTGGAGACACTGTGCCGTAGTGATCTTTATATTGGTATTATACAGTAAAAAGAATACAAAAGGGATTTAATTTAAGATTAGAAACAGCGCTGTTTCCTTCTATACTGTTTCCTTCTATATTATTATTATTATTATTATTATTATTATTATTATTATTATTTTGGTAACCTATTCACCTTCCTTTTTCCTCCCTGTATTCCATTACAGTATATTTTTGGGATATAGAGTTTGGTGTTTTCTTAATTTAAATGATCTGGTATTATGGTTAGTCTTTTGTCAATGTCATGTGATTGCTATACTTAAATTTGATTGGTTGTTTATCCTTCTGATGAAGGAGTTTTGAAATTAAGTGATTGGGCCCGTCACTTGTTCTCTTCGCTAGGTATGTGTTACACCATATGTAATATTGTGTATGGTATATTTTATTTTGTGAATTTAAAGTTATTCTGGGTTTTTCCGTGAGTATAAAAAAAAATGTAGATAGAAAATTGATAAATATTCTAATTGAACCATCAGTTCAAATATTGGTATTGAATTTCTATAATATAAATATGTGTATTTCAAATATGGTTTATGCTGAATATGTCTTGTGATAAGGCAGGAGCCATCTTGGACTTTTACTTCATGCAACATGTGCCTGATAAATTTTTCAGTAATTATAAATTTCTTGTGGTTTTTACATGAATCGAAATTGTTTAAATCTACTAGTGGTTGAAAATATTTTTCAAAATCAGACAAACTTTTACGAACTTTACAAATTCGTTGTTAGATTCAACATTACGTTTATTTTTTTTACAATAATAATAAAATTTGTGAATGCTATCGGAATTCTTTTTGTGTTGTTTATCAAGTAGAGTTATGTTCCTGCAACCTTTGAAGACTTATTATTATTATTATTATTATTTGTTGAGCTTTAGCATACCATTCTCTTTCAGTAGCTTTCATTTTTACGTGCGTTAAGCGGCGTTGTAAACCACATACCTGGGCCGGGAAACTCTTCTCGGAGGGGCTACTTGTTTGGGTAGAGGGAAGGGAACGTAAAACTTTCTTTCCTGATTTTCAAAGATTTAGTTTTTCTGGGAAGGGACGGTAATGGCAACATTACCCACCTTGGCTGTTACAAAAGAAGAGAACAAGTCTTATTTTTTTTATGGTATGCTTTAGAAGTTTAAAGTCAGTTAGTCTTCATTGGTAAAATAAAGCAGGCGGGATTGAACCCAATTCTTGGCACATGTTAGTCAATATCCTTGCTTACTTGTTTATAGTCATCATGGCTTTTGGTGGTGATAGTTCCTTTTTTATGGATGAGATATCACTTTTTAAGGAAAATGAAAATGTAGAACACGCAGAGCAAAGAAAGGTCGAATCAATATTTTTAAAAGAAATTGTTACAATGAATCCAATTGACCAAAGACAGGTCGTAGAAACGTTATCAGAAGGAGAAGCAAAATTACTACTCTATAGATTCCTTGCAGATAAAACAGCTGACCCACAGTCGTCTGTTGACCTTGATAAGCAGGAGGTAGTTAACGTAGCACCTGTGAGTAATACAAACACGGTGCCTGTGGTACCAAGTGTTCATTCACCTTTTGCTGGCTCGCTAGTTGATAAGAATGTGCAAGGTCAGGAATGTAAGTTAACTTCTTCTTCGAATGTTTGTTTTTCAAAACTAGAACAGAATTCCGCAGCTTTGGTACTTCGATCTTTCTTTGATAATTTACCAAGTTGTGATGGATCTAACCCTATAGTGTTATTTGAGTTTGTTAAACAAATAGATGAGTTTCATAATGTAGACCGTTTTCCCTTCCCGGCATTACTGTATTCCTTAAGAGGAAAAGTATCAGGTCCTTTAAAAAATGTATTACTGGAATTGCCTAGTCAGCTTCGTACCTGGGAGCTCACGCGAGATTATATTTTTCATAATTTATTATCGGAATGTGCTATACAATCCATAGTTGTTGAATATATGTATAAGCCCCAAGGCCAGGCAGAGAACTTGAAAGACTTTGTTAAACGTTTAGTCACAGTGGACCGTTTGCTTAAATTAAATTGTGGTGATGAGAGATTAATAAGTTTCATTACCAGTGGCGTTCTGCCTCGAATTAAAGGGAGGTTATTTTATAACCAGAAACCTAAAACTATGAGTGAATTACACCGATTGGTTAACGATTACACTTTTCATGAACTCTATTCTAAACAATTTGATTTTAAGGTGTTCTCTCAAGTAGGGTTGCCAATTGTGAATAAAAACTTTACAAATAAACAAAAACAAAAAACTGTTGCGTGCTTTCTTTGTGGCGGTCCGCATTTGAAACGGAACTGTAGTTTAAATAAAAATTCGTCTTCATCTATGTCGTTTGTTGGAAATAATGAAAAGAAAGTGTGCTCTGTAGAAGATAGTGGGGGCGTTGCCTTGGTGAACCTTAAAGTTGGGGATTTTTCAGTCGTCTCTGCCTTAGATTGTGGGTGCACGGCTAATTTAATTAGTTTGGACCTTTTTAATAAAGTTAAGAACTTAGATGAAGTCCGTGTTAATTATAAAGACTGTTTTCGTGGAAAAACTATTAACAGAGAAGCATTAGTGTTACGTCCTTCAGTGTTGCTACCCTTGGTTATAGATGGATATAAGTTTCAGTGCAAGCTTTATGTGATGAAAAATCTTGAATATCCAATTCTTTTGGGACTCGATTGTTTTCGTCGAGAGGGATTATGTATTGACTTTGATAAAAACACGTTATATTGGACCAAGTCAAAAATAGAAGTTCCCTTAGTAAAATCTTCTCCCCCCTCCCCTCTTACTTATAACAAAAAGAAGTCTGTTGCTGGTTTTTATCCTTCCAGGGAAGGGAGTGTGAGCGAAGCTGCCGCCAAACTTTTCTTGGGAGATTCTTCGCCTCATTCCTGTAGGCCCTGGACTTGTAAGAGAAATTCTGACAACGGAAGTAAACATCCTAGTAGGGAAGATTTGGATGCGACCAGGGCACCGCAGATAAGGAGCCGTAAGCCTTCTAAGCCTACCAGGAGCGACACAGTGGGACTACATGGTTACAGGTACTCTTGCAGCGAAAATTTTTCTTCCAGGACATTTCATTTGCCTTCATCAAATTTAAAAAGAAAAACAAATGTTGCTTCAGACTTTAATTTTTGAAAATAATATTTCAATGTTAGAAAATGAGCCCGTGCCTGGGCCTTCTTCGCGACCTGATACTTGTAACGTAAATGACGAAAACGTCGGTGAGAAACGTGTAAATTGTGATGTTAATAATGTCAATTATGATAATGAAATAGGGGGCGATCCATTGTTATGTATGTTACAGTCAGGTGATGAGAGTAAGTGGGATATTACTGTAGAAGAGAGAAAGAAAATCATTGATGGTATAGATAAAAAGTTATTGGAACAAGACAAGAGTTTAGGGGCTTATGTAGATAGGTTATTGAGTAAATATGATAATGTGATCACTCATCGTATAGGCTGCATTAGTGATTTTGTATACCATATCCAAAGAAAATCAGATGAAGTGATACGTGAGAGACAGTACCCTTTTTCGAGAACTCAGCAGAAGGAATTATCCCATATTATTGAACAATTATTGGAAAATAATGTTATTCGTCCTTCACTCTCTGAGTTTAGATCTCCTTGTTTTCTAGTTAAGAATAGGGATTCATCTTCCAGGCTAGTAGTAAATTTCGCTCGGGTGAACAATATCATTTGTGGAGATGGGGTCCCGTGTCCGAACCTCGACGAGTGTATTAGTTCGCTTTCTGATGCAAAAATTATGTCAATATTCGATGCCCGTCGAGCTTTCTTCCAGGTCCAGCTGTCCCCTGAGAGTAGACAGCTCACCGCCTTCGCTGTACAAGACAAATTATATGAATACCGGCGTGTACCGATGGGAATCTGCATTGGGACACAGGCCTTAATGAGGGCTCTTAATGATATATTGGGAGACTTGAGGGGAAAGGGAGTTGAATTCTACGCGGACGACATTGTCGTATATGGACGTTCTATTGAGGAACACAATTCCATACTTGAACAAGTTCTCTCTCGTTTTTCGAACAGAGGCCTCACTCTCTCTCCCGACAAATGTAAGATATTGAGGACAAAAATTGAATTTTTGGGCTTCTTGATCGAGGACGGTGAGATTAAGATGTTACCCGAAAGGCTACAAGCAATTAGGGATATTAAACCCCCTCAAAACCGACGTGGCCTTGTGAAGATTTTGAGCTTTTTAAATTTCTATTCTCGTTTTTGTAATGACTTCGCGGGCCTTATCGAACCCTTATCGAAAATGCGTTCTCCACGTGAGAAATTTGTTTGGGGTCCCAGAGAGGACTCTTGTTTGGAGCAAATAAAGCGAGCTTTTGAAGAACAGATTATTTTGTCCATCCCCAATTTAAATAAAAGATTTTATTTGCATGTAGATTCGACGTTGAGATCTCAAGCCGCAATTTTGTCTCAGAAAACGGACGAGGGCTTGTTGAAACCAGTTTGGTTTTTCAGTAAGACTTTAAAACCCGCTGATTTTAATAGAACAATATATCAATTGGAATTACTTGCTATATATAATGCGGTGATGCGGTTTCGTTCATTCTTGAGTAACGAATTTACTATATTTACAGATAATAATGCTCTCGTACACATGTTACGTAATCCGAAGAATTTAGGTCGTTATGGTAATATAGTACAGAATTTATTTGAATTTAAATTCAAAATTGTGCACATTTCGAGTGCGAAGAACTTTCAAGTGGATTTTTTGACGCGGATTTATGAAATCAATCCCACGGATGTAGATGTTGATCCTTGTTCCATTAATTCCGCGGAGAATTGTATGTTTAGTCTATGGAGTTTACCTCTGTCACATACCGATATTGTACAACATCAACGAACAGAAGCTGATACTAAAGATATCTATCGGGAGGTGGTTGAACATGGTGGGGAATACCAAGATTATAAGATTGTGAAGGATATCTTGTATCAAAATACTAAGGCGAAATATTCACCTTATAAGGTTTTGGTTCCCCGTTTACTTGTCCCTATGTTATTAAGTTATTATCATTCGATGTTACCCAATGGGGCTCACCTTGGGATTTTGAAGAGTTACAAGAAAATTTCCAAGTATTTTACTTGGAAGAATATGTACGATGAAGTTCGAGAGTATGTGAGAGGGTGCCATGAGTGCCAACTCTCGAAGGCTCGAAATTATCTACCTCAAGGGCAGTTGATCTCAGAATATTGTTCTGAGGTGAATGGCCATAACTACGTAGATTTGGCTGGGCCTCTCCCGTGTAGTTATGGATATCGGTACATTCTACTTTGTCTTGATAATGCGTCTCGATTCCTTCATTTAGTTCCTTTACGTAATGCAACGAGCAAGCTTGTTATCAAAGCCCTGAATGATATTTTTTGTCGTTTCGGATTTTGTCGTTCTCTTACGAGCGATAGGGGTCCGTGTTTTTCTTCCGTAGAATTCAAGAATTTCCTTTTTGGAAATGGAATAAAACATATTAGGAGCTCTCCTTACTTTCCTGGTGGAAATGCAGTTGAGAAATACGTGAGATTAGTAAAAACTAGCCTGAAATCCTACTTGAATGGTAAACAGGAGAAATGGGCATATTTTATAAACCAACTGCAGTTTTCTCTAAATACTGCTGAACATTCAGAGTTGAAATTTTCTCCATTTAGATTGTTTCTTGGGAGAGATCCTATTGATACCTTGATGGTTAAGTGGAAAATTTCCTCTGAAGATATTGATGGCCCTAATAATGCCACTATATGGGAGCAAGCTTTAGAAAACATGCACAAAGCTTGGGAAGAGAGACGAAGGATATATAATAAGCGTACTGTTCCTGTCACCTTTGCTGTCGGTGATCGTGTTTTGATCAAATCACAGCAAAAGTCATCCCTACAGGATAAGGTTACAAAATCATTAGCCTTTAATTGGTGGGGTCCTGTTACTGTGATTGCTAAGCCTACGGCAAATACATTAAAATGCAAAACAAACGATAATAAAATAGTCGTGACGCATACTATTTTAGCTAAGCTCTACAAAGAGCCCAGAAATGTGTGTGGTGGAACCATGTAAGGAACATTGTTGTTTCTTGAATTGTATATTTATTGTTCATGTTCATCATCATTCATTCGCTACTAACCCGTTTCATCATCATTTCATCTCATGCTCATTACTATATTGTATTGTATCTATGTGTTTTGGTTTAAAATGAAAAATATTCTGAAGAATTTTTTTTTTTTTGGAGGGGGATGTTGTGCCGTAGTGATCTTTATATTGGTATTATACAGTAAAAAGAATACAAAAGGGATTTAATTTAAGATTAGAAACAGCGCTGTTTCCTTCTATACTGTTTCCTTCTATATTATTATTATTATTATTATTATTATTATTATTATTATTATTATTATTATTTTGGTAACCTATTCACCTTCCTTTTTCCTCCCTGTATTCCATTACAGTATATTTTTGGGATATAGAGTTCGGTGTTTTCTTAATTTAAATGATCTGGTATTATGGTTAGTCTTTTGTCAATGTCATGTGATTGCTATACTTAAATTTGATTGGTTGTTTATCCTTCTGATGAAGGAGTTTTGAAATTAAGTGATTGGGCCCGTCACTTGTTCTCTTCGCTAGGTATGTGTTACACCATATGTAATATTGTGTATGGTATATTTTATTTTGTGAATTTAAAGTTATTCTGGGTTTTTCCGTGAGTATAAAAAAAATGTAGATAGAAAATTGATAAATATTCTAATTGAACCATCAGTTCAAATATTGGTATTGAATTTCTATAATATAAATATGTGTATTTCAAATATGGTTTATGCTGAATATGTCTTGTGATAAGGCAGGAGCCATCTTGGAGTTTTACTTCATGCAACATGTGCCTGATAAATTTTTCAGTAATTATAAATTTCTTGTGGTTTTTACATGAATCGAAATTGTTTAAATCTACTAGTGGTTGAAAATATTTTTCAAAATCAGACAAACTTTTACGAACTTTACAAATTCGTTGTTAGATTCAACATTACGTTTATTTTTTTTACAATAATAATTAAAATTGGGAATGCTATCGGAATTCTTTTTGTGTTGTTTATCAAGTAGAGTTATGTTCCTGCAACCTTTGAAGACTTATTATTATTATTATTATTATTTGTTGAACTTTAGCATACCATTCTCTTTCAGTAGCTTACATTTTTACGTGCGTTAAGCGGCGTTGTAAACCACATACCTGGGCCGGGAAACTCTTCTCGGAGGGGCTACTTGTTTGGGTAGAGGGAAGGGAACGTAAAACTTTCTTTCCTGATTTTCAAAGATTTAGTTTTTCTGGGAAGGGACGGTAATGGCAACATTACCCACCTTGGCTGTTACAACACAAGGATTGTTTGAAGCCGTATTCATATTAATTGAGTGTATTATTATTATTATTTGAAAATCAAATCGGGTTAGAGAATTTTCGGATGGATTCCAGACATATTAACACAGAAAGCCTAATAAATCCTAACTTAATTAGCAATAATATCCGTCCGAGGCAAACATTCTAATTACTGTTTTACAGTTTCGGTAATTTATGATTGTCTCCATCAGATACGTCATTTTATATGATAAAATGTAGGGTTACATTGTTGAACTGAAGTTAAAGCCCAGAGACAATAGCTATTTGTTATAATTGAGAAGACACATTTTCAGGAAACAAATATTTTTATATCTTATTATAGAGACCGGATGTTGGGCAAAGTGCCTATTCTTTAATATTAAAGATATGATCAAAAATAACGTTTTAAAGTTTATATGTGAGGTTATAGTTTCAATTTAAGCCAATTTTATGTTGCCTATTTTGCCTATTTCACCCATTTCTACCTAAATAATTGCTTTAGTGCCTAATGTTGCCTATTCTTTGCATTTTCTTCAAAATAAGACTTTATTGGAGAATAATATATAATTTAGTATTTCATGAAAGGATTTTTGCCTCTTCCAAGAAATATAAGTGTCTTTTGTAGTGATAAGATGTCGCAAAACTTTGGACTTCTATCTGTACTGATAAAATGCTGTTAAACTTTGGACTGTTGTGTGTACTGATAAGTATATGAAGTTTAAACTCTTATGTGTAGTGATAAAGTGATGTAGAGAATGTATTTACCAAACATACATGGAATACATGTCAAGCTTCGTTTTTCTATATATAATAAAAGAAGATATTAACAAACAGGCATGTTTCTATATTCTTTGAACATTATCTATGACCTGAATGTATTTTTGAATTGTATTGAGTAGTTATCTTCATTATTTCGAATTACTTTTAGTGCCTATTTCTTAAATTTTAAGTGCCTATTTCCCAAGTTTTTAATGCCTAAACATCCGGTCTCTACTTATTACCATCATCACTTTTACTACTTGTACACTACCACTGACTACTAACATTGTTATTAAACAAACATTGTACATACAGAATTAAATGCAAATAAATTCCAACTAACTAACTATGGAATCCGCAGGTTCAATATCACGTTCAATAAAACTCTCCACTGACTTCTATTCTTAGCCAATTGGACCCAGTTTCTACTTTGTATTTTCATTTCAGCGAGATGCATCTTAATATTATCCTTATATCTGCGCCTAGGTCTTCTTGATGGTCGTTTTCCAATTGGATTTCCAGTTAAGACTTTGAAAGCGTTCCTACTTTCTTCCATCCTAGCTACATGACCTGCCCACCTGAGCCTCCTAGACTTGATGATCCTAACAATGTTTGGTAAACGGTATAAATTTTGCAGTTTCTCATTATGAAGTTTTCGCCATTCCCCATTCGCGTTTCTCTTGGGTTCGAATATTCATCTCACGATTTTATATTCAAAAAAAAATATTATGTGATATATTTTTAAAAATACAAAAAGGAGTTAGTATAGACATTTTTGAAATACAAAGAAAAAGGAAAGAAAAACTCTTATTAGAAATAGGATAGAAGTTGTGGTGAAAAATAAAAGAGAGCAGAAACGAAGAATACGTTTAAAAAGTTACGCAACCTTATGAGAAATCACGTTAATTATTTTTGTTTCGTTATATGCACTAAATACCTATGAGCTACAAGTGTAACATCATATACTGATGTAGAGTACATCTGCACTAGTAGTTACGCTTTCACCCTGAGGACCTACACAGGGGAGTACGGAGCGGATGCTCCAACAAATCTTCGATCAAACGGCTGTAGAAATTCCAAGAATAGGTAGTGTAGTGGACGCATCGAAAAGCGGTCGGCTAAGATTGTTAACATAAGAATGCTTGATCGATTTGCGAACAGCATATGTTGTGTCAAAAAAAAGAAAGAAAGAAAGAAAGAAAAAGAAAGAAAAGAAAAATCAATGCTACAACTTTCGGGTCAGTCCGAGCCAAGAATCTTATAAAATAGAGGATCTGCCCTTACAACAAAATCTTGAAGCCATACGTCACAGTTTCGCCACCCCTACTCTGCCCACTTCGCCCAATAGGATAGCAATGTTTTGAGCCAACAATCATGGTGAAAACGAAAGTAGCCAATCAGACGATGGCAGAAACGAGAGTAGCCAATCAGACTTGTCGATGCTCGGTTGGTTTTAGGCTTCACCGATTTAATAGGATGAAGATACATATGGGCAGATCCTCTATTTATAACATCCTTGGTCCGAGCTCTCTATTGGCAGTTCTCACATGAACTTGCGCAAGTGTTTGAAATTCTACTCCTATAAAGTTAGATCGGTTCAACAACTGCTGCCTGAAGACATGGATACCAGAAAAGATTAACCTGGTTGGTTCATGGAATCAGAAGGGAAGGAACTCGATGCCCATGGAACAGTGACAGTGACAGTGACAACCAACATATATGGGACAGTGGATATGGGACAGTGCCAACCCACATATATGCTGAAGGAGTTGCCTCTGAATTCTCACAAGTAACACTTCACATCGTTGCTGCCGGTCTGACGCTAAACTATACATTTTCGGAAAGCACTAGTCCTAAATAGGATAACTACACAGTGCGACGGTCAGACGTTGCCGCGTTCAGGACTTATGGAGCGTCAAACATTAACATGGGGTTTATGAGAGTTACAGGAAACGAAGAAGAACACAAGGTTTGTGACGTTTGAATCGACGTTGTCTGATTGAGCACTTGTTTGCGTAAGTTAAAGGGTACAATCAATGTGCAAATCGTCGAACAGAGCATGAGAGATGCAAAGAGTGCGCTCACAGTGTGCACACTTGACGAACGGTAGTTCGCCGCACGTGAAGCACACGTCACCTTCGTCGAGGGAGTCAAAGCAGTACTCGTGCGGAGAGATCCACATTCCCGGCTCCTCGTCCAGATAGCCAGCCTTGTGGAAAGCGTACCGGATCAGGTTCTTGAATCGGGGTGCGCTGAACTGGTAGAGTGAAAACGACTGTAGTGCCAGGAATCGATCGCGATGCCAGATATCCATGACACTGTCCATGGCCAGTGTGTCGGTCACAAAGCGTACAAAGGACTTGTACTGACGGAAGAAATGCACATCTAAAGGCTGAATCTTTCCAGTGCAACCACCAGGAATCAGTCTCTTGTGCAACGCAACGTCGGCAGGCTTCAGTGCGTTCGATAGATTGTCGTCCTTGTTCAGAGTCCACGAGTCCAATAGCAAAACGATCTTCTTCCGATCATCAGGCATGCTTGGCCAGAACACTTGCTCGTAGAAGTCCTTAAGGTCGTCCCTGTTCATGTTGGACGTTTTGCCAGCAAATGATTTGATGTTCGGTGGATCTGCAGGCTTGTTTCCCGGAAACTTTCCACTTGGTTCCGACACCAGTACATACATCGGCCGCAGAATCTCTCCGGCCATGGTGATCACGGGCATGATCATGTAGCTGTGGGTTGTTGCGCTCATGGATCCCACAACCGCTCGCACGACTGTTGTTCCTTTGGTACGGAGAGTGCGAGTACTCTGCAACAACTTCTTGAAGCTACTCTGATCTGCATTGGCAACCTGCGTTGGTGGGATGCTTTCGCTTGCAATGAGCTCGCGAGTCGCTAATACGAAAGCATCAGCCTGCTGCTGCAAGTCCAACTCTTTCAGTTGCCAGGTCCTGCCGACCCTGTGGGTGATTGCACGGTCCACGATGTTGTTGCGCTTCTTGAATCTGTACACCCACGACGGTGATGCCTTGAACTTGAGACTCTTGTTAGGGTCCAGTTCATTAGCTGTTTGCCTAGCCCAAATTCGCAACGTTCGATCGTGAATGATAGCAGTGTGCTGTTTCTCCGCGAACATGCCCCGAACTGCCTCATTGATCTCTGCCATCAGCGTCTTCTTGTCATCTTTGCCTTGTGTTGCCCCAAAGTGACGTAGCACGCCAATGTTCCGAATATACCTGAACTGATTCTGCAGAGTCGAGTGGGTAGCACGACCGGTCTTTGTGTTCCAAGGCCTACCTGTTTTTGGATTTACCGTCCAGTAGGCATAGGCTTTTGCCTTGTACTCGCGCCACTGCTCTGGTGTCATTTTGGAGTCTTCTGGAGGCTGATCCTGGAACTTCGGCTTCTTCACAGGAGAGGGCAGGTATTCTGACGCTGATGAGCCAGATGCGGAAGACGTATGAGACTGCTGCGATGACGAAGGCATCTCTGCATCCTCCTGCTCTTGGTCTTCCTCGTCTCCAAAATCCATGTCTCCGTCCCCCTGGTCACCATCACTGTCACCGAAGCCGAGCGTACGAATCTCTTCAACGACTTCCATCCCGCTGGTCAAAAGAGACTTGATGTGTGCCACCATCCTTTGCTCTTCCAAATTTGGATTGCGCTCATTTGTCCCGATCTCGGCCACCAGAGCCCAAACGACCACTTTCGGATCCATCTTACAACGCATACCTAAAAAACACAAAAACAACACAAATGTTAGCACAGAGTACAAATGCAAGACGAATTAGCATGAAATAATACGACTGCTACAACACAAATGTTAGCACAGAGTTCAAATGCAAGACGAATTAGCATGAAATAATACGACTGCTATGGTTACTCTCATAAACCCCATGTTAATGTTTGACGCTCCATAAGTCCTGAACGCGGCAACGTCTGACCGTCGCACTGTGTAGTTATCCTATTTAGGACTAGTGCTTTCCGAAAATGTATAGTTTAGCGTCAGACCGGCAGCAACGATGTGAAGTGTTACTTGTCAGAAAATCAGCGTTTGGTGTGCCATGTCACGTAGTCGTGCGTTCATTATATTCTTTGCACAGACAGTGACGGAATAATAAGAAATAATAACGCGTGCGTAGTCCTGCCCCCCCCCCCCATCACGCAATTCCTCGAAAACAATTTCAATCGTTTGTACTTCCTTTGCTCCCATTTGCTGCGCAGTAGCTCCGTTTGCTCTCTTACTGTTCACGAGAAAATGGAATCTTAAAGTAAGGGGGGGGGGCAGAACAACGTCGTCCCAACCCTCCACCCAACTAAAAATAATCGCTGAGGGGAACGAATGGTAGCGTTCGTTTGTACTTCGTTTGCTCTCATTTGCTCCGCAGTTTCTGCGTTTGCTTCCCTACCGTTCCCGAAAAAATAGAAATTTAAAGCGGGGAGCCAGAACAACATGGCCCCAGCCCCCCACCCAATAGCAGAGAGGAACGGATGGTGACATTCGCTTGTACTTCGTTTGCTCCCATTTGCTCCGCAGTTTCTACATTTGCTCCCCTACCGTTCCCGAGGAAATACAAATTTAAACTAAGGGGCCAGAAAAAGGTGGTCCCAGACCCTCGAATTGAAAACAGTCACAGAGAGGAATGGATGGTCGCATTCGTTTGTACTTCGTTTGCTCCCATTTGCTCCGTAGTAGCTCCGTTTGCTCCCTTACCGTTTTCCGAGAAAATGGAACCTTAAAGTGGGGGGCCAGAACAACGTCGTTCCAGCCCCCCACCCAACTAAAAATAATCACTGAGGGGAACAGACGGTGGCATTCGTTTGTACTTCGTTTGCTCCCTTTTGCTCCGCAGTTTCTGCGTTTGCTCCTCTATCGTTCCCGAAAAAATAGAAATTTAAAGGGGGGCAGAACAACATGGTCCCAGCCCCCCCACCCAACTAGAAATAATCGCTGAGGGGAACGGATGGTGACATTCGATTGTACTTCGTTTGCTCCCATTTGCTCCGCAATTTCTACGTTTGCTCCCCTACCGTTCGCAAGAAAGTAGAATTTTAAACTGGGCGTTCCAGAACAACATGGTTTTAGCTCCCCACTCAATGGTAGAGAGGAACGGATGGTGGCATTCGCTTCTACTTCATTTGTCCCCATTTGCTCCGCAGTTTTTCAATTTGCTCCCCTGCCGTTCCCGAGAAAATGGAACATTAAACTGGTGGTCCAGGAAAACGTAGTCCCAGCACCTCGAATTGAAAATAATTTCAATGAGGAACGGATGGCGGCATTCGTTTATTCTTGGTTTGCTTCGCAGTAGCTACGTTTACGCCCTTACCATACCCGAGGAAATGGATCTTTAAAATGGAAACTAGAACAAAATTATCTCAGCATCCCTCTCAACATAGTAACATAGGGGAGCAGGTGGTGGAATATTTTGTACTTCGTTAACTTCGATTTGCTGTGCAGTTTCTTGGGTTGTTCTCCTAGCGTTCTCCAGTAGACAGAACTTACACACGTGATTTCAGCCACCCTCCCAACTTATATAATCGCAGAGGGGAGTGGATGTTGGCTATATGTCGTTTATTCATATTTGCTCCACAATTGCTCTGAGTACTCGTCTACTCCGATTGATGTTAAGAAAGAGGAATTTTGAAGCAGTTGGTGTGGAAATGTGATCCATTCCTCTCTATCCATTTCCAAATCAAAGCTAAAGAAGTACAAAATAATGCCACCATCCGCTCCCCTATGTTATTATGTTTATTTGAGTGGGATGCTGGAACAATTTTGTTCTAGTCCCCACTTTAAAGTTGCATTTCCTCGGGAATGATAAGTGAGTAAACATATCTACCGCGAAGCAAACTAAGTACAAACGAATGAAGCCATCCGTTCCTCATTGAAATTATTTTCAATTCGAGGTGCTGAAACTACGCTTTCCTGGACCACCAGTTTAATGTTCCATTTTCTCGGGAACGGCAGGGGAGCAAAGTGAGAAACTGGGGAGAATATTAAAGCAAATGAAGTAGAAGCGAATGCCACTATCCATTCCTCTCTACCATTGCGTGGGGGGCTAGGACCATGTTGTTCTGACTCCCCCAGTCTAAAATTCTATTTTTTCGCGAACGCCAGGAGAGCAACCGGACAAATTGCGGAGCAATTGAGAGTAAAGGAAGTATAAACGATTGCGACCATCTGTTCCTCTCTGTGACTGTTTTTAATTCGAGGGTCTGGGACCACCTTTTTCTGCCCCTCAGTTTAAATTTGTATTTTCTCGGGAACGGTAGGGGAGCAAATGTAGAAACTGCGGAGCAAATGGGAGCAAACGAAGTACAAACGAATGTCACCATCCGTTCCTCTCTGCTATTGGGTGCGGGGGGGCTGGGACCATGTTGTTCTGGCCACCCCACTTTAAATTTCTATTTTTTCGGGAACGGTAGGGGAGCAAACGCAGAAACTGCGGAGCAAATGGAAGCAAACGAAGTACAAACGAATGCCACCATCCGTTCCCCTCAGCGATTATTTTTAGTTGGGTGGGAGGCTGGAACGATGTTGTTCTGGCCCCCCACTTTAAGGTTACATTTTCTCGGGAACTGTAAGGGAGCAATTGGAGCTACTACGGAGCAAATGGGAGCAAACGAAGTACAAACGAATGCGACCATCTGTTCCTCTCAGTGACTGTTTTTAAATCGAGGGTCTGGGACCACCTTTTTCTGGCCCCTCAGTTTAAATTTGTATTTTCTCGGGAACGGTAGGGGAGCAAATGTAGAAACTGCGGAGCAAATGGGAGCAAACGAAGTACAAACGAATGCCACCATCCGTTCCCCTCAGCGATATTTTTAGTTGGGGGGCCTGGAACGACGTTGTTCTGCCCCCCCCCCCCCACTTTAAGGTTCCATTTTCTCGGGAACGGTAAGGGAACAATTGGAGCTACTACGGAGCAAATTTGAGCAAACGATTGAAATTGTTTTCGAAGAATTGCATGATGCTGGGGGGCCATTACTACGCACGCAATAATAACACAGGTCTGCAAAAATAAAACAATGCTAAGCTGTTTCGGTTTAGTTAACTGATTCGTATGTGTTGGCGTGCGCTGAACCCAGGAATGACAACCGTTTTGTCCTGGGACGTCTGGCTTTCGAACAAACGGGTGGTCTTCGTTGAGCAATAATATGAACACAAATAAGCGATTTACAGAAACACCATAACATAAATTAACGTACAGAAACACGCACACGCGTGAAGACAAAAAACGTACTACCACTCTCAATCAGATTGCTTCTGAAATCGTCTTTTTTTAAAGGTCAAACTTCGTTTGGAGCTTTGTAGGTGGCTGCCGGAAGGTCCCTAAACAACATCCAGCAGTAGTCTGCCATCATCGTAACACTCCAGTTCCCCTAATACCGTCGTTCCATTTCTTTGATATCTTGATAGAAACGCTCCGCCTGCTCTTCACTCACTGCTCCCACATTGTCAGGAAAGTAGTCAAGGTGGAAGTTGAGAAAATGGACTTTTAAGCTCATGACGCAACAAAGCTCTTGTTGAATGCGTGCAACAATTTTCCCATCATTTCCTGGAAGCTAAGTGCGCATGAAAAATACGGGATCATTTTCTGAAAATTTACGTCTAATCTACGAAAATAATTCTGTGCAAGAAAATTATTTATGTAAAGGGAAAACATAGAAACAGCGTTTAAAATGTCTCATGTTACTAAGAAATTGAATTGCAAATCCACTTGTAGTGATTATTAGCCCAGGCTGGTGTATGCTTCCCGTACCTGTCTTTCTTTCCACGTATACCCAACTTCATTGATCCTTACAGATGCATCCTTACATGCGCTCGAGCTTCAAGCTGCCCTGAATCATCATACATGTAGTGTTACGTGAAATGACCACCCATCATAAGTTGGTACGTGTTTCCCTTAATAGTTTTAATACATGTATATGCTGACATGTTACAAATCTGTACGCCGTTCGTGGCAGGTGCAAAGAAAAATAATTCAGATAACATTAGGACATTAGATAGGATAGTTAGAGAATTATTCTTTTAAGTAATTGTTTGTGGTGACGCCTTTCAACTTTACCAGTGCCAAGCAGGAAATGAACATCTGCTAACAAAAGAATGAAGAATAAATTAGGAAACAATTTCACGAAGAGATGTAAAGTTTCTGAGATCAAGTATTCGTAAATGTATGTTTTAAAATGCATTGGTTATTGTAGTGCTGCACTCCTTTGCTTCAAATATCTGATCCCTAATTTAAAACAAAAATCAACTTTCTTCCATATTAAACATTTTCATTGTAGCTAAAGAAACAGTATGAGAAACGCATATTGCATAACAATTTTCAATAAGTTTAATTAAACTCGTTCTATAAACTCGTTCTAAAAGTAGCCTATTATTAATTGACGCTTATGTACATGCTTGGGATGTTGTCCAGCAAGTTATTGGCAATTGCAGTAATTAAAATGTAATTTTGTTTCTTATTATGATAAATATAGGCTTCCTATACGCATAGAGTAAATATATTCATGAAAATTTTAGCCTTTTTTTCATAATTTTAACTTCGTCTTTCAGAAGACTCACAGGTGCTACATACAACTTCATTGAAACTACCTTAGCAACCACCTTAGCACAGTTTGTTTGTAACCAATATGGCTGCGCCCGGTAAAATTCACAGCAGACGACTTTAGCAGTGTATTACCAGCAGTCACTCAGAGGCTCTCGCTACGCTGGCAGTATGAAACTAAAACAAGAGCGTGTTGCTTACGCCCGTGACATTCTGGCAACGGCCCGTAAAAACCAAAATTTCCTATTTTCAATTGTTGCGGAGGACGAATGTTGGTGTAACATCCACTAAACATCCGAGTACTGAATAAAAGTCCCCAGGATCTCCGAAAGGCAAGAAACTTCGATTTCAGAAGTCAAAAGTGAAGACAATGTTCCAATATTTCTACGAGTGAAAGAGTATCATTCATCAAAAATTAGTACAAGAAAGTCACACAGCGAATGCCCACTTATTTAAGTGTTTTGGACCGTTTCATGAAGAGAATTCGTCAAGTTCGGCCTGAATACTGAATCCCAGGTAGCTGGTTCCTTGTCCATAACAATGCACCCGCTCTCCGGTCAGTACTTGTTCAGGAATATTTGACGAAAAAAACAAGTGTGTGTCCTGCAGCAACCTCCTATTATCCAGATATGTCTGTCCTCTTGCAACTATTTTCTATTCCCTAAACTGAAGTTACCATTAAAAGAACATCTCTTTGACAATGTTCAAGACATCCAATTAGTTGTAAAAACGGCATTATGGAACATACAACAAACTAAGTTGCAGAGTTCGTTCTATTTCTTACATGATCGCGCCAATCTTTGTGTTCACGCAAACGTGGTGTACCTTTTATAATAAACAAGTATTTTATATTATCTTTGTTTGATCACAGTAAAATAAGTTTCATTACTTAATTGTCGGACAGTGCATATGCGATAGAAGCTTCCTTATATATCCTAATACATTAACATTACTTACCATTTGCGCCATTTGCAGTACCGAAACCATTTTCCTTTACAATTTCCTCTTTTAAACCCTTCAAGTATTTCTTTCTTTGCTGAATAACCTGTAAACAAAAATAAGGCACGTTTGTTTAAGATATTTCTAATAATAATATTAGACCTAATAATAATAATAATAATAATAAAATAATAATAATAATAGTTAACCACTCTTGCGCTTACGTTAACACACGATTTTCTTTTCCTAAAAGCTTTTAATTAGCTAATGTGGGAATTTTTGATGCAAATTCTAAAGAAGGTCGGGATATCTGATAATGCTAAAGACATTGTAATATCGTCAGGAAATCTGATAATGCTAATGACATAGTAATTCGGGGGCTCTGTGGAAAAGAAACCGATGAAAGTTGCCACAAACTCCTTCTAGAAAACAATTGAAGCCATGGAAAAATACCTTCGAGCGTTAAATTTCAACTTGCCAGAAAATATAGGTACAAAACTTGCTCCTCTCTATAATTATTGTTCAGTAACACCTATTGATATTAATAGGTCATTTTCAGGCTACGAATGTCTCAAACTGACACCAGGTAATGAAGAGAAGCATCTCGTAATCTGTAATTGTAGGAAGAGCATAAGTTATCAAATACGAACATTTTATATAATATATTCAATGGAAACGTGTAGAAAAGTGAGGGTTGAATTACTTCGTGTAAAGTAAATGCACTCTAAAATACAAATGTGAAGAGAAACCAGAGATCGTGTTCTCATATTACTGTGTTTATTTTAATCTCATAATTTGTGTGTGGTCACAAAAACAAATTATGAAAAGAAGTCCCTGAGAGGTAAAGTACAATTCCGATTATGTATTTCATCTACAAAACTTTGTCACAACCTTGCTGTATGTTTGAAAATTGCATTGTTAATGCATATTAAGTGCATATTTTAACATATTTAACGGCACAGTTGTGTGCATATTTCATGAATTTTAAGTGCATAAAAACCCGATGTCTACTTATTAATCATAAGAAATTAACAAGAGTGGCACACAACCTACCTACGAAGTTTAAAAGTATTTTTTTTTCTACAGATATGGTATGAAGTTAGACCACGTATGTGGAATCCTATTTGTATCAAAGGCCACATTAACAATGATGTTCAATTTCCAATAAGGCCGCATTTAACATTCGCCAAAAGGCCGAATGTAAGTGAACATGAATAAAACTATATTATATAACACTATATTATTGGATATAATATGTAACTTTAGAATTATATTTTTCATGTAATTCATATTTCTTACATGATTTAGAATTTTTGTCAACAGCCCCAGAAAACTGAACTTTATGACTCTAAACACCATTCTTGAGTTATAGATCAATGATGTGGGTGTGTGATGTCCCAGGATGTAAATCAGTTTATCAGGGTAATCTTAAACTTTTGGCAAAACTGAAGTTAGCTATAAAACGTAAAACGTTTGATGTTTCTGACAACATAAAAATTTTATTATTTTTAAATTTAATTATTTTGATTTGATTTGATTTCATATTGAGTTTAGTGTCCTGTTCAGCAGTTAGATTGTATGATACGGAGGCCTACAACTTAACGTGAGATCCGAACCACATGAGCTTGCGCCGGAAGTCGAATTATTTACTTATTTTAAAATAGGAAAGGGACCGTAATCATATTGAGATTTCATCATTAATATTTTTTCAACCACATGTCTAGCTAATTCCCTGTACTTGGTATGGATAAGGCTTAGTTGTTACAACCACTACAATTTTGTTCATGGATACAGGATAAAAATAATACTCATTGTAATCGTTGGGTTCGCACTATTTTGATCTATTCCTCTTTGATCATGCAACGGGGTAAATCCTTGGGTGGAACTAGCTGTTAGTTATATTTTATAAACCAAGAATTACTTAATTAACTTGCTAACTTCATAACAGACTGCCAACGGATGTAGAAACATTTCTCTGTCTACTTTCAACATATAATATATCAATATGCCTCTGGGTGCATAAACGTAGGCCCATATTATAGTCCTGTCTTCCTTTGCCTTAACTTGGTTGTCCCGTATTCGAGTCAGTATGTGGATAGTCTTAAAGTGAGGGATATAGATCCCACGTGTGGAGGTGTATTGACATATCAACAAAAGCTTCATGGGTTTGACACTCTTTTACTACAAACCCTAGAACAGGAAAAATGACAAATTCTTTCTTCGAACTTTTCATATTGTAAAAAAAAAAAAAAACAAATACAGCACCCATTATCTAATAATGATAGTTATATTTAGTGAACAATTTGAATTTATTGATAGTAGTGACCACAGCCTAAGCCATAATTGGCCACGAATATGCAAACAAAATACAATGGAGGATTATATCATAATAGAATATAAAATAAAAGAAACACATTAAAATAATAGTACATCAAAATAACTTAAGCAGATGCAATACTACATGTCATTTACAGACTTTACATATAAGATAATCAACGCTTTGATTTCGAAGTAAAATTTCAGCATTACCTCCATTCACCTATTTATTACGTAGATTGAATACTGTGATGAAATATGTAACAAACACTGGCGCAAATCCTGGGGGATAAGGGGGACATGGCCCCTCCAATCATGGAACTGACGGGGACTGTCCCCCCAATAATCCGATTTGAAATGTGTTTTGGGGGAGAAATTTGATAATTTTATCCGATTGGCACAAAAGAACCTGAAATGAAATTGATGTCCCTCAGAATAAGCCTCAAATCTGCCCGCCTCCCAACGTTGAAGACAACTCTGCTCTTCTAATCCTACACAACATTGTTTTTCAACTTCATAAATATTTTCGACATAGCAAATATATATATATATATATATATATATATATATATATATATATATATATATAATATCTATGGGAACGGTCTTACCCCTCCCCCAATGTTGGAAACATATTTGCGCCGCTGGTAACAAGAGTAAAATATAGTAAACACTAATAAAATTAAACAAAGATATCATAAGAAAATACAGATGTGTTCATGCAGATGTAAAACAAAAGAACATGATAAAATAAAAATAAACATACATCAAAGAAAGACAATTAGAATATTAGTGATTAATAATAATAATAATAATAATAATAATAATAATAATAATAATAATAATAATAATAATAATAATAATAATAATAAAGTATACACCCACCTCTGTTGTAAAATTGTGAACAATTCGAAGGCATCTGTCGTGTTCCCATCCACGGGGAGTACACTTATAAATGAAACTAGGATAAACCCAAGGTGACACCACTCTATCGTATAGGACATTGCTTAGGCTGAAATAATTAAAAAGCAAACATTTATTCAATTAGTAAATCTTGATTTTTTTTAAAAAAAAAAATATGTTTTATTAGCATTAGGGTTCATATATAAGTGAATCCTACTTATAAACTTATTTATGTATGAACCAAAAATTAAATGATAGAACAGGTAAGGAAATGATAGAAAGGAGTGTGATTGTTAGGGGAGTTCGACAGAGATCCTGTCTCTCACCTAACCTTATCGCTGCTTCGGGCAAGAGGTATGCTTACTCGTCTCCGCGCTGCACTGGGTAGGAGATAGTATCCTATCTCTGCGCTGCTTTGGACAAAAGGTTCCTTCAGACCCAACTGCATTGGGCAGGGTCACTGTTAACCAACAATCCTAAAACTTTCTCGCTGCTTTGGGCAGGAGGTCCAACTTATTGAGGAAAATATTATTAGATACATTATTTACGTAATCAAGTGTATAAACCATATAGAAACTTTTATAATAAAAACTCTGTACTGTTTCTCTACTATATATTACAATATAGTATGTGCACGTATGTTTCCATTTGGAATATATGTTAATACAAGTATACATTAATGCAATATTCTAATATGTTAATACACCATATGTTAATACAATATTCTTTAAACGTGTAAATTATTAATTGTAGCTTTGGAAAATTCAAGATAAGTAATAAAACTTGGGGCCGCGGTGGCTCAGTGGTAGAGCGTTCACCTCTGGTGCTTGGGGTCCCGGGTTCGATCCCAGCCCCCCGACAAGTGAACTTTGTGGTGGACAAACACCGTGAGTGTGGGTTTTCTCGGGGTTATCCCGTTTCCTCCCACTTTCTTCATTCCACCATTTCATTCATCTCTCTTTTAGCCTAACCGGCATAATCGTGGGACGTAAAACTCAAAGCTTTCATTTCATTTTCATTTTTCAAGTAATAAAACTCGAACTGACCAAAGCAGTGTATATATTTTAAGATTAGTCTATATATATTTGTGTTACAGTTTCGGCTATGTAACACAAAAATATATAATCTTAAAAGATATATATTGCTTTGGTCAGTTCGAGTTTTATTAGTAATCTTTAAACATCTTCAAAAAGGGACGAGTGCACAAAGTTTATTTATAAACGGTTGACTTTATAACCTCTTCCTTATTTAAAGTCGTTTAAAGAATATTGGTATACTCGTGAACTATTTGACGAAGGGTCGTATCTCAAAATCTCACTTTTTCAGACGTAAAGAAAGAAACAATAATTCTGTAGACAGGGACGCAGTTGAATATGTATTAACTGATCAAGTATTCCACATAATTATTATCTGAAATAGGTGACGAGTTATTACATATTCAACTGCTATCCTGTCTACTTAAATATTATTTCTTCCTTAATGCCTGAAAAGTTAAGATTTTGAGATACGACCCTTTGTCAAACAGTGGACGACGTGTATTAACATACACTATACATGTCGACATGCTCAAAATGGTAACACAGGTGCATACACTATATACTGGGTGAGGGTAGGTATTTCTTTGTATATGTTGGGTGTATGGCCACGCATAACTTCTACATATTTGCACCGAATTTGATTGTTGTTTTTGTTATTCGAAAGAGTATACTTTCCCACTGGTCCCACATTGTGCAGCTGCGGTAGTGTTAACCGAAATTAAGCTCAGAGTACACCATAAAATGAGATAGGTTGGTTGAGTATCATAGTTAACACTCCCGCCCTAGGATTTGTAGCACTTGGATCAAGACGTAGCTAGCATAAAACGAAAAAATCAATAATTACAAAAGAGATTATAGACGTAATGGCAAATGGACTGGAGATGGGCAAGAAGGGTGGGCGAAAAGACTTGTAGGAAGCACTTCAAACTTGAACGACCAACTGGAAAAAATATGCAAAATGAAGATAAATAACAAGAAAACCAAAGTGATAAAGTGCACAAGAACAGGACAGGAAGGGACAAACGTATAGCTAGAGGGAGAGAAAATCGAAGATGTTAAGACGTTCCCCTATTTAGGAGGTCTAATATCCTCTGACGGAAGAAGCGAAAAAGATGTAAGTTCCAGAATAGCGCAGGCTAAACAAGCATTTAATAGGAAAAGAGGACTACTAACTAGGGATGGCCAGAAAGTTCCGGTTCCGCGAGGAACCGGTTCTCGGAGATCCGGTTTTCAGAACCGGTTCTGGAACCGGTTCCGGACCTGGATCCGAAAACCCGGTTCCAGATCTGGATCTGAAAACCCGGTTCCAGAACCGGATCTTAGGAACCGGTTCCAGATCTGGATCTGAAAACCCGGTTCCAGAACCGGATCTTAGGGACCGGTTCCAGACCTAGATCCGAAAGCCCAAAGACCCGTAAAGGAGGCACAAAGTTCACCTTCAAAAATAATGCAAAGAGGACCATGCGCTTGTGCCTTCCCCGCCCAGACCCGCTTGTGCCCCCAGAAAAAGAATTTGGTTCACCAGTGGGTGTTTAGCCAAATGAGTTGGCCAGTTTGCCTGTTTAGCCAATGAGTTTGCCAGTTACCCAGTTTATTTAACCAAATGAGACAAGCTGCCGCCGCCTGGGGGCCTGCCTGTCGCTTCCACCATTTCATCTAGCATACTGTTCACAGCTTGCCAGCAGCTCGCGTTTAGATAGGGATGGTAACAAAGTTTCGGTTCCAGCGGAACCGGTTCTGCAAGGAACCGGTTCTGTTTTCAGAACCGGTTCCAGACCTGGATCCGAAGAACCGGTTCCAGACCTGGATCCGAAGAACCGGTTCTAGACCTGGATCCGAAAAACCGGTTCCGGAACCGGATATTCTAGAACCGGATCCGTTCAGACCCGAAAACCGGTTCCACCAAGAACCGGTTCTGGCCATCCCTACTACTAACATCAAGAAATATGTCGCTGGACGTTCGAAAACGAAGACTCTGGTATGTAGCGTGGCGCTGTACGGATCAGACACGTTGACATTGAGAAAAGCTGAAATATACAAGCTGGAGGCATTTGAAATTTATTGTTGACGCAGATTACTGCGCATATCATGGACGAAAGGAAAAGGAAGGAAGACATACTAAAGGAAGCTAATGAAGGACGTCAGATCTATGAAGATAATAAGAAAAAGAAGAAACAGCATGCTTGGCCGTCTTATTCGGCACTCCGATTGGATCACCATGTTGATAGAGGGAAAGGCAGAAGGAAAACCAGGAAGAAGAAGACCAAGGATAGAATATGTAGATGCAGTTACGAAGAAGAGGCATTATCAAAGTGTAAAACAACTCTCCCAAACGTGAGAATAGTTTTAAATTTCATGTTGCCCACCAACCTATGATTGAGGTGAACAAGAAGAAAATTGCTAAGATGACATATACCTTCAGTATCTCAATTACCCGAAAGAGGACCATAGTTGACGTCAAAAAGAACAATTACTGTACTTGATAAATAAATTAATTTCATCATATGATGATTGGAATGCTACAACACGGTGTAACTGTACCAAAATTTTGCTTAATATATTTTTCGCTTAAACGCAAATTCTGCGTTAGTGCATTATGTGACGTTTATCTGAATTTGTACGCTTTGTGTGGTATATGCTTCTCATTGATTGTGCTGCCGCCTGGTGGTGCTAAAAGACAGAGTAGAAGAAAAGGAAAAGGAAAGAATGGAGAGTTTTAAAACGCAATAATTGGTTTTGGTGTTAGTGTGTGTGTGTGAAGTATGACTCGGCAAGTTTCGCTGATCATAGTTTTATCTCGACGCCAGAAAGCATCTCAATGATTTAAATTATGTTATCTTTTAGAAAAACTAGAGCTTTCTTTGAAGCTCCATAAATGATCTGTGAAAATAATGATGTAGAAACTAGTATTTTTCGTAAGTATTGTGCAAGTCGTTGTTAAAGTAAATCAGCCTCAAGTAATACTTTATAACGACAAGGGGGCGTGATCGAGATTACGAGTGAAACAAAGGACTTGGCAAGGTGCACTTGAAGGTAATGGACTCCTGATCACCGATTAACACGAAAAATGTCAGAACAAGTCAATTCTTCAATAGAAATCGCAACATAATGCTGTCATCACGTTTGCCTGGAAAGACTGATTATTAAATTCCTCGAATTGGAAGAAAGGACAATTTCTACGAGTAGATTCGTCGGATACTTAGTATTTCTATTTAAAAACGTGATCACGAATATAGGCGCGCCATGGTGAACTAAAACTGTTCTTGTGGGTAATATTAAAGCATATTTACGAATTCGCTACGTAACTGGGGCAACGTAATGTAAGAAACATATTTGTTACAGGTACGTTTATTCATTTCTAATAAACGGCACTATAATATGTAGTTTTGTCAGTTCATTCTTTTTACAGATTGCATGACTAGACGAGAACGTGGTTGCTGAATTACTTGTGATCAATCCATGAAAGTAGGTGATGCTCTCATCTATTTTCCATAACACGCCTTAGGTCTCCTCCCAGGTGATTCCGTCCGAATCTGGACCATTACGGTAAGGTGTATCGTGCCTTCCTTGAACGATTGTCGCGGGGACGAACTTTCTGAACCCCTCAATGAAATAGTGCAAAGCTATATTATTCGGGGGCAAAGAGTAGAGAGTTCTCCGCGGTGGCCGGTTAAGGATGGTGCGTACCGGGCAGTGTAATGCTGTACCGTAATAGAATGGCTTTGCCGAACAGGGACAGACAAGAATCGAACCCAGGATCGTAATAGAATGGCTAAGCCCTTCACAGAGACGAAAATCACAATCGGGAAGGTACACGGATCGAGCCCGGATACCGTAATAACGGAAAGACGTCTGTTAGTTTTATTCCATAACATTACAGTTAAAAAGTAATATTCGTAAAGTTACGTATATATTTCTATGTCTCAAACCCACACAATAACACGGTGTTTCTAAGGAAAATGCCAATGATTAAATTCATGCACTTAGAAAAATTCATTATCCGGACAGTAGTATATTGTACAAATATACGGAATCCATATGTTTACTACGGAAACCAGTATGGAACATACGTTATCCACATCCTACATACATACTGCCTTTTTCAAATGCCGCTACATGATGTTTGATATCTAACAATCTTTCGTATATTGCATACGTCGGCTTTATGTTATATACGGCCATCTTTAATACCTGTATACAGTTCTTGCTTTCATACGGATGTTACATATAGCCATACGTTAAGTCTAAAAGCTACAGGATCTACGCATGTAGCGTACGTTTTTACGTACACCACGTACGTTTTTTCCCTCTGTGTAGTCCAATTCAAGAATGCTTTATCATAAATATCTATACAGCATTTCATCCCGCCACAACATAAATTTTATGAGGGTATAACAATAGTCTTCGTAGCTAGACCATGACTCGTGAATAACTGACAGTGCTCATACCATAATTGCGTGAATTACCGCACATAACTTCCAAGCAGGTTATATGATCATTTTTTTTAATGATTCTTTTTTTATTTGAAAGAGTGTACTTTCTTGGTAGTCCCATATAAATTTCATTCGGATCCGATAAACATATGTGAATAGCATATATTTTAATCACGCTTGACTCTAGCCATAGGAACTAAATACGCTGTTCTGATTGGTTGAAGTTATCCGTTTCTCGTCACGTAACATACATATAACACAAATCAAACGCTAGTTGCTGTTGTTCCTCGTGTGCGAGCGTGCTAGCTCACGGGCTAGTAAAGAAAATCACTTTTGGCGTGGGTTCAAACCCGGTCCAAGGATTTTTTTCTTTTTAATTTTAATAACACTTTTATTATTAAAATAAGATAAAAATAATTCTCATTTACTCTTTACGTAATATATAATGCATGAAATGTGATTTACTTACGTTACGAAACATAGCTGAGCGAGCGTCAGCGAAGGAACTGGGTTAGAAGCCCCGCAGAGCTCGTTTCGTTCCACCTTGACCTCCATGATAATACCGCGTGACATTGCGTCACACTCGACTGGTGCAACTTTGATGTAAATCTAACCTCACCCGCATCATTGTAACCAGCTTAAAAATAGTTGACCAGGGTAGCGCGTGAAATAGAAATATGTATCTGAATAGCTACTTACCTTCGAACTGCAGTAATGTATTCTGAATTGCTCTTCTCTTGTGCATCCATTTTGGTGCCCATCGCAGTTTCTGTAAATGAATAATAACAGAATTATCTAATCGTATTATATATGAAATTTTAATAGTAATAATAACACACAGAAACAAAAATTTCGAAACTCTGGTGTTAGTTGATGACTTTTTTGTGATACACTTTACACTTTTACGAACAAGAACTATGTATTTCAAATGGAGCAACACTGTTCCCTAAATATTATTATTAATACTATTAATGGGCTATTATTATTGGCCGCTAAAATCTTCCAAATACCTTTTAACATACAGGGCACTTCACTTAAATGAATATAAGGCTTTGGAAAGCTTGTTATAAACATCGATTTCCGTAATTTGATTTGATTTTTAGTTTCACTTCCGTTTCAGCAGTGAGGCTACATAGGACGTGAACCTACTGCTTAACGTCGGATACGAACCATGTGCGCTTACGTCACAAATTGAAGCCGGTCTCCGGTCGCGCATGTCTTTTGTGTACGGGGTCTCGGTTTTCATGCCCAGAAGGGAGACTATCTAATACATAAAACGGCCCCAAGTTAAACCTAGATCTCATTCTGATGGTACTGGGGAAGGAAACTCCTGTCCCATCTCCCGAATAGTTGATTAACACGTAGAGCCTGTCTATTTCAGGTGTACCCTCGAAAAATATGCGAAACATACTTCTATCTCATCCCTACCACCCTCTGATGGAGGAAATCCTCCCTTTGCTTTGGGAAAAGAAGTGAATGACCTCATCCGTGTTGCCAATTTGTCATTTAGTCGTTTGGTCTCGACGAGTGAAGATCGTAGGCTGCTTACAATGGCTAACAAGACACAGCTGAGCTAAGTCCGTAAAATAATTCATTGTAGCAACGCTTCCGCATCCAACAATTAAAAGATTTCGGACACAGCAACTTGTCCCTCTTCTTTAAAGGAAGGGAAGGAAAAACACACGACAGGAGCGCCAGCAGAGGCACACTTGGAATAGAGAGGCTCTATCATTGGTTTTCTGCAATTAAGTAAGCGTTCCCAGAATATATATTCCATGTTCACTCTAATATATGTAGTTAAATTGGAAATGGCCGAAATCTACTACCGCTTCTGGTGTCAATATTGAGAAAAATCACACCATGCATACAAACCAAACTCCTTCACGTGCTGTACACGTGGAACTGCAACTTGTTTTCTAGCTCTGCTTCGCCCGTAATCGGAACCACTACACCTGTCCAAACTTTTACCGGGATTAAAATACGTTGTTTCCCGTCCTTTCATACAAGCAGTGGTAGCCCTCGAACGAAAACGTCGATACTTGAGTCGATGGTTTTTTGTTTGGACTATCCGTGGATCGATGAATACTCGTATGCTGCCAGTCTGTACATAGATGTTACTTGTTGTCTTTCCTAATATTTTTTATTGAATGCCAATCTCTGCTGCCAACACTTCTTAACTTTTACTAAATGCCCTCTTGGTTCTCCAGATGCCTGCTCCGAAAAGACGAACATGCTCTGACGTGACCCATCTTCATTTGGAAATGACTTAGTTGGTCAAGAACGTACAACTGCACTTACCAAAGAGAACACCTAACAAATCTAGTTGGTCAATAATATATAGCACAAAATCACTTACCACAAATAACATCCAAAGTGAAAAGTGAAACGAGGGGCATAACGTCGAATCCCGGTGATCCAACTTGTTCTTCAAGTTTCTTCATAAAAATGAGTCCTTTCTCGTGAAATACAGGAAGAAACTCTTCCAGAATTCTAAAGTGAAACGCTGGAGTCAACAGTTTCCGATGTAATTGCCAATGAGCACCTGCAAAATTATAAATTATTTATCTGCATTAATGTAGCAGCTGTTCCTCTGAGTATGTGACATGTGTATAAACTTACAAATAACTTAAACATTAAGAAAGAGTGATTGCATTTTCAGAAATAAAAGCTACTTATTAGAATTATGTTTGTCTATCTTGGTACAGATTAAGAATACGGGATCTATTCTCTTAATTTAGAGATAAAAACCTATTGATTCAGGAAGGAAGACTAACATTTAAGGTAGTCATCTATGTTAGGCAAGCAACATATACGTCATCTGTAAAAACATAAACAGTGTTTAAAAAAAATTGGTTCACTACTACCAAGGATGTTATAAAATAGAGGATCTGCCTAAACAACAAAATTTTGAAACCATACGTCACACTTTCGCCACTCCCACTCTGTCTACTCTGCCCAATAAGATAACAATATTTTGAGCCAACATTCATGGCGGAAACGAGAGTAACCAATCAGACGATGGGGTAAACGAGAGTAGCCAATCAGAAGTGCTGATGCTAGGTTGTTTTTTAACTTTATTGAGTTAATAGGATAATGATACATATGGGCAGATCCTCTATTTTATAACATTCTTGACTACTATGATGTTGTGCAAAACTAGTTTCAAGTGACAACCAAGCACAAGTTGATGTGCTTGTTTCTAGCACCAGTAATCGTTTTAATGGCATGTAAGTCTGCACGTATATTGTTTATGACATATAAGTAACTAGACATATGGGATATAAAGTTTGCAGGGATATTATTTGTGGAATATAAATATATAGACAGATTATTTATGGCATATAAGTTTTCAGGCATAATATAAATTTGTAACTAGCTGTGGCAAGACGCCAGGTAAAGTTAAGAAGGCATTCAGAGATAAATAGAGAAAGCATTGTAATTTTTAAATAATTATTTCTGGTGGCACCCCTCAACTTCACTTGTTCAAGATGGGGCATGTTGTCATGCACCAAAAGAAAAAAGAAGAAAAACATGTATAAGAAATTAAGGTACTATTTCCACGAATAAATGTGAGTTTAACTGTTTTATCAATTAGACCTCATATTCTTAATCTATACGTTTTTCTTTAATACTCTTTCGGCTGGTTGCACAATGTTTGCTTAACTCCTGGTTGAGCAAAGCCGAACTTATTCGGAGTAGCAGAATTAAGCCATAGTCTGTTGCGCAATAAGTTTTCAAGCATGGTTTTGTTAAGCAGGAGTTTCTATAGATCTGGCAATATTTCAACGAAACTTTTGACTTTTGGATTTTCTTTTTTCAGCGTTTGTGTCCTATGATTGGTTCAGGAAATAGTCTCTGATTGGTGTTCGTATGCGGTGGAAGTGAATTGTTAGCAAGAGATCTTGGATAAGTATGGATACTGAAAGTAGGAAAAGAATTGAAAACTTTTCAGTAGGAAAATTCTAGAAAATAAGCGGAACAAAGCTGTGTCGTGGAGCGACAAGAACTGCACATGGAACAAAATATCTATATAATTTAACAGCAGTAGTGGCTGTGTTGCACGGGAACCCAAAATTCTCAGAAAAAAATAACAGAACCTAAAAAAGAGCTACGGAAGAGGGCAGAGAACGAAAATGTCAGTCAATGATAAAGAGGAAGTCCAAGTGTAAAAACTGAGCAGTTCAGCACTTATCTTCTAACTCAAGGAAATTTGTTCTTTCCACGTAATGGGTGGTGGATGAATTCTGTAATTGTCTATAATTTCCATTAATTCAATAATTTCATAATTGTCATCATTGCTGGATGAATCCGACATTTTCAACAAATTTTCTAATCGTGTCTTTCATTCTTTCAAAAGCATCAACAGTATTAGTAAAGCGGCATCTCTAATCCTACCCAGCATTCAAGCAGAATTTTCGAAACAACGAAGTATTGAATGCGCAAGAAAACCCCGCTTAAGAAGTTGAGCAGTAGTTCATCTGCCGCCTAGATTTAAGCGGTTGTTTTAGCTCCGCTTTGCATAAAGCAAACAATGTGCAAAGTAACATTTAACGTAAATTTAAGGTCTTAAGCGGACCTTGTGCAACCGGTCGTTTGTGATTAGAATGGCAATCAACACCAAATTAGAGAAAATGAAGGTAGTCGGAAGTTGATCTAGAGACATTTCTTCATTTATATTTAGCTACTAAATTGCAATTATAAATTATTGTTAATCTTTGATTCGTTACCTGATTTCCTAATAATGACAAGATCTGTTATTTACCTTGTGTGGTTGCTGTATTTTATCTTATAATTGATTATTCATACGGACATGCTACTCGTACTGACGCTACCCTCGCTTACTGTTTTAAGTTGGTTACAAGAAAGCAGGTGAGGTTAGATTTACATTGAAGTTATACCACCCGAGTGTGACGTATATAGAGGTCAAGGTGGAACAAAACGAGCCCTGCAGGGCTTCTAAACCTTCTTCGCTCGCCCAGTTGTTTCGTAACGTAAGTAAATCACTTTTTTATCAATGAAGTTATGTGTGCAAAGTCTTTTCCCCCTCAATCCCCCAACTACTCCTATAACCCCTCGATTTGCGAGGGCCCCACTACTTACTCCCCTGTTGGTTTATAACAACATTGTTTATAGGGGCTATCAGAAATCTCTAGGTAAATGATGGAAAAAGCACAATTTATGCATTATATGTAACGTGCAAGGTAAAACGAGTATTATTTTCATCTTATTTTAATGAAAAAAAAAGTATTATGCTTTTTTTTTTTAAAAAAAAATAAACCTTCCTTGGATTGGGTTTGAACCCACACCAAAAGTGATTTTCATTATTAACCCACCCGCTAGCACGCTCGGCCACGAGGGCAAACCGCTATTGGCGTTTGCTTTGTGCTATATCTATGCTACGTGGCGAGAAACGGATAACCCCAACCAATCAGAACCGTGTATTTAGTTCATATGACTAGGGTCGAGCGTGATTGAAATATATGCGGACTGACAGGACTAGCTCGGGAGAGTAATACCCCCGGAAGTAAGAGCTAAATACACGGTTCCGATTTGTTGGCGTTATCCGTTTCTTGACACGTAGCATACATATAGCAAAAATCAAATTTTTCCTGTTGTCGGCTCTTGTGGCGAGCGTGCTAGCGCTACGGGCTAGTAACGGAAATAGCTTCTGGCGTGGCTTCAAACCCGGCCCAAGGAAAGTTTTATATTTTTTTTAAATTTTCATAACATTTTTTCATTAAAATAAGATGGAAATAACTCAAAAAAGTTATTTACTTACTTTTGTGCAGATAACTAGTAGGAGGAGGAGGAGGAAGAGGAGGAACGGGTAGATGCCATGCAGTGCTCGTGTTGTTCCACCTTGACCTTCATGATATAAATTTTGTTACCGACTTAAAACAGCTGGCTAGGGTAGCGCGTAAAACAGCAAGTTAGGGTAGCACGCGAAAAAATGTAATTCCGGTGGTATTACTGTCCCGAGCGGGTCGTGGACTGACATAGGTTTTGTCTTATTTTGTAACCACATTTGTGGTTTTAAAAGGTATGTCGCCTTGTTAGCCATGTCGACTACTGCACTAGAAATTGTTATAAGATAATGAAATTGTATTAAACAATAATTGGTTTGCACTAAAAGATGCGGTTACGATTGGATTCGTAACCAAAATGGCGCAGGCATGTAACCCGAATTCGCCCGTGTTAAACAATGTTGTTATACAGTGAATGGTGAAGCCAGGGATGCCAACACACTTTAAGTTTGTATTCAAAGTAGAGATGCGCTCGAGTCGAGACATGTCTCGAATCTCAACTCGACTCGACTCGAATTCGAGTCGAGACACACGTTGTAAAATTCGAGACGAGTCCAAACAAACCTATTTCTCGACTCGATTTTTCGAGTCGAGACTGCTCGTGAAAATCTTGACTCGACTCGAATGTCTCGAAAATCTTTCTATAATTTTAATATTATTTTGAAGAAAGTATTCACTCAGAAACAGTCTTGAAACCAATTTCAGTATTTATTACTTTAGAAAATTATAGAACGTACAAGCTTAATAGTTAATCTTTCGAGATCAAGATTTAATTTTCAGCTCAATTCAGTTAATTAAAACTAATGTCGTAATATTGATTCTACTTCAAATATAATGATAATAATCCATTATCTACTTTGTATAAAACTATTATCCGTAGCCTATATGTTGTTTGTATAAAACTATTGCGATAAAGTGAACTTCATAAATTCTCTGAATGAACAATTGGCAGTCTATAGTAATTTAGCATAGTTATAATAATTGTTTTCGTTCCCATGAACGCAATAGGACTACATAACTTCTGGATTATTCGCTTTCCTAACTATTTTGAGGCTTGTGTTGCAGCGTATCACGAGTTACGAATAATATATTATTATTATTATTATTATTATTATTATTATTATTATTATTATTATTATTATTATTATTATTATTATTATTATTATTATTATTATGTATTCTGCCTTTCGGCAGGCCCTGGGACTAATGAGGATTTTTTTTCACTCAATTTTAGATTTTGGCCTGGAAATGTTTCTTCCACTTTTCTCGATCTTCAGCTTCCTCTTTTAACTTCCAATATTTTCTCCTACCTTTCAAATCTTGGATCATCTGTGTTCTTCTTCTTCCTATTCCTCGCTTCCTTTCCATCAGTCCTTCTATGGCGGTGTTAAGAAAATTTCTTCGCAAGATGTGTCCAATCCAATTGGCCTTTCTACGAAGAATGGTGGCTAGAAGTGTCCTCTTCTCTCCTATCCGTTTTAAAACATCACCGTTTGTTGCTCTCTCTGTCCATTTTATCTTCTCCATCTTCCTCCAACACCACACTTCGAAGCTCTTCAAAGATTTCTTCTCTAACTTCCGTAATGTCCATAATATATTATGTAACATTTGTTGTACATCACATACGAGACTATTTTACATGGTATATTACAATAAATGGACTGCTTGGATGCCAAGAACTAGTAGAGATAGGTACCTTTCACTTCTATAGATAGGTATTTCTTAAAAGGATTTTTCTAAACACTAAATCATAAAACAATAAACTACATACAGTAGTTACGGTTTTGGTTCCCAACATAAAAGAAACTTGGATTGTCCATGAGATATTGAACTTCAACTTTCACTCCTGGAAAATTTCAATTTTGGAGTTAGGCCACTTGGCATCAAAGCAGTTCACTGTAATATAAATACACTCCATACTATACTCTAGTAACATAGTGTTTCAGGAGCTTGGGATTTCCATCCTCTCAAATGACAGCTGAACGATTGCTTGATACATAGGAGTAATAGTGTATTAAGTTTTCGAGCTTTGGTGCGTCTCCGTATTTACACACTGATATAACTTTTAATATGAATTTATTTAGCTTTCTTTTATCATTGACTTAACACCGACTTCTCTCTGTTATCATGGAGGTGTTCATTCGCTAGACATTGATTCTGCGCACTGCTGAAGGAGAAATGGGTTTAGTAATTTTTATTTTCCGAAATTCACGTCCTAAATGTATTTCACTTACTTACTAATCTTTTTGCAACGCTATTTGCTTTTTCTTCCTCTTTTTTCATGACAATTCAAATAGTTTTGTTTGGTGCTGGGAGTATATTTTATATTCACCTAATAAAATTACGGGTTTATTTTGTAATCAGTTTTAAATTTACAGAAACTATTAAGTTCACAATCAAATCGCGCTAATTGTTTAATGCATTTCGAAGGCTTTTGTTTTTATGCAGCTCATTAAGGAAAATCTATTTCATAATCGTAACATTCATTACTTTAAATACTAAGAAACTATAAAGGTAAAAGCGACTCGACCAAGCCCCGAGGCTGCCGTGACTCAGTGGCACAGTTTTCACCCTTGGTGTGTGAAGACTCTGATTCGATCCCAGCTGGTACCAAGTGGGCTTTGTGGCATAGAAACCCCGTGTGTGCGGACTTTCTTGTGGTTCTTTAGTTCCCTTCCACTTACTTCATTCCACCATTTCATTCATTCTCAACATCACCGTTTTCTTTAGCTTACAAAAGACTGTTTACTTGCCCACTAGTTTTATTATTGTGAACTGAAACTCAAGTGCGCAGTTATCTTGGATATTTCTGTCCCTTTTTACTTTACAACTTGAGGTGGGATGAGAGTCTGGATAGATCTAGTGATATACCGCTGAAAGAAATGCTTCAGTATAGTGTCGGAAGCGGTATGTATTGTTTATGTTACTTACAATGTTACTTCCCTAAAAAAATTCACCCTTTCAACCCTTCCCCTTTTACGAATACAGTAAACCGACTCTTTTGCTGAAGAAAGATGCTAAGAGAAAACTGAACTATCTGTGTCTTAAAATTTTCTTTGAAGTGCAGTCTTTTGTGTTTGTAAGGTTTTGCGAGTATGTTTTCACATCAATATGAAAAGATAGCGAGCCAAATGTTTAACCATGGACTCCTGCTGCGAACTGACCGTGACTAACCTGATCTCGCTCTGCTCATTTTCTCTCGCACACGTGAAATGGGTTTGTTGTTTCCAAATAAAATAGAAAGACAGTTATCTGGTGCTTTTTGGGTAATTCCCCCTCACACAGGCATCATTGCTATGTTTTAATGATCAGAACAAATATCAAAACCATCCGATACACATGATACGAAAGAGCGAACAGAGGGAGGCAAATATTATAATAGACCAAGTTTTCCGCGTGGTACCGCGTGGTAACAATACTTCATACTTCTATCATTTGATGCACATCTCTATGAAGTTGTTTTCCACATAAGTATAGCTTACTTCTTTTCGAAGTAGCTCCTTCGTATTAGAGCTGTGTTTAGTTTTGTTTCGTGCTAGGATGAAAGGGAGAAATGCAACATTTGCTTCTCGGTGAACTTACATATATTATTAAGATGAGCGGTAATAAGCGATGTTTAACAAAGGGTGGCTTTCGGATCTACAATTTAACGTGTAGTTGCAGTCAGTGTTGAGAATCGAACCATATCTATGTAAGACCTGTTAACATTGAACTCTTTTGTGGTAAAAGTGAACTTCAGAAACACACAAAAGACTTGAAACATCAAGCTAATGTAGAGGAATTGCAAAATGTACTGCATTTTTTCTGTGGCAAGGAACATGCGGTGCATAGCAACACAAGAATCGTGTTAAGGCCAATATTTTTTTTATCTTCTTGCCGAACTTAATATCCCCTTCCACACCATAAAAGAAAATATAATGTTTGTTAAAAGTGCACATAATATTTTAAAATTTTGTTTGTGATCTTATCATGCATAATTATATATAATGCCTTTCATACACCGAGAATGAATTCAACTGTACGTCATAGCACCTCTAAAGCGATATTTTTCAAACTTATTTATTGCTAGATATTGTAAATTTACGGTATCTATCTTAGTGGGTGGGAAATTTTGCGTCTAATCGGAAAATTTCATGACTTCGGACAGGAATTCGCAGTTACGAAATTTGCATCACTGTCTTCTGAAAGGATGTCTAGAAAAAATACTACTGGAAAATAACTGAAAACACAAGATGGATTTGATAGCCAAATTTA
The DNA here is from genome assembly GCF_964235325.1 of Thermobia domestica. Classification (NCBI taxonomy): domain Eukaryota; kingdom Metazoa; phylum Arthropoda; class Insecta; order Zygentoma; family Lepismatidae; genus Thermobia; species Thermobia domestica. The sequence goes on from NC_137469.1 coordinate 11,226,809, forward strand.
CGTCATCTTGGTGCGTCATCATTTTTCTTAAAATACTTGTATTTAGTATTCGATTAGAGTTTAGTATACGTTTTAGCATCGAGGGTGAACTTACAAATTAACGTGGGATCAGAACCACAGGAGTTCCCACCTGAAATCAAACCTTGGTCTCCCGCAACAAAGACGCGTACGCTAACAATATGGACACAAGAAGGTTCAATATTTGGTAATGTGTACATAAAGTTGTGGAATTGCGCTTGTATAATGTTAGTAGTTCTATCTAGGTACTAACAAATTTTCACAATACTCAGCTTAATAAAGTATCTTTAAAAAGAAAATGTCACTCTTTATGTTTCAGTTTCTGGTTCGACTGAAGCATGGTACAAATTCCAATGACCTTTTTTGGGATCCTACTTTATGCAGTAGATCCATCATAAACTGGGTGTTTGATACGGATATAAACTAAAAACTTACAAATATAAATTTAAGTCACATTCAAATATCTTTAAACTAAAATTGAATGTATACATATGATGTGCCATTTACTAAATCATTTTTATCGTTTATGTAAGAGTCATGTCAATTCTTTAATACAAGTACATGAATACAGTTAGCTCCTCTTAATGAAAGTAAGTGTGGCTAGTCTTTAAAATTAGTGTGGAAAGATAAGTAAAGAATCTGGCATAATTTAGAAAAATCTATCGTAATTCAGGCGCGTGTTTGGCATCATTGATTGTCTCAAGTGTAGCAACCCTGACTTAAAGGTTTTGCTTCGAGAAAGATGGATTCTCTGTTATATATCAGATATATAGTCTCAAGTTGGAGCAGTATTCTCTATGACAAGCTTTGAAGCAGGCAGTATATCTGTTAAAATAAGTTATTTCTGAGTGTATGACTGGAATTAAGAACTATTTTGAGTCAGTTAGACTTGTTTCTAGTTAAGGCTAGGTAAATCAATCCCCAGATAGAGAAATAGATTACTCTTATGTTATTTCTTAGCAGGGTGTGGAAAAATCATGATATTTTTTTAAAAAATCACTTTGTTGATTTTTTTTTATTTAAATCAAATCTTTCTCCTCATATAATACAAGTCGCGAACTGAAGAAAAAGCATTAGGAATTAGTATTAAATGCTAATTACGCCATTTAAGTGAAAGTATTGGGGTTGAATTTTGAGTTATCCTCAATCGTTAATCTATATCAATCCCAAACAATGTTTTTTTTAACCCTTTTAAATTATGGCTCTTTTTAAAGGTAAATTATAGACTTTCAGTCAAGCAGCTATAGCATCATCCCTATTTATCCTAGGATCATGGCAGGCCGGTAGCCAGCCCAAAAATGTAGCGGGAACCCGGCTGAAGTTAGGGGGGCCCGATCCAAAAATATTATAGTTCATCACCATATTATAGTTCATTTGCAAGCCTACCGTGAAAATTTTAGGAATACTTTAGCTGTGCAACGATTTAGCAATAATTTTCCGGATACAACCTTGAATACTAATTTATACAAATAATCAGTAGCGGATTTAGAAAAGTACTTTGGGAGCGATTTTTCTGATTGTTTCGTTTTCTAAAATGTCCTAATTTTATTTGGGAGGAGCTTGAAGTTTATGAGTACAGACATCACTAATATTTCGTTTCGTTTATATGTTTAGCGATAATCTTCCGGATACAACCTTATTGAAGATCATTTTATACTGAGAATCAGTGGCGGATTTAGAAAAGTATTTAGGGACATTTTTTCTTACTAATGTTTAGTTTTTCTAAACATTCGTAATTTTTATTTGACGGGAGCTTAAAGTTTATGAGTAAAGGCATGACTAATAGATATTTCGTTTGTTTTAGACATTAAGTAATTTTGGGAAACAGGCTTCAGTCCGAAAGACCGCCCCCCTAACCTTCGCAAAACCGTCACTGCTGGTAATTAGTAATAATAACAATTTAAAAACAATAAAAAGAAAGTCGGCCAACTCACAGTACACGCACTATTTCTACTTCACAGTTGGAATGAAGAAAAGCTTTGTCAGAATGGTCGAATGCTGGGTTGAATCTCGGACTTTCTGATAGAAGCGCAAAAGCTAACCACTCAGTCATGTTTGTTGTGCAGTTGTATTTATCTTAAGTTAAATATATTCCGTGGTCCTTTTTTTTGGGTAGTGGTGGGGTGAGGAGAGTTCCAGGTGATGATATGAAGGGTGTGAGCCAAGAACATGATAACTAACAAATTTTCAATTGCTGAGTTATGCCGCACCAGATAGACAGCAACGCATACCGCTTCGTTTAATCCTTTATGTATAGTATTATGTGAAAAATTAGCTTTCCGACTTTCAAAATGGATTGTGCAGCAGAAAATCTCTAATTTTTTAAAATAGTAAAATTGTGAGTTACCATGTTCTTGCCTCATACCCTTCATATGTTGAATCCCTCTTGTTAAAAATTTAGAAAACTTGAGGACTGAGTAAACCATGATGGCGGTTATATAAAACTTAACTCTAGAATTTCTGTATTCTTAACTGTAGAATTTCAAGAATATACAAAACCAAAAGCTCTAGATGAGCAGCCTTTAAGTGTATCATATAAATCTAAGTATTTTTCTTATGTTTTATTTTAATTTTATTTTGTTCCAAAAAGAGGGTATGGAATATTTTGAAAAATACTACATAGAATTTTGCTAGTTATTTGTGTATTTTTTAAAAATAAGTATTTAGTTTTAGGGTTGGCTGGTTTACACTAGCTAGCTTTTTCTTTTTTCTTTTTAAATAAACAACTGGTTTAAACCAAAAAAAATAAATAAATAAAAAGAACGAAAAATGCGAATCATGTGAACTTCATGGTGACGTTCCCCACATCAAACCATCTGCATTAGTTTTATTTCCCTTTCACCTTTTAATCAAGATGTCCCAGGTTAAATTCTCGGTCGAACCGCAACCCTTTTTTCATGCGTAAACAAAGTAGCGGTTCGGATATCACTTTAAGCGAAAGTCTTCTTCTTGATAACCTCGGTATTACGTAAGGATGTTAAGCCTGAACATACGAAACGAAACCAAATTGTATATTTCTGCATGTCTGAATGCCTGTTGATTTATAAAGAAGCCAAGGTTACTTAAATATATTGATAGAAATTGACAAAATTTGTCGATTGCCTACGTAGCTTCCAACATTAGCTTAGATTGGACTTTCAGTGATATGTACGTACTAAATTTGTAATTTAATACCTCAGTTTTAGCATACTGATTATGATATGTTGACCTTAAAATTTTACATGCAAAGCAATAACAGGATTTTTCCGTTATTGTTTTACATTTAGAGTAATGACGGGATTTTCCCGATGGCTAGGGCGGGAGTTTCCCAATTTAAGAAATTTACTGACCGGACTTCTTTAAGCTTATGTGACCTCTTCCAGCATAACCCCATTGTTGCATAATAACACCAAGGCGAAACAAACTTATTTCTGTGAATATGTAATATAAATACATAAAGCAAAATATCTAAACTCAGAAAAGCCTGGTTTAAACCAAAAAAACCTAGTGTAAACTCCCCCCCAAAACGGGGTTTTGGCATTTTCAAAAACAACCACGGTTCTTGCCAACCCTGCTTACTTTTGTATGTAGGAGGTTAAAAAAATCTCATTATATACATTGGTTAATCCTTTGGAATTCATAATGTAAATATGTTGAGAAGTAAAACTGTTTGAAATATCTTTTCGAAATTCATGGTTTATTTTCGAGGTTTTATATTATTATCGACATCAGCCACTAATTAAATGACTTTTGTGTTATAGAGAAGCGAAACAAAATCTGGTTTATCAATTTAAAGCAGAATTTTGAAAAAAGACCAAAATTTCCCAAGCAAAAAAGCGAAGCAGAAAAAACCGAGTTTTTTTCCAAAAAAGCCGTTTTTTTTTTCGAGCCCTTGCATCTCTAATCTTGAGTAATAAGGGTGAGGAAACTATTTAACAATGAGCTAAGAACATTCCCACAATGCCTCAGATGACCCAGTTGTAATACAAAAATTTCATTAGACATCCCTATTTATCCTAGAATCACGATTTGTGCATTATTTTCTTCAGAATAAAACAAGTTTTCAAACGGTACCCTTCACATGTCTCCATCATGTATCTGGGGCGGGTAAATCACGAAAAAAGGAATTTTCTGTTAGAAATATCCTTTTCTTTTTAAAATTTTTTGCTCTGTGGACCCCTCCTCTGTTTTAAGGCAGGGATCTGAAACAAATCTGAAAAATACTGAGGAGTGCACTGAATAAATGTGCAAAATTTTAATCTTGTAGGTGCAAAAGTAAGCCCGCGAAAAACAATACTCCCCAAATACCCCAGATTTCCATATAAAACAGAAAATCAGGTTGAGACATCCCTATTTATCCTAGAAGCATAGTATGTACATCATTTTCTTTAGAATGGAACTGCCTTTCAAACGGTACATTCATATGTCTGCATCTGAGGCGGGAAAATCACGAAAAAAGCTATTTTTGTTTAAAATATCCTTCTTTTTTTAAATATTTTTGCCCTCTGGACCTCGCTGTTTCCACGCAGAGATCTGAAAATATCTGAAAATTATTAAGGGGTGCACTGAACGACTGTTCAAAATTTCAATCTTCTGAATGCAAAATGTAACCCGCCAAATAATAATAATAATAATAATAATAATAATAATAATAATAATAATAATAATAATAATAATAATAATAATAATAATAATAATAATATGCATAACAAAAATATCTTTTTAAATTTATGATATCACACACTATGCCTCAACGCAGAAAGGCGTGAAAGCATATGTAACCTGTTCTAAAATGCCTCCAGTCTTAAAGAAAACGAAGTAAAAAGCCTTATTGGTACTTTTTTTAATCGAATAATGAAGATTCTACCCTATCACCTAAAACTAGGTGATATAATTTAAAAGGTTAAGCATTAAGGAAAAAGTACAGCAACATTTATCAAAATGACATTTTCTTTCTCAATAGCTACTGATATTTGGCCGGGGTCTATTTTTAAAAACTCAGAACTAGCTTGCGGCATGAAATACATAAATGTCGCCTAAAGTTATAAAATTAACCAAAAAAAATTGGAGAGGGGATAGGACCCCTCTAAATACGTTATATTATCTGGGAACAAACAAACAGATACGCACAAAAAAAATATTTTTCGTTTTAAATGTCGGTGGTGGTTTCCCCGTTGGAATAGTTAACGATTTTAAAACCCAAACCCAATGTTACGAAAAGAATAAAGCAGAATTGCTCCGTTACCTATTCAAAACGGGATTTTCCCTAATCATCCTCTGCATGACACTTGTTTTCATACTATACTGTACATTTGAGTCTCATTGTATTATGATTATTAACTTTCATAATCGAAATAACAGAACAGAAACGGGATTTTACTTATTTTTCTTTAATTAATTTATTTCGTAATTCGATTTAAATCAAAGATTTAAAAAAAATCTAGTGATTTAAATCGTGATTTAAATCACACTGATTTAAATCAATTCACCCTGTTTCTTAGCAGGGAACATCTAACATTTTCACGGGAGACAGTGTCTGTTTATGGATATTGACATTTCCACGTTTATTTAAGATTGCTAGCAATACCTGGTTTCCATAGTAATGGAGCAAGTCGTAGGGATTTTGAATAAGAGCCTTATTTGAAACGTGAGCAAGGAGGGTCCTTGTTTACGAGGTTCAAATACTTTTTTTAACCGCAGTCTAACTGTATTCAACTGAGTGCGAACTTAAAGAATACTGGACTCAGTTCTCGGTGCGAGAATTTGACGACTGTTTTTGTAGAAACTTAACTCAAACGAAGATTCTGCTGAAGGCACTTCACTTCTCTGGCGAGAGAAATTTTCTCATATTTAACCAACTCAATCCTATAAGCAACAGAATTAGCCTTTTTGATGGGGAGTCTGTTTATAGACCATTCCATGTTTAGGAATTTAGGCCAGACAACTCTCTGATTAATGAAATTGTCTTTAAGATGTTGAGGGAGTATGATGTAAGAAAACACATGTCCTGCTCTTTCATGATTAAAGCACAACTTAGCTGCGTTGGAGAAATCAGTTTGAAGTTATGGTTTTATGAAGGCTTAAGTAGGCGACTTCACTCCGGACTGAAAAGTTGGTCTGTTATTTTATGACAGTTAACTTAAAGAAACTCTTCTCAAATCAGAGTACCATTCTTAAGCACCAAAATATCCTGTATGGACTGTAGAAATGCTTTATTTATCAAAGTTTCCCTAAACGTGTGGTGTGTACTGCTCTATGCTTGTTAATTACCCTACACAAACTTACCGTGCCGTTCAAATTTTTACAGGCAAAGAAGTACTATCAAATATCATTGGGCGCCCCCACCTTTTTACTGATGTCGGACGTCGTAGGCTGAGCAGACTGGTAAAACAGTACAGGCAGCGAACTGCAGCGGAACAAGCATCAGACTTTAATGCTGGGCAAAGTACAAGTGTGTCTGAACACACAGTGCACCGAACACTCTCAACGATGGGCCTCCGCAACCGATGACCCATCCATGTGCGAATGTTCACAAAACGACATTGGCAACTACGACTGAAATGAACATGTGACCATCGCTACTGGACCTTGACGCAGTGGCAGAGCGCTGCATTGTCTGATGAATTCCGATACCTTCTTCATCATGACGATGGGAGGGTACGAATCCATCGTGTTGCAAGGGAATAATTCCTTGACATCTGTACTGCGGGACGGAGACAAGCTGGCGGCGGCTTAATTAAGTTCTGGGGAACATTCACGTGAGCATCCATGTGTCTAGTGGAGCTTGAGCAAGGCACCATGACGCCGATGTGTATCGCACACTGCTTGCAGACTACGTACAGCCCTTCATGACGACCATGTTTCTCAACGGTAGTGGAATTTTTTGACAAGATAATGCACCATATCACAAGGCCAGGAGTAATGGAGTGATTCGAGGAACATAGGGGCGAGTTTCAAGTGATGTGCTGGCCCTCCAACTCGCCGGATCTGGGATGTGATTGAACGTGACGTTAGAGCGCATCATGCCCTCCCTGGAATTTACGGTAATTAGGTGACCTGTGTGTGCACATCTAGTCCAACACTCTCCAGCGACCTACCAAGGTTCATTGCGTGCATGCCAAGACGCGTCGCCGTTGTTATCCGTGCCAAAGGTGGACATACTGACAATTAGGTAGATAGTCATAATGTTCTGGCTGATGTGTGCGTATATTTTAACTTGTATATTTTGTCTCGACTCGAATTTCGAGACGTCTCGACTCGAATTGGAGTCGAGTCGAGACAGAACATGTCGAGTCGAGACAGAAATATATTTTCGAGTCGAGACACGAGTCGAGACAACATTTTCTCGAGACGAGTCGAGACAGGCTTAAATCTCAACTCGACTCGACTCGTGCGCATCCCTAATTCAAAGTAAAAAGAATATTAAAAAAACAGCATTTGAATTAAATAAAACATTGTATTAAACAGGAGTTCAAGACTGTTCTTTACACCTCGACGCCACATTGCATCGAACTCCCAAATAGATTCTTAGTTAATACATATCTTATATTATTTTTATTATATCAAAATTCTCTTTTTAATAGTATTTTCCTGTACACTGCCTAGCTGGTGCATGTTTTAAAACGAAAACATATAAAACGGCAAATGTCACATATCACATCCACAGATTGATTACATGCTTTCTACATTGGTGCTTCCTCACTTTCAGACCAGCTAATATTTCATACACATACTTCGGTTAACGAAAAGTTAGTGTCAATAAATTAAACCTCAGGATTGTCTTTAATAAAGATGATTCTTGAGATGCTAAGAGATTTTCTCTTTTTTTAACACAAGTAGTGATAGTTTCATATGAATCTGAAATCTATATATATAAAAGAGAACGTACAAATCCTTTGTTAGCTCATCACGCTAATACGGCTGAACCAATTTCTTTCATTTTTGGGGGGTTATTAAGATTTGGACCCTAGATGGTTTTTATCATATCACTTTAATTTTCAATTACCAGTGTCTTGAGATAATTGACCATTCAAGTGTCCATAACGTACAAATCCTTTGTTAGCTCATCATAGCTAAATCTAACCGTATTTATATGCAACCCACATGACCGTGTCACTCGGCGGGTTAACATAAATGACAGGCGATATAATGTTAACATTTACTCCAATCTTCTATGGTTTTTATCATATCACTTGAAAGCGAAAAAGTAAAAATTATCTAAGTAACAAAGTTTATTGCGTTCCGGGGTTACCCCAGCGAAGCGGGGTGAACGCTGCTAGTTATATATATAGACCTAGCTTACCTCCACTTGTTAGAAGTCCATTTCCCATCCATGGACGAAGAACAAAATAAAACATTCCTTTTTCTATGTGTTTCGTACTGCTCACTACCGCCTTGCATAAATAAACAGACAATAAAATCATTATTTAATATATAATATATTTTCATATTTCATAAAACATTTTCATATTGTAAAGGAATCTGTGTGTCCAAAACCTAGTACCTATCTTGAGCTAGAATCCCCATTTCTTTTTCTGACGGCTTGTGTGAAGGTGGAGTTTTCGTTGTCATTTTCCTCCCCCTTTCACACCCTTTTCAATATGTAACCACTAGAAGAACCCACATATAATTTATTTGTTGATATTTACGTTTTCTTTTAAATATTATGCGTCTTCAATTTATCATAACTAATGGAACGTAAATATTACTCTAAATATCTTACTTTTTATTAATATTTTATTCGTATAGATAACAGTTTCTTTCACAATAATAAACCAAAATGAAATGCTATTTATAAATTGATACTTTCTTTGTGGCAGTGGGCCACTGGTAAGTACTATAATAGAAACTTATATAAGTACACAATGCAAGAATAACAAAATAATGCTTAAGAATAACAATCTACTCATCTGGGTATGCCACTTTGGCTCTTAATCTGTATTGCCCTGAGGAGGTTGATTGAGTGCAAGTTTTATGTATTCCGGAAGAGTTTCTTCTTTCAAACCTACATTTTAAAGTTCAAAATTCAATTAAGAGTATAAAAGTTTCATTGATCGAAACAGATTATATATGTAGCAGGGATGGCCAATGTGTCGATCACGACATACAGGTAAGTCATGAGAGGTAGCCCGCGATGCTGTGTGTTATACTATCTGTATAGCTCACTGTTATAGTGGGGTACTGTATAGACGAATAGATTGCCAGGAATTTCTGAAACGAGAAGTATTCATAAACCTCAAACCTAAAGAGATTGTCACACCTGTGATATTAGAACCGTAATTGCCTTCAATGCGAATTGCCTTAGCATAGGCATCTTAGGACGTTTCTGCCAGAAGAATGAAGCAGGGATAGAAGACAATTTTTTTTCATGTATCGTTGCTACATATCTTAAAATTTCTTCCACTGGAACATCAAGGGTATAGTTTAGCTCAACTGAAGTGAAGATGGAAGAAATCTTCTCAGAAACTGGAAATTTCCAGGCTTGGGCTTTGGCCCCTGTGGCCGTGGAGTGTGGCCTCGACATATCCCATTAATAGCTAGCAACTACTCTAGAAATTGCGAGTAGTGCGTTCGGGAAAGTTGTAGTGAGTGGCAAGAAATCGATCCAACCAGAGATAATGTGGTAGGAACAACACTCTTGTCCGAGTCAGGCATGTCCTGATTCTATTGTCGAATGGGGTTAGTAAGAGCATAACAAGTGCATCACCTACCGCAATAAAACCAGAGGTCAATCCAGGGGACGTATTTTGAGTTTGATCATCATTTCAAGCCTGGGGGTCTCAAGAATGATAAATTTGAGAGATAAAATGATACATTTGAGGACGCAAAGAGTAAGTTCGAGGATCAAAATAGTAAATTTGAAGGCAGAAAGTTAAATCGAGGTGAGAATGATAAATTTCGTAGACAGAATGGAAAATTAGGACGTTGCGCGTAAGTCCTTGAAGGAAATAGGCACCCTTTTCTCAAGTCCTACTGTATGCTTGTATTATTATTATTTTACTTTTTTGATAATGAGAGAAGCAAGTCTTGACGTCACGGAATGTCAAGTTTGAAGTGACGTAAAACAAAAGAGTTTATTATACCTCTATAAAACGTGGATCATATAACACCACTACGCTTATGCTAGGGCCCATCCAAAGCCTGTAAATACCAGCAGATGCACTTTCTCTAGCAAAAGTCACTTGATTTCTAAATAAATCTGAAAAGAAAGAAGAAAGAAAATCAAATATTCACTATTACGAACGAATTCACTCTATATACTTTACATAAAAGAAATAATCTTGACTGACTAATCAATTCAAAAATCCTAAAAGTACGAGGTGTAATCAAAATAAATGGTGAATGTAGTTGCACAGTGCCATCTCTCGAGTTGTATCCTTTTCAACTAGTAAGCCTGGTAGCTTAAACCTTTGGCATAGTTAGTGTCGAGTTTGAACGAGTTGTGACATGTTAGTTGGCTTTCAGAGGCAGAAGAGTGAGGACGTGTTAAGAGTGTCTCTCGTGCGCCAACATTAAGTTTTGTTCTAAGCTGCGGTAAAGTGCCAAAGAAGCTCACAAAATATATGGCGCTAAAGCTGTGGCATTGGAGACTGTTCACAAGTGGTATGAGCAATTCAAAAGCGGCAAGAAATCGGTTGAAAACGAGCAACGACCGAGTCCTCGTTCCACGTCAGTTGAAAACGTGCAAAAATTGGAACAAATAATTTGTTTAAACAGGTGAATGATATTCGAGAGCTTCCCGAAGAAATAAACATCTCGTATAGGTCCGTGAAAAGCATTTTAACCGCCATTTAAATGGGCAAATGGCTTCTTTCTTCACCATGAAAACGCACCGAGCCACACCTTACTTTTGACCCGCGAGTTTCTGGCTGAAAATATATTCCTGTCTGTTCATATTCGCAGTGCTCTCCAAATATAGCACCATGTGACTTCTGGCTCTTCCCGAAAATTAAAACCGTGCTTAAAGGAAAATGTTTTGACACCATTCCTGACACTGAGAGGGCCACGACAGAGCAGCTGAACGCTTTCCAGAAATGCTTCCAGTTATGGATTCAATGTTGGGATAAGTGCATTGCTACCCAAGGACAGTACTTTGAAGGAGATTAAATCAAATTCCATGTAAGATTATTACTTTGTTTCTAATAAAATTCCATGTAAGCTTTTGCTTTGTTTCTAATAAAATTCCATGTAAGCTTATTGCTTTGTTTCTAATAAAATTCCATGTAAGCTTATTGCTTTGTTTCTAATAAAATTCCATGTAAGCTTATTGCTTTGTTTCTAATAAAATTCCATGTAAGCTTATTGCTTTGTTTCTAATAAAATTATTCACCGTATTTTTTTTCACACCTCGTAGAAACTTGAGATCACAGTTAATGTGATCTCTTTCTGAGTGACTTCATTTTGTCATGATTACACACCAGAGAACTCGCCCAACTACATCGCCTTCACCAAGTAGGGCAATGTAGTTGGTGAAATTGCCCACAAGTCATACGCCATGAAGACATTCATGGTGTCATCCTTTCTGTACGTCACCATTCGGTGCCGTTCTGAATGCCTACGGTATACCCACGCGCTACCCTACTAATTGCTAAACTTTCTACTAGCCACTCGCGCACAGATCGTTTAGTATTGTACTCAATTCACACTTGGTTCAACTACCTCTTCTTCCTGGTGTTGCATTTTAGATGTCCAAGACTGTTGTTAATGCAATAGTTCTCACACTAGTAATCCAAACTTATATTGAAAATTTAATGATAATACTTATAAACACTACATAGCGCTATTATAAGTGATCTTCGCAATTACAAACATAAACAAATCTCACTTATCTACGCTCACGGTCAGACATGTGAAAGCTGTATCAACATAAGACAGAAACTCAGAAAGTCTTGTTAAACATTTGGGTTTAAAAAAATGTCACATCTCATGTATTTAATGTGCACTCCCGTTGTCAGCACACACATCTAGCTGTAATCCATTTCTTGCCATACACGTTGTAGCATCGGACAATCTACTAATGCAATGGCGTGATGCGATCACGATCTTGGATTGTAGTTGGTAAAAGTAGCCGATACACGTGTGTTGTTTGGTAAGATCTCAGAGGAAAAAGTGGCAAGGTTATTATCGAGTTACTGAAAGGTGGCCTCTGACAGATAGCTGCACATGTTGTAAACAAAACGAGTGGGAGGTTTGTCCGCCAATCACAGTAGTGTTCTTTCGCGCTGTTACTAAGCAACGAAGGTCACTGACCGGTAGTTGAAACGACTTGTTAAATGTCAGAGCTGCTGTCTGTGTTGTGGACCTTCTGGTAATAGCGCCCCCAGTACTCCACGTGCTCCACCTAACTGTCAGAAGCCACCTTTCCTTGCGCACACAATAGAGGAATGTAACCGCCAATGTAAACATCCACTATCGTTTTTACCACGACGGCCAATCAATCTGTTTAGTAGACGCCTATTCAGTTTACGCCTGACATTTAAATGGTAATCAATATGCTCCATCATGTTGTCAAATGAAGCCTGGAATATCTTATTCAAGTTGTGGAACAAGCCACGTGCGTGACATTTCGAAATACGAAGTTCCTGTTATTGTATCTTCGTCCAAGAAGAAAAGGCTTTTAGCCTACTTTTCCATGGCTGATACCGGTAACTAGTAACAGACTTTACAAAAAGAAAACCGAACAACCAGAGGGAGCCTCGCGCTAAGGACTACTACTCTTGATTTTTTGAACGCATTTATAGACATCAGATTATGCAATCTAATATAAATAAAATAAAGAGTTTGTTTCTGTGTTTGTCTATCTGCGTGCGGCCTGGACACCAGACGAGTGGACCGAAAGTTACCAAATTTTAGTCAGGGGTACCTTGGCCCAGGCCCAAATCAAGACGAAGCCCTTTTTTCAAATTTCGAACCAGGGGGATCTCAAAGGGGACATATACCGGAACCGACTTGGGAATCAGATAAATTGACTGAGAGTTACCAAATTTTAGTTACGAATACCTTGGTCGAGGCTCCAGACCTGAGTTAAACGTTTTTGTCAAAATTCGAACCAGGGGAGTCTCAGAGGGGCGTTTACTGGGACATGTAAAAGTAGTAGAAAATGACCGATATTAGTGTCGAATTCATAGTTTTCGCGGTCGCTGAAATGAATGGTGAAACTCTGATCCCATTAACTTCCAAACTCACGCTACTCGGCTCCGGGCCGGGGATCACCGGGGGTGGGGGTGAGATACCGAGACATATAAAAGTACAGTAGAAACTCGATTAACCGTCACTCTTTTAACCGTCACTGTCTGTTATCCGTCACTGCTCCGGACAGTACTGTACTTTAAATGTGCCGTAATTGACGCCATGAGCCGTGCAGAGCACGGAATAAAGTGTAAGCGAAATGGACTGAAATAGTCATGCGTCATTTCCGGTCATGCCAGTTTCCACACAAAAACTTGGTACAGTACTGAAACCCTTATGGAGAAAAACATGGACTTGAAACACTCAAGATGCCAGAAATTAAATTCCAAATTGATATGAATTATTTTTGAGACGAACGTATATTAGTGTAACATGGAAGGAATATGGTTTACTCTGGTTCTGTTCAATCATTATAAGTTGTGATGGACATTTATAAAAATCCATTTTAAAAAAAGGAGATGTTGCTTGTTCCAACGCCGGTCCGGCTTGCGGCAGCATTGCACCAAAATGCAATACTCTGGTGCATTACTATCTGGAGCGGGATTGCCCTTGGAACAAGCGGAGAGCGAGACATCATCTCCAATAGGATTAGCTAGTACAGGTATACAATGGAATAAGAGATATGAAAGTTAGTAAACTGGAGATTTGTGTCTAAGATTTTCTTAAGAGAATTGCTGATTAGATACGCTTCCATAAATATCTAGTAAAATTGAAAATTCTTTGTTTAAATTAAAGTTTAATTTTCTCTGACGTCATGACTATTTTTTGTAGTCCATTGTTATTGAACGCGACTGTCCATTGTTATTGAACGCGGAAAAAGCTCGGCGTTCGAAGAAGCAGAAGATGACAGATTATTTTTAAATTGTGTTTATTTCACTACCAGTTCATTAAATATAGTATAAACATGTATTATTCACTTGTATAAGGTTATTTATTTCTTCCAGAACTTTTTAAATCTACTTACTGTAGAGGTTTATAACGATATTTTTGTTATCCGTCTATTCGCTTAACCGTCATGATCCGAGGGTGACGGTTAATCGAGTTTCTACTGTAATCCAAAATGACCGATATTAGTGTCAAATCCGTAGTTTTCGCGGTCTCTGAAATCAATGGTGACACTTCCATTAGCGATGACTTGCAAATTTAGTTACAATTGTATGCGGGCCGGGATTCAGCGGGGATGGGGGATACGGAGACATGTAAAAAAATAGCCCAAAACGACCGATATTCGTATCAAATCCATAGTCTTCGCGGTCGCTGAGATCAATGGTGATACTTCCACAGGCGTTGACTTCCAAAATACAGCCGCTCAATACAATTCTAAATTTTAGAAAAGCCCAGAAAACTCAAACCAATTACAGTTTACCACTACTTACCGTTTACTACCACTACTACTACTTACATTACAATTTACCCTTTGTAGTGGGCAAACACCGTGTGCGTGGGTTTCCTCGGGGTTCTTCCGTTTCCTCCCACTTTCTTCATTCCACTATTTCATTCATTTACCATTATCATCGTCTCCTTTAGCTTAACCGGCATAAACGTGGGACGTAAAACTCAAAGATTTAATTTTTCATTTCATTACAATTTACAATAATTTTAAAAACTGTATTACATGTAGAGATGCAACGGCTCGAAAAAAAAACGGCTCTTTTGAAAAAAACTAGGTTTTTTCTGCTTCGCTTTTTGCTTGGGAAATTTTGGGCTTTTTTCAAAATTCTGCTTTAAATTGATAAAGCGGACTTTGTTTCGCTTTTCTATAACACAAAAAGTCATTTAGTTAGTGGTTGATGCTGATAATAATATAAAACCTCGAAAATAAACCATGAATTTCGAAAAGATATTTACTTCAATTTCACTTCAACATATTTACATTATGAATTCCAAAGGATTAACCAATATATATAATAAGAATTTTTTAACCTCCTATAAACAAAAGTAAGCAGAGTTGGCAAGAACCATAGTTGTTTTTGAAAATGCCAAAAATCCGTTTTGGGGGGGATGTTTAAACCCGGCTTTTTTGGTTTAAACCAGGTTTTTTGATTTAGATATTTTGCTTTATGTATTTATATTACATATTCACAGAAATAAGTTTGTTTCGCCTTGGTATTGTTATGCAACAGCGGGGTTATGCTGGAAGAAGTTCCATAAGCTTAAAGAAGTCCGGTCAGTAAATTTCTTAAATTGAGAAGCTCCCGTCCTAGCCATCGCGAAAATCCCATCATTACTTGAAATGTAAAATAATACCGGAAAAATCCTGTTATTGCTTTGCATGTAAAATTTAAAGGTTAACATATCATAATCAGTACGCTAAAACTGAGGTATTAAATTACAAATTTAGTATGTAGATATCATTGAAAGTCCAATCCAAACTAATGTTGGAAGCTACGTAGGCAATCGATAAATTTTTGCCAATTTCTATCAATATATTTAAGCAATCTTGGCTTCTTTATAAAACAACAGGCATTTAGGCATGCAGAAATATACAATTTGGTTTCGTTTCGTATGTTTATTCTTAACATCCTTACGTAATACTGAGGTTGTCAAGGAGAAGACTTTCGCTTAAAGTGACACCCGAACCGCTACTTGGTTTACGCATGAAAGAAGGGCTGTGGTTCGACCGAAAATTGAACATGGACACCTTGATTAAAAGGTGAAAGGGAAATAAAACTATTGCAGGTGGTTTGATATGTGGAAAAGTCACCATGAAGTTCACATGATTCGCATTTTTCGTTCTTTTTATTTTTTGGTTAAAACCAGTTATTAAAAAAAAGTCGGTGTAAACCAGCCAACCCTAAAAGTAAACACTTCTTTTAAAAAAATACACAAATAACTAGCAAAATTGTATGTAGTATTTTTACTTCAAATATTCCATACCCTCTTTTTGAAACAAAATAAAATTAAAATAAAACATAAGAGAAATGCTTAGATTTATATGATACACTTAAAGGCTGCACATCTAGAGCTTGTGGTTCTGTATATTCTTGAAATTCTACAGTTAAGAATACAGAAATTCTAGAGTTAAGTTTTATATAACCACCGTCACGGTTTACCCAATCCTCAAGTTTTCTGCATTTTTAACAAGAGGGATTCAACACACCATTACGGAACTCCCCCCTCCAAACAAAAAAGGACTACGGAATATATTTAAGTTAAGATAAATACAACTGCACAACAAACATGACTGAGTGGTTAGCTTTCGCGCTTCTATCAGAAAGTCCGAGATTCAACCCAGCATTCGACCATTCTGACAAAGCTTTTCTTCATTCCAACTGTGAATGTAGAAATAGTGCGTATACTGTGAGTTGGCCGACTTCCTTTCTTATTGTTTTTAAATCGTTATTATTACTAATTACCAGCAGTGACGGTTTTGCGAAGGTAGGGGGGCGGTCTTTCGGAGTGAAGCGTGTTCCCCAAAGTTACGGAATGTCTGCAAAGTACGAAATATCTATTAGTTATGCCTTTACTCATAAACTTAAAGCTCCCGTCAAATAAAAGTTACGAATGTTTAGAAAAACTAAACATTAGTAAGAAAAACCCTTCCCAAAATACTTTTCTAAATCCGCCACTGATTCTCAGTATAAAATGATCTTTAAAGTTGTATCCGGAAGATTATTGCTAAACATATAAACGAAACGAAATATTAGTCATGCCTGTACTCATAAACTTCAAGCACCTCCCAAATAAAATTAGGACCTTTTAGAAAACGAAACAATCAGAGAAACCCCTCCTAAAGTACTTTTCTAAATCCGCAACTGATTATTTGTATAAATTGGTATTCAAGGTTGTCTGGAAAATTATTGCTAAATCACTGCACAGCTACAGTATAACAGAAATGTGGAAGTACGGTTTGACGGATATATTGAAAACGTACCGTACGCCTTGACGGATATATAGAAAAACGTAAATTTAACTTTTGCGCTAGAAGCTAGAGTACTAAGCTCTTAGAAATGAAACACGGATGACAAATTAAAATGATCTAGAGAAGAAAAAATGTCGATAACTCAAAAGTTAAAATAAAGTTAAATAGCCTCTAAAATTTCTCTCAAATACTACATTCTTCATGTTAGCCTTTATTCGTAAAACATGTGCTCCATCCACCTTGATGGTGAATTTCAGAGCGAAATATGGCATTTAGGTCATGGAATTCTTATCTAACTATAGAATATACTATAAGAAAGCCATTTAGATAGAAAAATCATGAAAATGAAAAAAGCCAAAATTTCCAAAATTCTCGTTTTTTTCCCAAAAAAGCCGGCTTTTTATGTGAAAAAAACATCGATTCAAAAAAGCCGGCTTTTTTGCATCTCTAATTAGGCCTACATGTATTTTTATGTGTTTGCGTTTTTGCATCTAGAGGGAAAATCACATGCAGGAGTGCCGCGAAAGTTTGAAACGTATTTTGGTGTGCCCCAAACGGAACAACGTTGAGAAACGCTTACCTAGAGTAGGGGAACCACATTTAAATAATTAAGGAAAAGAACACTCGGGGAATTGATATAATTTCACAATCCACCTAGCGAATCGATTAATTAACCTTCGCCCTTATCTCGACCTTCAAAGCGTTGTCGAATTGTACAAGGTTAATTTGTATGGAGCCATTTTATGGGATTTTTTTTACCATTAATTCCTCCAATAGGGATTTTCGTCAAAATTAGCAGCATATATTGGACTTTTAATATATTTATTTAACTGACGCCAACAAAATTCTTTATGAGCGGAAAGTAGTCTAATGACGCTGGAATAAACGCGAAATCTGTGCTAATTTTCAAATGTTGTTATTGGAAAATGCATGTTATAGTGAAAGTAAATTATGAATTAATTTGTGAATTTCCAGCAACAAGTAACAAGAATCCTAAATTGTATTCTCGAATTTAAAAATAAAAAGTAAACAAGTAAATTATCAAACGAAAAACAGACAATTTCCAAAACGTGACACATGAAATAACTAGGGAATGAAGTTTATTTAGTTTTATTGCCTTCAGTAGAATATTATGACTAGAGACCTAATAGGCATTAAAAGCCTGGAAAATAGGCATTTAAAATTTAAAAATAGGCAGTGAAATAGGCACTAAAATGTAACTCAAAGTAATAAAGATAAATACTCAATACAATTTAAAAAAATTAGTCATAGATAATGTTTAAAGAATATAGAAACATAAATGTTTGTTAATATCTTATTTTAATGTGTATACATAAAAACGAAGCTTGACATGTATTCCATGTATATTTAGCAAATACATTCTATGCAACACTTTATCACTACATATAACAGTGCAAATTTTATACGCTTTATCAGCACACACAACAGTCCAAAGGTTTACTTCATGTTATCACTACAAACAGCACTATATTTCTCTAAAGAGGAAGAATTCTTTCTTTAAATACTAAATTATTAAATACGTTCAATAAAGTCTGTTTTACCAATAAAGTCTTATTTTGAAGAAAATGCATAGAATAGGCAACATTAGGCACTAAAGCAATTATTTAGGCAGGAATGGGTAAATTAGGCAAAATAAAATAAAATTGGCTTAAATATAAACTATAACCCCCCCATTAAAACGTTATTTTTCATCATATTTTTAAAATTAAAGAATAGGCAATTTGAATAACATCCGGTCTCTAATTATGATACAGAAACTGTGATGGAAGTACAATTCTGACACCAAATATGCTTTTTTTTATCAACATTTTCAATAGTGTCTTCTAATTAAGAAAAGTACTTATTCATTAACTCTTTGTGGTGGACAAACACCGTGTGCGTGGGTTTTCTCGGGGTTCTCCCGTTTCCTCCCACTTTATTCATTCCACCATTTCATTCATTACTCATCATCACCGTCTCCTTTAGCCTCACCGGCATAACCGTGGGACATAAAACTCAAAGATTTCATTTCATTTATTCATCAACTATTTGATAAACTTAGATCAAAATTTACGAATAATTCACTCAAATATTGAAGAAACCAAGTGACATACAATAGTTTTAATTTTCATATTTTATAAATTTTGAAATGTTTGTAATTAGTATAACGCGTGGGAAATTCAAGAGTAAAATGGGAATTTCTGCCTTTTGAGATGGGATTTTATGAAGTTCCAGATTGGTATCACCGATCTGTTCAAAAAATATGAAACTATTTTACAAAATTTCGAAATGTTTCCAAAGATTCAGCAATGAAATTTAAGAATACGTAAAAATTGTACTACACGTAACTACGGCACCATTTTGTTTTTCAGAAGCATTTTTTTACGGTCCCAATTTTCTCGGAACAACGAACGACTCAGGACGAACGGCTCAATGGCTGAGCCCGCAGTTTAAACCTCCGTAGCTCGGTTCCTAATTAACCTAGAGAAGTGTATTAGGTGTCTATCTTTTTAGGAAGGATCACACTTTCCAATGGTGTGCATTTCATTCACATCGAAGGTCCAGCAACTGAAGAGTAAGGGGGAAAGTTGGTTGTTTTTTGTTCCCCTTCCCTCTCAGCATTTTGGGGGCAGGAACTCTCGGGTCTAGGTCAAAACCCCCACACTCAAGAAATGTCAAAACACCCACACAAACGGTCATAACCCCCACACAAATGGACAAATCTCCCAAACGCACGAACGGTCAAAACCCCCACAGCCAAAACCCCCATACTCAAGAAATGTCAAAACGCCCACACAATCGGTCATAACCCCCACACAAATGGACAAAACAGCCACACATAGCAACGGTCATAATCCCCACATAAATGGACAAAACACCCACAAAATCGGACAAATCCCCCACACTCTGAAATGATCGTCATTTCACGTCTTTGTTGCGGCCCTTTATGACGCCCAAGAAGAATAGTTGCAACATCAGTTTAAGTGGAATAAAAAATGTTATTAAAAATTACAAGGGCAATACATGAGTATGGGGGTTTTGTCAATTTGTGTGGCAGTTGTGACTATTTCTGCATGTGGGAGTTTTGTCCATTTGTGTGGGGGTTTTGTCCATTTATGTGGGGATTGTGACCGTTGCTATGTGTGGCTGTTTTGTCCATTTGTGTGGGAGTTATGACCGTTGGAGGTTATGACCGACTACCAGTGTGGGGGTTTTGGCTGTGGGGGTTATGACCGTTCGTGTATTTGGGAGATTTGTCCATTTGTGTGGGAGTTATGACCGATCGTGTGGGTGTTTTGACATTTCTTGAGTGTGGGGGTTTTGGCTGTGGGGGTTTTGACCGTTCGTGCGTTTGGGAGATTTGTCCATTTGTGTGGGGGTTATGACCGTTTGTGTGGGCGTTTTGACATTTCTTGAGTGTGGGGGTTTTGGCTGTGGCGGTTTTGACCGGTTCCCGAACTCTCCTGCAAATGAGCTACAAGCGTAAAAAGTGATATCAATAAACATAAATGAACATACTAACTAGTGATACCCTGTGTACATGTGAAAACTTTTTTTTAGTATGAAAAATAACAGTATTGCCATACTTCGAAATATATTTTTTCATTTTTTCATGTTCTTCTTCTTATTATTATTGTTTTTCATGAGTTGGGCACAGGGGGCACAAAAGTTACCTCGTTGAAATCTGTCTCATACGCTTTCGAACGAATTATGGCTTATATCTCTGTGACAATTAGGGGCGTCTCTAGGACTGCCAACGTCAGGGTAGAACAAAATATTTCGGAAAATATGTACAAAGTGATTCTCGTAGGAAACACGTTCAAAATTTTTTTCTCACTTAGTATTTAACTTCATTTTTTTTTTTTACATGATTGTACCAAATGTCTGACGTACACGAGAAAATATTGTTTCCTGCGTACAAGTAACAGTGTTGCCAGTCTCTCATAAATTTCCAAAAACAATAATAATCTCATTTTAAAAATCTTCTTCTTCTTCTTCTAGGGTTTGGCATGGAGGTCACAAAAGTTAGCTCGTTGGCGTTGAGTTGATTTTGAGTTTATCGTCCCGTTCAGCAGCGAGGCTATATGAGACGTGGACCTACTGATTAACGTGGAATCCGAACCACATGAGCTCCCGCCGGGAATCGAACCCGGGTTTCCCGCGCCAAAGACGCGTACGCTAACCGCTTAGCCACGGAGGAGCTCCAGTTAGCTAGTTGGAATCTGTGTCCATAATAATAAGCTTTACAACGAGGTATAGTTCATGTCCCTATGACAATTAGAAGGGGTACTAGGTCCATCAACGTAAAGGTCTACGATTTTCTTGAAATCCCTAGGGACGTACGCAGGGGGTGGGTCCTGGGGGTCCGGACCCTCCCCGAAATTTCGACTTTTATGTAAATTTAGCCTAATTTTAGGGGCAACTTTAGAAATTTTAATATAAAATACCCTCATATTGAGTTTGGACCCCTCCCGAAATAAATTCCTGCGTACGCTACTGCCTGTCGGTCCTAAAAAGGTTAAAAAAACAGACGTCTGGTCAACCTAGCCTAAGGCAAACAATGCATTGTCAATACTTTTTCAGGGGCCGCGGTGGCTCAGTTGTAGAGCGTTCACCTCTGGTGCTTGGGGCCCTGGGTTCAAACCCTGCTCCCGCCAAGTGAACTTTGTGGTGGACAAACACCGTGTGCGTGGGTTTTCTCGGGGTTCTCCCGCTTCCTCCCACTTTCTTCATTCCACCATTTCATTCATCTCTCATCATCACCGTCTCCTTTAGCCTAACCGGCATAACCATGGGACGTAAAACTCAAAGATTTCATTTCATTTTTTTAATACTTTTTCAGCATGTAAACAGTAACTTACCTTCAGCTTTAACACTCACTTGTAGAACATTTCCGAAAATTGGCACCGGTCGAGGTCCTGGAATTTTATTGATAATTTTCCTAAATCTTGAAAGTTTACTTAATCGTTGAAAAACCCATAGAATAGGAATAATAAACAAAGCGATATACCACAGCAAATCCACTCCAGACATCTTGCAAACTCCAATATTTACTCGCAAATGTTAATGTAACAATGTTAAAGGTCAGCAGAAAGTCTTTTATACTGTCCATTTTATCTTGTGGAAAACACTTTTTTTTTTAATTCTTTGACCTAAATACAAGCCTGCTCTTGACCTTGAAGTAACTTTATCTGTTGGGAATAATTTGGCGTTTCTTATCTATTAAGCCTTTTGTGTCTTAGTCTCTTTGGAGAAATATTGTAGCTTTTGACCTTGGGATAGCTATGATTTTACTTATATAATATTAAAATGTTGCTTCTGTAGGCGTTTTTAAAGTTTTCGTAATATGTGAAATATTGAGAATTTAATAATGTTCGAGTCCAGACCAATATTTGCAAATATAAGCATGTTAGATTCAAAGGTTAAAGTTACAATATCGTGTTGACATCTATAATCTTATTCAAGACTACGTGGCAATTAAGTCTCATTTTTAAAGCTCAAAATTATTTATTTATATGTTTATTTATTTGGTAAAATAGCACATGCTCAGGGAAACCAACGAGAAGAGGATACTTTGTCAAATTACCACATTCAAAAGTTAGAACGGTCACATTGTCAAAAGAAACAGTTATTTCTTCAAAAGAAATGGACACATCGTCAAATACAGGGAATGGGCAATTCGCCCAAACGTCACTATCTCAAAGAATCGGTCACTTCTTCAATGGGCTCTTCCTCAAGCGGTCACGTCGTCAAGAGCAGAATATCCAACCGGAGAGAAGCAAATTATCGATTTTCGACTTCAAAATTATCGTATATTACAAAAAATTTTCGTATATTCATTATGTACATGGTAATTGTAGAAACAAGTATAATATATACTAAACATATCTAGTAATCTTAGTTTTGAACTCCAAATTGGCGTCGCTGTCCTCGCCATTTAAAACAAATCCTTATTAACCTTATTCTGAACAACAATTCTTCCACCACTCGTAAACGTAATTGAGTTTAAAGAATCGATGCAGGGTTACCATTTGCCAATTCTCAAATGGCTGTTGATTTATTTTGGCGGGAATGACTGTTAAAACCTTCAGTATAAGTCTGTTATAATTATTTAATGCAAATCTACAGTTTATTTGCACATTCAAAAGCTGAAAGAAAATATGTTTGTGTTCTAAATATATCCAAATTCACCTATTATCACAAGGGGATTATCGTCCATAGCATTAAGGCAAATTATCGCAATCACAATAAATTATCGTATGGTTGGCTAACCTGCCTCAAACGGGCACTTGCACAGAAACAAAAGAATAGCTATCCGATAAAAAAAAAATATTCAAGCATTGTGCAATGTTGCCAGCATTTAAACAATTTTAACTAAGTCTTGTATTTATTCCCAAACTTACGTCAAATAGTAATTGTGAACGAACTATGATAACAATATAGTAAATTGATACTAAGTCAATAAATATAAATGTGAATGAAGAATATATTTGTCTGCTTGTATTTTCTTAAGTAGACCTAACGCAGAACAGATGGACCCATGTCAGCGCGTGTTCACGAGGTTTTGTGTTGCAATCGTTGCTTTAAAAAATTAATAACCGCTACTGGTAAAGATAAATATATCTTATGATGCCTACTTATTTCAGAGATGTTATGCTGTAAATTTGAATCTCTCTGCCTTCCGTGCAATATATATTGGCATTTTCAATTTAACAAGTGGAAATTATTACTTATATTCTAAGGTTCCAAAATAACGTAAATTACTGTATATTAAAAAAAAAAAAGCCTGAGTGACTGACTAATCACCGCTCTGACTAAAACCTCTTAAGTTAGAAACTTGAAATTTGGACAGGATAAAGTTTGCAATGCATGGTACCAACAAGGAAGAATTTTTGAAAACTTGACAGGAAAGAAGAGGAAGAATAGAAGTGCCAATTCGGGGAAAGGGCAATTAGATTGATAAGCATAAGTACAGATTTGAATGTGTATGTATAAGGTAAACGAAAAAGCAATATTAAGCTCGCCTGATACGCATACATTTTTCACGCCATACCCTAGCAAAGCTCGGCTGTTTTTTTACGCGCTACCCTAGCCAACTGTTAAGTTGGTCACATGGAAGCGAGTGAGGTTAGATTTACATCGAAGTTCCAATATCCGAGTGTGACGTAATGTCACGTGGTATTATCATGGGAGAACATGTGGAATAAAATAAGCTCTACAGGGCTTCTAACCCCCTTCGCTCGTTGACGCTCTCTCAGCTATGTTTCGTAACGTAAGTAAATTACTTTTTTTTATCAATAAAGTTGTGTGTGCAAAGTGGACTAATTACCATGTGACATTACGTCGCTACCGGATGGTGCAACATCAATGTAAATTTAACTACACTTACCCTCTACAATCCGTCGCTTCGCGAGGGCTCCGCATCTTATTCTCCTGTTGGTTTATAACGTTATTGTTTATAAGGACTATCAGAAATCTCTCGTTAAATGGTAGTAGAAGCACAATTTATACATTATATATTACATACAAGGGCGAATGAATATTATTTTCATCTTATTGTACTGATAAAAGTGTTATCAAAATTATAAAATAAAAGTAAAAGAAACTTTCCTTGGGCCGGGTTTGAACTCACGCCAAAAGCAATTTTCATTACTAGTCCTTTCGCGGACCAACAACATCTGGCGTTTGATTTGTGCTATATGTATGCTACGTGGCGAGAAATGGATAACTCCAACCAATCAGAACCGTGGATTTAGCTCCTATGGCTAAGGTCGAGCTTATTAAAATATATGAGGCTGATACCAGTCTTTAATAAAAAGTTTGATATCAGAAGCCTGCAGATGTGACATTTGACGTTAAGAACTTATATTATTCGTTATTACAAGTTGTATGTGGTTTACTGTTGAGGAGTACCTGTGTGTCACTGTTAAGAGGAACCAACTAGCAAGGGATAGAGTATAGTACTTAATAGTGTGTAGTTACAGTTTTCATATGTCGTGCATTAATAAACAAATGACCTACTCCAAAAGAATTAAAACTATTAACATTATCAGATTGACAACGTACGACATTCTATTTAACCTCATAAACTACACGTCATAATTTACCCTGAAGCATGGACGTAAGCAGAAATTTATTTCGGTAGCTCTTAATTCAATATAAGGGTAAAGTATATTAAAATTTGTAAAAATCACACCAGAAATTAGACTAAATTTATACAAAATTTAGGATTTTGTGGTGGGTCCATTCTCTGTGGGCGCCCTGCCCTGAACCATATCATTTTGTTAAGCTCGATGCGATCTATTAGTTTATATACAGATTGATTCAGGAGCGGTGTCACATAATTTATGAGGTGATTCTACATGTGAAAATAAACCGAAAAAGTCCTATGAAAAGTGTCCGATTTTCGATAGTTACTGAAGTGGGGCAGATTGAAGACTAGACACATCCATGAATGATTATGAAGACAAATCTGAATATTACTTACCGAAATGCTGTGTTAGCGCTTTGGTGGACAGAATAATGGTGGGACATTTTACAAGAGGTGTGGGTCTCAACAGATGGCAGCACTGTGACGTCGCACCGAGGCAAGCAGCTGCAAGCGTACCAAGTGTGCAATTGTGGGTTGGATCAGTGAGCAGTCCTAAGGCCGTGTGCGTGTCGTGCTTGAGTGTTGCACAGATTCACTGTACCAGACAAATATCTCAGTATTTGAACAACACATTTCCTCAACGCCGGATTGGCCTTAGCGGCCCCATTAACAGGTCTCCCAGATCAGCCGACCTAACCCCATTACACTTGTGTTTATGAGGTTGGTTAAAGGGGGATGCGTACGCTACGACGGTTGACACATATGAGGAACTTGTCGCTCGCATCACCGACGCTGTTGCCCGCATTAAAGCCCGCCGAGATAATCTTTGATATGCAACACACCCTTCAGTGCGTTGACAAAAACATTGAGACGAATGGGGGACTTTTTAAATACCTCTTGTAGGGTGGATCAGTCATCTGTCCCACCATTACTCTGTCCACCACAGCGCCTACACAGTATTTCGGTAAGTAATATTTACACTTGTGTTCATAATCATTCTTGGATGTGTGTAGTCTTCAATCCATTCCAGTTCCGTAACGATCGAAAATCGGACATATGTTCATAGAACTTTTTCTGTTTATTTTCACATGTAGAATCACCCCAAATTATGTGGCAATCCTTCTGAATCACTCTGTATATTTTATCTTTGGACAATAATCATAACGTTAGTTAAAGCTTAAGATTTAATCAGAACTTAGGGATAATAACTTATTAACCGTACTGAATACCACCGTCTTCTTAGTAATGTCACAAAGAAAAGCTTGATCAGTGTAGGGTAAAGTATCAGTTTCATTTTAACAGATGCTGTGGTCATTGTAGAGTTCCAACTTTTAAGAGGCCTTGTCATTTTACAAGAACTTGTAGCTGTCATAAAAAAAAAAAATCTTGAAACCCAGTCTTTCTATTTACTGTGTACAACTTCTTGAAAGCAAGAAAGGTATTTCCACCTATGCAGCACTGCACTCTAGTGGACAAACAGTGAACCTCCTCATTAAAAACGTGTATTTTGGCGCACTCCCCCTCCCTGTCCAAAAGAATCCGTTGTTTCGAAAGCAGCGAAATTGGTTTTTCCTTTATGTCAGCGGGAGGGCGATAGCAGGAAGCAAGCAAGATGTCCCAGAATGCTGCACACTGTTCAACTCCTTGCAAGATGGAAAAAATGTTTTATGACCCATGTTAGGGTTTCAAGATTTTTCTTTTATGACAGCTACAAGTTCTTCTAACATGGCAACTCACACAAATTTTAGATTTAGATAGCACCGTTTTCCTCAATTTTTCCCCCGACAACTATACATGAGGATATATACTGCATGTAAGGTAAGCGGAATCAAATTTCGCTACCTCTATGTTAAGAGGGCTTGAGACAGGTCAGACTTCTCATGGTATCAACGTCACTGCCATCTGGGTATACCACTTCACAACAGTTTTCAACTACCGATATTCTCAGTCGTCTCTTGCGCTAATATTATTTTTTCACAATTGGTGGTCATCCATCCTTGCTGTCGCACTTCCACCAGGGAATTGCTGGTATGAAACCTTTATTAAATGTAACGCCTTTTGCTACTTTCTTCTGCTTTCATTCTTATTATTCCTGCTAGTGTTGCTATTGACGTCCCGAAGACTGTATACACTTTAAAAATAAAATAGGTAAATTACATTGAATCCTTTAAATTTTACAGAACTATAAATCTAAATTGATCGACGTATAATATAGCATCAAGTTCTGTCTCCCGAAATGACTGTTCACTTTCGTATGATTAATACACTGCTCCACAAAACTTAAACAACTCGAAAAAAGTGGAAGAAAATAAAACGACACGATCACTGCACCAAGTATAATGAACAAACAGACGGTCCAGATGCACAATGCAACACAAGTGAAGACGAACAATACAGTCAGGATGTACAGAGTGACCAAAAAGTTCAGCACAACGATACCTCAACAGGTGAAGCTGGATTGTGCGTGGGCATAGGCAGTCAATATAGCGTGTGACTACCACGAGCAGCTATACAGGCACGACATTTGGCCTCCATGCTGCAAATCAGAGTGTTGATCAAGTCTTGCGGCAGATGGCGCCACTCCTAGAGGAGAGCTGTTTGCAGGTCAGGGAGAGTGCGTGCTTGTGGACTGCGCTGAGCTATTCGCCTCCCAAGAGCAGCCCACACATGCTTGATGGGATTCAAGTCCGGCGAATATGCAGGCAATGAAATACGCGTAATGTCTTCGCCATCCAGATACTCGGACACAAGATGTGCACGGTGTGGGCGGGCATTGTCATCCATGAACAGGAATTCTGGGCCAAATGCTTCGCGGAAATTGCGCACATGTGTATTGAAAATTTGATCCCGGTACCGTTGTGCTGTCAAAGTGCCATGTTGCACAATATGGAGGTCCATTTCCCCATCCAGCATTATTCCACCCCACACCATAATGGAACCACCGCCATAGGACGGCCGTTCAGCAATGAAGTTTGGATGATAGCGTGTTCCTAGTTCTCTCCACACTAAAGTTCGACCAGAATCAGACAACAGGCTGAATCTCGACTCATCGAAGAACATGACACGCGACCACTGGTGTTCCCCCCATGCAACATGTTCCTGACACCATGTGTAACGCGCACGTTTGTGTTCCAGTTTCAATGGCACACACAGCACAGGTCTTCTTGCATCCAGTCCTGCTCTATTGAGCTGCCGACGAACAGTTTCACGACACACGCGTTGTCCTGTACCCTGAAACAATTTATTGGCCAGTTGAGAGCATGAAGCTTGACGGTTACGTTTGGCCGATATTGTGAGAAATCGTTATCGACGGTCGACGTCTTCTTCGGACGGCCTCCTCCATGACATCTACTGACTTCACCTCCAGTTTGGTAGCGATTCTACAGCCTCGATATAACACTTTTGTTCACGTTGAAGTCCTGCGCCGCTACCGCTTGCGATCGGCCCAATTCCAACCGTCCAATTATTCGCCCACGGTCAAAGTCACTCAAATGTCGTCTACCAGCCATTGCAAGGTGTGTATCCCACACAAGAACCACTAACTCAATGCTTGGAGCCTCGGACATTTCTGGGCTGTGGTATACGCCTCATGGCATAAGTTGTTCACCGCGCTTGCAACGATGCTGCTTATGCGACAGAGTGGGTGCTCGCCTTGCTTGTGTGTCTCTGTGTATATGCATCCACTAACCAGTGTTGAATGTGCCCCACACTTCACTTATACCACGTTCTGACGGGTTGCTTAAGTTTTGTGGAGCAGTGTATTTTCTAAGCCAACCTCCCTATTCATTGAAAAAAGTGACAGAAATATCCTTAAAAATAATTGAAATAATTAACCTGAGTTTAATGCTTACGTAATGAATTGATATAACTCTTTCTTCTCTGACCATATACTATTGGACCATGGTAACTCGATTTTTTTTTTTTTAACACATTTTCATCAACTCTCCATAACACTCAATGTTAAAATAACTTCTCTAAGTCAATGTTTAAAAATTACAACCTTGGTAAGTTGGATTTTAAGCAGGGGTAAAAGTGAGGGGGAACACGGAGGATGACGTACCCCCACTTCCAGAAAATATATGTGGCGTCCCCTCACTTTCCAAAGAAATACGATGGGTAAAGATAAGCATCGGGGATGGCGTGAGATTATGCGTCCCCTTTCCTTTTTAGATACACTTTTACCCTTGATTTTGAGGGTTTCATAAGCATATTTAAGAACCTTGGTAACTCGAATTGTCGTAAATGTGAACCTCTAGAAGTCGAAGTTTACTTCTATAAGTCGCACTTCGCTTGATGTGACCTCGACAACTCGAAGTTATAACTCTCTGCTCTTCCATAATTATCATTGTTGCTAGTCCTGGCATTGTTACTAATGTGTACTTCACGTTTTGCTCATGTCTAGACACAGGCCCGTATCCAGGGGGGTCTAGGGGGGCCGGGGACCCCTAAATGTTTGCTGTCCCCCCTACAATTTTCACGGTAAGCTTGCAAATGAACTATAATATGATGATGAACTATAATATAATGTTAGTTGGATCGACCCTCCTAACTTCAGCCCCCCCCCCTACAGTTTTGGGCTTGCTACCGACCTGCCTAGACATGAAAGCTCCACCGTCCAAAACAATACATGTGGTACAGTATTTCATTCTGACTAGTCATCTTACTTAATTTAAGGATCTTTGACAACTTCGAGTTCTAGAGGTTCAACGAATAAAATTTCCAAGTTATAGATGTTATATAATCACTTTTAATGAGGAACACGAAACCTCGGTATCTCCAAGTTTTATTGTGGCCACATTGACAACTCGAAATTTTACTACTCGAAAAACTCATAACTCGACTTTTTTTTGTCGATTCCCTTTAGCTTCCAGTTATCGAAGTCCCACTGTACTAAAGTACAGAGATTCATCCACCATCTTCATCATTATCCACTATTTTCATCAAGTTTTACATTATAAATACTATATTACAGAACAATCACTTAATGTTACAGGTGACTGGGAACTAGATCTGCACCTGAAGATATAAAAACCTCAATTGAGGTAAAGATGATGATATAAACAATTTAAACAAAAAATATCGAATTAGTAAAATGGAGTCAGAACTTCCACAAGAAGAACCTTTTTTGTTTACTTCAGAATCTGTTGGAGAAGGTCATCCAGACAAAATGTGTGATCAAATTAGTGATGCTATATTAGACGCTTATCTTCGTGAAGATCCAGATGCAAAAGTTGTATGTGAGACAGCCACTAAAACAGGAATGGTATTTTTGTGTGGTAAAATTTGTTCCAGTGCTACCATAGATCATCAGCAAGTTGTGAGGGACACTATTAAAGACATTGGTTACGATGACTCATCTAAAGGATTCGACTATAAAACGTGTAATGTTTTATTAGCTCTCGAACATGAATCACCAAGTTTGATTGATAAAACAAACCTAATTACAACAAGTAGTTCTAGTTCTGGGTTCGTGTTTGGATATGCTACAAATGAAACAAAAGAGTGCATGCCACTAACAATTCTTTTAGCTCACAAACTAAATGCAAAACTTGCCGAACTTAGAAGAAATGGACAATTTTGGTGGGCTCGTCCTGATTCTAAAACACAAGTAACTTGTGAATATATGATTCATGATCGAGCTTATGTTCCGTTACGAGTTCATACGGTTGTAGTTTCCGTTCAGCACTGTGAAGAAGTTGATCTAGATGTGTTAAGAAAAGACGTCATTGAGAAAGTTATTAAATTTGTGATCCCTAAAAGATATCTTGATAACAACACCAAGTTTCATGTTAACCCGTGTGGAACTTTTATTGTTGGTGGACCACGAGGCGATGCTGGGTTGACAGGGCGGAAAATTATTGTTGATACTTACGGAGGCTGGGGCGCCCATGGTGGTGGATCATTTTCAGGGAAAGACTCATCCAGGATCGAACGGTGTGGCGCATACGCCGCAAGATGGATTGCTAAGTCCTTAGTGAAAACAGGATTGTGTAAACGTTGCTTGATTCAGTTATCTTACGTAACAGTAAGCGGTACTAATGAGCCATTATCCGTGTGTGTATTTGATTATGGTACTTCAAAGAAAACACAATTGGAACTCGTAAATATTGTTAAACGTAATTTTGACCTACACCCGGAGCAAATCATAAAGATTATGAAACTTAAAAATCCGATTTATCAGAAAACAAGTGTTTACGGACATTTTGGCAGAGAAATTTTCCCTTGGGAACGACCAATACCTTTGTGTGTGTAATGATTTCAAAGAATGAAATAAGACAAAGTACGGGACCATTTATTTATATATGAATAAAACTGACCAAAATACTTGTCACCAATTTACTTGATTTAAATCAATTTCAATAAAATTATAAATTAACTTGCTTCTAAAATTTTATTCCTACTAATATCTTATTCTTGATTTCTTATCTAAGTGTTCTGTATACTGGCGCATAGGGATGCGCATGAGTCGAGACATATTTCGAATCTCGACTCGACTTCCAGTTGAGATTCGAGCCGAGACACACTTTGGAAAATTCGAGATGAGTCTAGACAAACGTATTTCTGGACTCGAATTTTCGAGTCGAGACTGCTCTAAAAATTTCGACTCGACTCGAATGTCTCGAAAATCTTTCTATAATTTTTAATATTATTTTGAAGAAAGTGTTCACTCAGAAACACTCGGCTTCGGAAACTGTAAGACTTATCGGGTGTTCGAGGAGTGCTATTGTGAGTGTCTTCAACAAGTGGCGAAACAAAGGGGAAACGACGTCCAAACATCGAGGTTTTGGGCGCCTCCCATCTTATTACAGATGGACGTCGTAAGCTGGGCAGACTGGTAAAACAGAACAGGCAGCAAACTGTGGAGGAACTAACATCAGATTTTAATGCTGGGCAAAGTGCAAGAGTGTCAGAATACATAGTGCACGGAATACTCCTAACGATGGACCCCCACAACCCTGAACACGCAGTGCACCGAACACTCCTAACGATGGACCTCCGTAGCCGACGACCCATCCATGTGCGAATGTTAACACCACGACTACGGCAACTACGACTGAAACGAACGTGACCATCGCCACTGGACCTTGGTGAAGTGTCAGAGCGTTGCATTGTCTGACGAAACCCGATAACTTTATAACGAAATACTTTGGATAGTTTAATAATTACCTGTACCTTGGGCAGGAAGTGCTCATACATGTGCACTATACTTAATAGAATGTTAATTTAATATTAACAAAAGAAGAATGTTTTTAATATCTGTAAGAGATATTATGGGATAGTGTTAGGTAGTTAGTTGCTATGTAATTGTTTATGGATACCTAATCATCATGTCTGTGTGCATGACAGTTTGAATGAAAATAAACCATTGGATACCGTTCATCGACTTTATAATTTTGATAGAAAAGGTGAGAATAATAGTATACATAATTATTAAAGATATTTTTACATGCAAACTATTATTACCACTCGAGATTCATATATCAACGATCGAACCAGGTTGACGACTACCCTTGGTGAGTCGTTATAAAAATTTTGGTTTACCTCACCCGGGACTTGCTGTAAATTCATATCCCGAAGCAAAGTAAGGGTGAATTTACTTTTGTAATAAAGTTAATGAATACAAATTTCACAAGACTGAGAAGTGGTAGAATAATTATAAGAAAAATGAACGGTGAGGGAATAGAAAATGAATCCAATGAGGGTGATAACGGTGAACATAGTGTAGCACCAGGAATGACATTCGAAGAACGAATCTTGCTAACCTTACAGCGGCAAGAACAATGTCGAAAGGATGATTTTGAAGCCATGAAACAAAATTTGGTCGAATTGAAGCAGACGATAGAACAGAAGATAGAACAGAAGTCTGAAGAATCCAATAAGCAATACGAGGAATTGAAGCAGACGATAGAACAGAAGATAGAACAGAAGTCTGAAGAATCCAATAAGCAATACGAGGAATTGAAGCAGACGATAGAACAGAAGTCTGAAGAATCCAATAAGCAATACGAGGAATTGAAGCAGACGATAGAACAGAAGATGGAACAGAAGTTAGATGAAACGAAACAGTCAATTGTCCAGGCGATGAATCACATCTCCTCGCAGTTCGAGGAAAAGTTAAAAAAAATATCTGAGGATTGTCAAGATAAGCACAATCACCAAATCCAAGAAATCAGTGATGTAAAAAAGGATTTAGAAGTAATAGAATCTTCTGTTCAACAGCAAAAGATTCAGGTCATCAATAATTCTAACAACATACGTGCAAATACGCAATTGATAGCTACTCTACAGGAAGAAATTAGGACGCTACAGGTTAAGGACAACACATACCACAATAATATGGGTAGTGAGCGATTGGAGTTTCCCCACTCACCAGAGATGACTTCGCCTTCCCCTGTGTCTGATGAGGATATTATTTTGGAAGAAATTCATCCGAAGAGGACAGATGGGCGGAAAAGGGATAGTGCAACGACACATCACGTCATGGATAGGAATTGTTACCCAATAAGTACACGGAATGATAAAAGAAAGGTAAAGTTAAGTGTTAAGATGAGTGAAATACGGGCTATGAGTAAATTCAGTGGTAAATGTAATGAAAACGCTACTTCTTTCCTGAAAAAATTTCAGGACGAATGCAATATAATGAGTATAGATAGATCACAATATATGAAATTAATCCCTCATGTATTACTCCCACCATGTTCTTTATGGTTTAAAGCAGTACGCGATCACATCAATACATATGAGGAATTCAAAGCGGCATTGATCGCGAATTATGAAAATGACTCTTTGCTTGCAAATCGAGATGCCACCATTAGAAATCAACATTTCAATCCTCGTTTGCACAAATCTGTTGTAGAGTTTGTTGTAAATACATACAACGAATTAAAAGTCGTTAATCCCTTGCAATCGGAATCTAGAATAATAGCATCGATTCGAAATTTGCTCCCATTTAAGTTACAACAGATCTTGTTCTCTACACAGTGTATGAGTTTCAACCATTTATTAATGCTTGTCCAATGCTATGAAACCCAATACCATGCTATGAATCAACAAGCAGGAGTAGGTAAAAGTAAAAATAATTCAGATCATTTTGTACCTGTTCGGAATCTAAATATCAGAAGTGTGAACGATACGGAACACAACCTAAGCCGAGTAAATTCTAGCAATCAAAACGAGCAAAATAGGCAAAGTTACGTAGGGAATACGCCTAACCTAATTAATCGTGGTAATCCTGATGTCAGATCACCCAACAGAAGTAGACATTAAAACAATCAGAATATAGGGCGAAATTACAGGAATACAACAAGCTACATGGATAGACGTAATTGGAGGTCAAGAGATGGCACTTCGTATCAAAATCAGAATCACGATGAAATACAGGTACAACATGTTGTGGAACCTAATCATGATTGTGCAGTACAATGTACTTTATTAGAATCATATGTAAATATGAATGTAAGCTGATTACCGTTAATGAAATCAGGTTAAACACATATCAGTTATAGATTCTTGTGAACTTTTATTTTCAATTTTATGAGTTAATGTTGATAATGAAAACGACTTTTATATACTTTTCAGAGGTTTGCCTCTGAAGCGCCACCTACTTAGAACGGTGACGGTTTTTGCAAACCTTCCTACTCCTGTTCCTGGGCTTTTCTCCGCGTTTTTTCAGGACACTGTTCATCAGACTTATCTCAGCCAAGGGTGTACAGTGTCACTGCATTAATAGAGGAACTGCCTTACCTGGACTACTATCCAAACGGGTAGTCCAACCTTGCTAGCATCTCATCTCATCTCATCACATCACATCACATCGTATACACAGCATTTGGGCATCTGCCCACCGGATAGACTTGACTATGGCGGATCATGGCACGAAACCTGGAAAACGAAATATCGGTCGACATCAAAATCTACCTTCTGTGGTTGATGGACCTTCCGTATGTCCCACCAAGGTGGGGCTACGGAAGGGGCCTTCAAAATCACAACCAAGCTCTTCAAGCTCCCGCCAAAGAAGAGATTCTCAGACTTCTGGCGCATCTATTGAATCTACTACCTCAGTTCGCTCCAGGTCGCCTCAATCCAAGCCAAGTTACGCTGCCCGTGTACAAGACTCACCGCCAAAGAAAAAGCAACATACTGAGCATTCTGATACCGATACTATGGATACAGGCGCTCCAACAGTTTCTGCTTCTTCACCTGTTCCGACATCATTTTCTATCCTCCTCCGCAACTACGACACCAAGTTTTCCAATGAGAAATTCGTTACTCTTCAACTGAGAAAATATCTTCCACGTGCTTCCATCAAGGAAATTGTGCACACCAGAAATGGGTACATTATAAAAACAACAGATCCTGATCTCTACAAGACTATCCGCAACAAAGTCCCTATAGATATTTTTGGGGCACAAGCAGAGATCACCCAACTCACACCTTCAACCCGCAAGCAACCCCCTCCACCTCGGAGGCCAGCTCTTCTCTCTGTTGTCATCCGTGGAGTAGACCCGTCTTACACAGACGAGGAAGTTCTTGACGAACTAAAATTTGAAGGATACACCATCTCTAAGGCACTTAGAATCCGAAACGACCGTGGGCCCACCTACATGATTCGCATTCTTACACCCCATCAAGACACAATAGACGATTTGCTTGCTCACGGAGCTCTCATCTACAATCGAAAACATCGCGTCGAACCATCACGTTCAATGGCACCGCTTCCAGTTCGCTGCGAACGCTGTCAGGCCTACAATACTCATAGTACAGCTGAGTGCAAAAATGAGTTCAAATGCGGTTACTGTGCAGGACCACACTCAACCAGATTATGCACAAATTTACATCAGCCAGCACAATGTTCTACATGTCCTGACAGCCATCCTACCTACAGTTATAAATGTAAAGCAAAACCGGAACCGACGCCGCAGCACCCTGAATTGGTCGTACCGCTACGTATAACATCCAATGTTCCCACCACTCCGCCCACAGTCGAAACTCCAGTCACAGTAAATCAAATGCTCACCTTTCTTACGCTCGCACTGCAAAACATCCACCCTTTTATCCGGCCACACATCTTACAGCAAATCACCCTTGCAGCCAAAGAAACCTTTCATATTCACTTCACGGCAACATATTCTGGGAACACCGTCCATTTTCATGCATCTCCAACCAATCAACCCGGTTAATTCCTACTTCATCATGGCTCTAAATTTTCTCTTTTTAAACATCCGATCCTTTTCGAAAAACAAACTTCTGTTTGAAGCCCTGCTCCACGAGGAACGTATTACAGTTTTTCTACTCAATGAAACATTCCTCACAAAATCAACTACATGTCGCCTACCAGGCTATACCATCTTACGCGCAGACAATGTCCTGCCAGCACAGCGTGCTAATGGGGGCGTAGCAGTTGGTTTCTCTCCGCATTTACCTTATCGCCAACACGATTGTTCGATTGCCGCTTTACCGGAACACATCATTGTCACTGTGTATTTTAAATCTCTTATTATCACCATCGCTACTATCTATATACGGCCTGGCCATCCCCTCCCACTACACCTTGTACAGCATATTTCTAACACTTATCGGCACTATATTATCATGGCAGATTTCAATATGCACAGTCGTACGCAACACGCTCGTACTAATTTTGAAGCTTTTATCACCACAAACACCACTGGCACCATTCATCATCTGCCCAAACCTACGCGACCAGAGTCTAACACAACACCAGACATCGTTATCACATCTAGCACACTTCTAACTCACAGCTCCATTGCAGTACTTGATCCTCTCGGTAGTGATCATGCTCCTGTTAAACTCACCATAAATCTCAACTCTACGGCATCCACTCGCTTACAAATACCTTCCCGGACCTCCTATCGTTTTGACAAAGCTAACTGGGTCTCTTATCGGTCCTACCTTACTCATCACACCGAGCACCTTTCATCCCCCACTACGGAAGACGAGCTCTACACCACGGTCAATACACTCACAAATACTATACAGGAAGCTAGTACTCTTTATATACCTACCAGTAAAAATATCCCCTATCAACCTCGCTTGCCCCCACATTATCTGACCATGATCTCACGTTCTCGCCAACTTTATAGAGACTACATTCGTACTAGAAATCCTGAAGCTTTACGCCATCATCAGCAGCTCCAGAGAACTGTGCATAACTACATTCAAGCCTATAAACTTAGATGTTGGGTTAAAACCTGTAATAATCTGTCTAACACCAGACACCCGACCAAATACTGGAAAAAGTTTAATGCTTTATGCGGAAAGTTTACAAAAACTCCATACCCCATTCTGATCGGCAACTCCGCTGCTCACACTGATACGGAGAAAGCAAATGCTTTCGCAGATCATTTGCAGAGCATCTTCACGCCACCACCACCTGCGAATACACCCCATATTGCTGATAGAGCCGACACTTCTCCACTTTTGCAACCTAATCATCTCCATGAACTCGCCAACAATCAACCTGTCACAGCACCTATCACTGTACAAGAGATCACCGATACCATCAAATATAAACGAAACACAGCGCCTGGCCTTGATAACGTCACTTATCGACAGATCAGGGAGTGTCCACCTACACTATTCATCCTTATCGCCAATATCTTCACGTTCATACTACGTACAGGTTACTTCCCTCTGTCATGGCAAACATCAAAGACGCTTATGTTCCCAAAACCACGTAAGCCTCCTCAAGAGATCTCTTCGTACAGACCGATCCAGCTCACAAGCACATTCAGTAAAATCCTCGAACGCATCCTCGTTAAACGCCTTCATATTTATCTAAATAGCAGAAACGTCATACCTCTCACTCAGGCAGGTTTTCGCCCTTCTTTCTCGATAAACGATCAACTTTTACGACTCACAAGCCTTATCACTACACACTATAACAGAGTGAAACCATCATGTCTGGTGTTATTCGATCTCGAGAAAGCTTTCGATAAGGTGTAGCATCTCGGACTTATTCACAAACTGTTCAGGCTCCAACTTCCTATAGCATACATAAGGCTTATCTTTAACTTTCTCTCTGGGCGTCTCACTTATGTTGCCATAAACGACCATCTGTCTCACCCGATCTTCTTACTCTCAGGAGTTCCACAAGGATCCGCACTTTCACCTCTATTATACATTCTGTTCGTTGCTGACATGCCACGTCTTCCAGATAAAGTCTATTCTTTTCAGTATGCTGATGACACGGCTTTTCTGGCACTAGGAACATCTATCCAGCATATCAACAACGTCTTACAAACAGCCATCACTGACTTCTGCCTTTGGTGTCGTCATTGGAAACTTACCATAAATGCTACTAAAACTCAGGCCATCCTCTTTATTCCGCCAAAGAAAACTACCAAAGTCCGCCGAAATCCACGTTGCCTATCTCTCTATGTGGACAACGTTCCATTGCTAGCTACAAACACAGTCACTTACTTAAGCATCACGTATGACAAACATCTTACCTGGACGCCCCACCTTAAAACAATCTTAACAAAAGCTTACAATCGCCTGAATTTGCTTAAACGTCTCGCAGGAACGACATGGGGTCTAAAAGCACACACAGTCTTAAACACTTATAAAGTCTTTCTCCGCCCTACTCTAACATATGGTTTCACAGCTTGGATTGCCGCATCAGAAAAATTCTATCACAAACTTCTTATCCTTGAACGCCACGCCTTCCGCATAGCTTATCGTATCAAATTACCTAGCCCAACACAGGAACTCTATCAGCGCATTACTTTTCCTGCCTTGCAGTACTACCTCGAAACTCTTCGACTGTCATACATACGTCGCCGTTTTCAAACCCAACATCCTTTACTTTTCGAGACTATGCACTACATAGCACTACATCCCACACCCACCCGGTATTTTCACAGTCCATTATCTCTTCTTTTTACATTATACCATTACACGCTTCCTCCCGATGACCCCTCCCTGTTCTTGCTAACTGACTGCATCACTCATGCTCATTTGCCACTCATTTTTCCATCATTTCACGCACAGTAAATTCTTCATACTAACCTGGGTCCATTACGTCTCTCATCATAGCCTAGAGTCCCCCTAGGCAAGAAGATAACAGCATCTGTCTGCTAATATTTTTCATATGTGTTGTCCTGTGCTTGCACCTCATCTCATCACTCACCACCATTAATCATTCTGCTATAATACCACGAATAATCACATTATGTTTCTCACATTTATATATCCCGTATTGTTTATATAATGTTTCTCATTTATTGTTATTATTATTCTTTTCATATTTCTACTTTGATTTTCATAACAGCTATATATGTTATTTCTTTGTGTCTATATTTATATTTATGTATACCTTTAAACCTAATGTTAAGGAGCGAAAAGTTCCTTAAATCCTTTAATACTATGAATAAAGTCTCTTAAAGCACTTAGACCAACCACAAACCTTATACTCCTCTGTCTCCTAACGTCACTTCCCTAAAAGAGGGCGTAACCCTCTCAGAGGTAGCTAGCCTTTCGCTAGTAATTTTAAAAAA
Source organism: Thermobia domestica (assembly GCF_964235325.1). Classification (NCBI taxonomy): domain Eukaryota; kingdom Metazoa; phylum Arthropoda; class Insecta; order Zygentoma; family Lepismatidae; genus Thermobia; species Thermobia domestica. Next base: position 11,266,467 of record NC_137469.1, read on the forward strand.
AACGACTTTTATGAATACTTGAAGTGCTTTGATATAGTTTTAGATAGACTGGAAAGTTAATTTTCAAATGATTTTAATTCTCTCTTGTTAATGTGAAGAATTATAATTCGATTCATAAATGATTAAAAGCAAAGGTTATTTATATTAGATTGATTTGTGTTGAAAACTTAATTGTCAAAGATTATGTTAAGTATAAGATTCATTCTATTAAGTTAATTATTCAACGACTATCTTGAATGAAATTCTTCTATATTTTGATGCCTTATAGATCCAATGTTTATTTTAAAATATCACCCAATATAATTATTATATAAAGCGCCCTAGATAATGGTAACTCATGTTTTAACTGTAATTGCCTCTTACGATTTTGACTTCGTACCCTTCAAAGATTAAATAAATGGGCGACGACATTTTAATAATAAAATATAATAATAATGTAATGAATGATAATGAAATAAATATAATTAATGTAATGAAAGATAAGTATTAATGAAGTGAAAGATTTGTTATAAATGTATCTATATCTATAATATGTAATGAAGATACATACGAGGGACGATCAAAATGTGATGGACATATGTAATGTAAAACCATTATTGTGAACGGACCAGTGGTTCTTGAAGATAAAAGCCAAGCTCGTTTATGACTTTTATATTCAGTCCAATTGTCGGGCGACATTTTATATAACGAAATACTTTGGATAGTTTAATAATTACCTGTACCTTGGGCAGGAAGTGCTCATACATGTGCACTATACTTAATAGAATGTTAATTTAATATTAACAAAAGAAGAATGTTTTTAATATCTGTAAGAGATATTATGGGATAGTGTTAGGTAGTTAGTTGCTATGTAATTGTTTATGGATACCTAATCATCATGTCTGTGTGCATGACAGTTTGAATGAAAATAAACCATTGGATACCGTTCATCGACTTTATAATTTTGATAGAAAAGGTGAGAATAATAGTATACATAATTATTAAAGATATTTTTACATGCAAACTATTATTACCACTCGAGATTCATATATCAACGATCGAACCAGGTTGACGACTACCCTTGGTGAGTCGTTATAACTTCTTCATCATGACGATGAGAGAGTGTGAATCCATCGTGTTCCAAGGGAACAGCTCTTTGACACCTGTACTGCGGGACATAGACAAGCTGGCGGCAGCCTAATTATGCTCTGGGGAACATTCACGTGAGCATCCATGTGTATAGTGGAGCTCAAGCAAGGCACCATGACGGCCGAGGCGTATCGCACACTGCTTGTAGACTACGCACATCCCTTCATGACGACCATGTTTCCCAACGGTAGTGACATTTCTTGACAAGATAATGCACCATGCCACAAGGTCAGGAGTGTGATGGAATGGTTCGAGGAACACAGGGGCGAGTTGCAAGTGATGTGCTGGTTCCCCAGCTCCCCGGATCTGAACCCAATCGAACACATCTGGGATGTGATTGAAAGTGACGTCAGAGCGCATCGCCCTCTCCCCGCAATTTAGAGTAATTAGGTGACCTGTGTGTTGTGCCAACTCTCTCCAGTGACCTTTCAAGGATCATTGGGTCCATACCAAGACGCGTCGCCGTTGTTATCCGTGCCAAAGATGGACATACTGACAATTAGGTAGATAGTCATAATGTTCTGGCTGATGTGTGCGTGTATTTCGACTCGTATATTTTGTCTCGACCCGAATTTCGAGACGGTTCCTCTCAAATTCGAGTCGAGTCGAAACAGAAACTGTCGAGTTGAGACATTTTCTCGAGATGAGTCGAAACAGGCTTAAATTTCGACTCGACTCCACTCGTGCGCATCCCTAGTGGCGCACAGAAATGGAGTGGGTCAGTAGTTCAAGATTTGTGAATGAATCAGTGGGTCCTGAGTCAACAGGACGTGACCCACTGCGACCCACCATCTACAGTGACCCACTCTGACCCACTGACCAATTCTGCTCAGTGCATTCATTGTAGACAGCATCTTCTGGACACTGTTGAATTTGTCTACGATTTACTTTCAAAGTCTCCAATTTTATTCCTTTTTCATTTGTTTCTATTTACTTACCTGAGGTGAGTATATCTAAGTGAAACAGACACTTTTGGATATTGATAATTGTAATTATAGTAATAGCAATAGGAGTTACTACTTGACTTTCGAGACAGTCGAATTTTACGTTGGTCTACTTTATCTTTCTTTTTTCCTTACGTTGGTCTATTTTATCTTTCTTTTTTCCTTACGTTGGTCTACTTTATCCGTCTTTTTTCCTTACGTTGGTCTACTTTATCTGTCTTTTTTCCTTACGTTGGTCTACTTTATCTGTCTTTTTTCCTTACGTTGGTCTATTTTATCTGTCTTTTTTCCTTACGTTGGTTTATTTTATCTTTCTTTTTTCCTTACGTTGGTCTACTTTATCTGTCTTTTTTCCTTACGTTGGTCTACTTTATCTGTCTTTTTTTCTTACGTTGGTTTACTTTATCTTTCTTTTTTCCTTACGTTGGTCTATTTTATCTTTCTTTTTTCCTTACGTTGGTCTACTTTATCTTTCTTTTTTCCTTACGTTGATCTACTTTATCTTTCTTTTTTCCTTACGTTGGTCTATTTTATCTTGATTTGAGACTTTCAAATTTCATCCTCTTTTTTCACTGATAAGTATATATGTAATTCAACAAGAAAATAATTATATATAATAATTAAATTCAAATTTATCTTAATATGACTCATGGCAAACATTTTATATCGTAAAGGTCTGATCCACCAGCAGGGACGTACGCAGGGGGGGACCTGGGGGTCCGCCTCCCCCCCCCCCCCCGAAATTTCGACTTTTTTAAAAAAAATAGCCTAATTTTAGGGGCAATTTTAGGAATTTTAATATAAAATACCTTCATATTTAGTTTGGACCCCCTCCCCCGAAATAAATTCCTGGATACGCTACTGTCCACCAGTATTGTAACTGAGGGTGTCTGAGCAATTGACAATAGAAATTCAAACTCCGATTAGTAATAATTTCTCAACTTTGTTTCATTATAACTGTAAACTTTTTATTCAGTTGAGAGGAGAGCGCGGGTCAAGAGTCAGAGTTGATGACGACAGGTTTGGGTGGGTGGTGAGTCAGAGTGGGTCACAGTGGATCGTGAGTCGAGTGGATCATGGATCACGGTGGGTGATAGATTATGAGTTAAGTTTTCATTGACCCACACCGTCTCTGGTAGCGCATGGCACTCATATCTAGTGCCAATGAAAAATAATTCGTTCGATTCCAGAACATGTTCATTTCTGGTGGAGATTATGGTCCTGGTTTTTCTGATTTTTTTAATTTCCTTCCATTTCTTCCTTTCCACCACATATTTCTTAGTTGCGTTTATTGTGCATTCTCTCTTGTCAACAAAAACCGCAAGATTTCAAATTTTCATTCAATTTTTTCTTCATATTCAATTCTGCACTGCCGGAATGAGTGATAGTAGTTGAACAGTAGTTCGGGATACATTGTCCTTACGAAATTTCACATCGGTTCCTGAACGAAGTGATCATTGCAAGGGATTTTCATTAACGTATCGTCGGAGGTTCACGAACAAAGATGTGCGGTGGGCCAATGGCAGAGGGTCCTGTGTGAGGTCTCTGGTTCGATTTCCGCTCACATTAAGTGGTTTTTATGGCGTACAAACACCGTGTGGATGATTTTTGCAAATGTTTTCCTGTTTCCTCCTACTTCCTTCTTTCCATTATTTTATTATCATCATTAGCGCCTCTCATAGCCTCGGAACACATTCATTGTACATTAAACATTAAAAAAAAAAGCTAAATCAGTTCAGCAACTATTTTTGTGAACAATTTCTACCCTCGGTTCCAGTTCGAGTGCGAACGCACACTGTATATTTGTGCAAAAATGTGTCACAATAATTTGTGAACAGATTCCTCACAGCAAAATAACACAAAAAGTCCTCTTGCATATTGTCGAATTCCGTCGCGTCGGGTTGCCAACTTGGAATCCAAATTGAATCGTGACAATTGCAACAGAACAAAAAGATGTGCTCATACTTCGAGAGGTGATTCGTAAGATCAAAAGAAGACAAAAAGTCCTCTTGCATGTTGTATTGATGTGCATATCTTTCTATTTCTTTACTATTGTCATGATTGGATAACAACTCCTCGTACATACATATCTAATTTACTATATAACCTTATAAATTCAGCATTCAGGAATTGTTTCACTGTCTCTTATACGTATAATCTAACATTATCTGTGTATTTATACAGGGTGGCCCCAAAGTTGGTATCAGTCCCGTACTGATCAACTCATTGTTTTTTTATATCATTTCTTATTGTTATCCAGCAGGTAGACTTAGCTTCTTTATTATTTGTTTTAAATGTCTTTTTACTTTTATCTTAAGCTCGGGACAGCTGAAGCAAATAAACCTATAAGCTAGAATGTTATACTTGATCAATGCAGAGGTGTAAACGTACTTTTGGGCCACCCTGTAGTGTCTGATGAAGCCAAGTAGTTAGTTGGCAGAACTGTTATACGTTAATATTTTTTTTTTTTTTAAAAATAAACGTATTATTTTGGACAGCGAGTAGTTTAAATCGGACTTGAGATGAATATGCATCGTTTCAAAATCAAGCGATGCCTTCTTGTGACACTTTTCTGATAATAACAAATCAGAATTTTCGCAGATGGCATCCAATCATTGAATGAAGAGAACACCAACCACTGAGCAGGCTCATTTAATACTCAAGCCGGTAATTTTCCGTCCTTTGAAGAAGACATCTGAACTTCCACTGTCAAGATGAAGCACCAGAGCCCTTTTTAACACATTCCAGTCCGGTTCTTTCTTCTTTCTTCCTTCTATCACTATTCTGAGGTATTACATACATATATTCCAGGGGCGGATCCAGGACCGACTTCTGGGGGGAGGTGGGTTGTCATACTGCTACTTTTAAGGGCTCCAAACTTTGGGATGGGTTTTATTTATATATATAAATTAAGAAAGTATGCTCTTCTGGGGGAGGGGCAATGGCCCCGATCGCGCCCCTGGATCCGCCCCTGATATATTCTACATGGGAATGGAACAGTGGCTTCCTATTCTCATTGTCATATTCTTTCAGCACTGCCACTACCACTTCACATAGAAGGCATGAGTTTGATAGGAAACTCGACACTTGTATATTGCAACTGCCAAGTTTCGAACAGTGAACGGACTACTGAAGAGTGAACACACATCATCAACTTGAAACGCAACCAATTCCTCTTCTGCCAGTTCAAAATCACTATCAACCACATAAACACAAAAACTGCACACAACAAGGAGATGACCACCACGAAGTAACAGAAAAATGAAAGAGATTTTACTTCAGGATAGGATTCAAAGACATCTCCAAGTGTTCACAATCTTAAATCATTCTGCAATACTGCGAAAGACTAGAAAAAGGCATCTAAAACTCAAAACAACACCGAATTGCATCACTAAATTTACAATTCTATTAGATGCTGTTGTGGGTCCGTGTAACGTGGGTTCCTGTCACCACGGCATGGCGCGTCCTCAGGTTGCGGATCGAGGAGAAGGCCTCTAGATATAGAGGTTAGCTGCGAATATACTGAATAAGCAGTCGCGGACAGCCGACTAGGAGTGGTCCTCCAGCTTGGGGGTTTGGGTAAGGCTAACAACCTCCTCCTGTAAAATAAAAAGGTACTTGTTCAGAAATATTCAGAAAGCCCTCGGGCAAGGAATGATAACTTGGAACGACCTCAGCAAAAGAAAATGGACATGAGATTTGGAACTTGGAATATTAGAGGTCTTTATAGGGCAGGCGCGTTAAAATGCGTAACGAGTGAGTTAGAGAAATACAGGATGGACCTAGTAGGAGTTCAGGAAGTTAGGTGGGAAGGAAATAGATCTGTGAATTCCGGAAATTTTACGTTCTTTTACGGGGAAGGAAATAAAAATCACCAGTTAGGAACAGGGTTTTTCGTTCACAAACGAATATTACCAGCAATTAAACGGATTGAATTTGTTACTAACAGACTTTCTTTTATTACTCTCAAGGGACGGTGGTGTGATATTATTGTTTTAAATGTACATGCTCCAACTGAAGATAAAGGTGACGATATAAAAGATAGTTTTTACGAAGAAGTGCAAAGGATATTTAACCAACTCCCGCGATACTATATGAAGATTCTACTAGGGGATTTCAATGCGAAGGTAGGACGAGAGGACATTTTCAAACCGATTATAGGGAACGAAAGTTTGCATAAGGAAAGTAATGACAACGGTGTTAGACTCGTGAACTTTGCAACATCCAAAAACCTAATCGTGAAGAGTACAAAATTCTCACATCGCGACGTTCATAAATACACTTGGACATCACCAGACGGAAAAACACATAAACAAATTGATCACGTTTTAGTAGATAGAAGAAGGCAATCTAGCATAATTGACGTCCGGTCGTTTAGAGGGGCTGATTGTGACACTGATCACTACCTGGTAGTAGCGATAATACGGGAGAGATTATCGTTCAATAAAGGTAATATTCAATGTCCGAAAACGGAGAGATTTAATTTAAAGAAATTAGAAGAGAGCCAGGTAAGAGAGGAATACCAGATTAAAGTTTCGAATAGATTCTCGGTTTAAGAAGATTCGGAGTGCACTAGTGTTGAGGATACTTGGATTGAAATTAGAGATAGCATTAAAAGTTCAGCAATAGAAAAATTGGGACACGCGGAAATACTTAGGAACAAACCATGGTTCGACCAAGAATGCATTAAATTAGCAGAGAAGAGAAAACAGGCAAAATTACGGTGGATACAAAATCCGAATGAAATAACTACACAAAATTTCGCAGATATCAGGCGGGAAACTTCCAAAACTTTTAGAACAAAGAAACGCGATTTTTTGAAAGCTAAAATTAAGAAACTTGAAAATAATAGTAAAAATAAAAATATTCGGGACATGTATAAGGAGATCAGCGAATTTAAGAAAGGCTATCAACCTCGTGCTTATATATTAAAGAAAGCTGACGGAACAGTTCTCACTGATACGGATAGCCTCTTAAATAGATGGAAAGATTTCTTTGACGATTTGCTGAACACGCAGCCAAAAACTAATGTGCGTGGAGAAAAGAAGATACACACCGCAGAACCGTATATTCCAGAACCCAATCGAATAGAAGTAAAAGCCGCTATAAAGAAATTAAAGAAACACAAATCTCCGGGTGTGGATGAAATTCCGGCTGAATTAATTTTAGCTGGAGGCGAAAAATTGTGGAACAAGATACACAAACTCATCCTCCTTATCTGGAACAAGGAAGAATTGCCACAACAGTGGAAAGAATCAATCATTGTTCCAATTCGCAAGAAAGGCGACAAAACTGACTGTAATAATTATCGAGGCATTTCTCTTCTGTCAACATCCTATAAAATCCTTTCAAATATTCTATTAGCAAGATTGACCACATACGCAGATGAAATTATTAGAGATTATCAGTGCGGATTTAGACGAAATCGATCAACTATCGACCAAATATTTACCAAATACTCGAAAAAAAAGTGGGAATGCAATACCCCGGTACATCAACTATTTATTGATTTTAGAAAGGCTTACGACTCGGTTAGGAGAGAAACATTATACAACGTTCTTACAGAACTTGGAATACCGAGAAAGCTAATTAGATTAATTAAGATATGTTTAAGTGAATCCCAAAGCAAAGTCCGGGTAGGAATTTTTTTATCCACGAGCTTTCACGTCGAAAATGGAATGAAACAAGGAGATGCGTTGTCGCCATTATTATTAAACTTTGTGCTGGAATACGCCATAAAAAAAATCAAAGATAGCAACCAGGGCCTACAGTTGAACGGTATTCACCAGGTTATGGCATATGCTGATGATGTAAATTTAATAGGGGATGATAGGAGAACAGTAGAAAGAAATGCAGAGATCTTATTAAATGCTTGCAGGGACATGAGTTTAGAAGTAAATGCAGAGAAAACTAAATACATGGAAGTGCGTCGGGACCGTAATACGGCAAATTGTGGAGGCGTTAAAATATTAAATAATACTTTTGATAAAGTGGATAGTTTCAAATATCTAGGATCAATATTAACAGACGAAAATCATATTCACGAAGAAATTAAATGTCGACTGAAAGCAGGGAATTCGTGATACTATTCGGTTCAAAATCTCTTGTCGAGGAATTTGAAGCTTAAAATATATAAAACGATAATCATGCCTGTTGTTCTGTATGGTTGCGAAACATGGTCGCTTACTCTGAGGGAAGAACATAGACTGAAAGTATTTGAGAACAGGATCCTGAGAAGAATATTCGGACCCAAGAGGAACGAGAATGGGAATGGCGGAAACTTCATAACGAGGAACTACATAGTTTATACGGTTTACCCAACATTGTTAGGGTCGTCAAGTCTAGGAGGCTTAGGTGGGCAGGTCATGTAGCTAGAATGGAAGAAAGTATAAATGCTTTCAAAGTCTTCACTGGAAGACCCATAGCAAAACGACCATTAGGAAGACCTAGGCGCAGATGGGAGGATAATATTAAGATGGATCTCGCAGAGATGGGAATACAAAGTAGAAACTGGATGCAATTAGCTAAGGATAGAAGTCAGTGGAGAGCTTTTGTGAACGCGGCACTGAACCTTCGGGTTCCATAGGCCAGTTAGTTAGTTAGTTAGCTATTGTGGGTAGGGATGCGCACTTGACAAGATTTGTGGCTGTCTCGTCTCGAAAATGTGCTGTAAAAGTGATGTCTCGATTCAAAAAATGTATATTTCTCTATTGGAAGAGCGGTGTCTCGACTCGAATTTTGTCAGGAAAATCCTGTCTCGACTCGTCTCGTGCGCATCCCTAGTTGTGGGCATCTTTGATAATGGTAGAATAAACATAATATCCATCGACATACTAATTTTCTCGCTTGGAATGTTGGTCGAATACAGTACTAACACGATGTTTTCACTCATTTCTTAACAGAAAAGTACATCGACATTGCACTCATCCAAGAAATACATCTGAAACCAAGTTTAATACTCAAAATTAGGAACTATGGAGGTTTTCTTTAGAATATACTTACCCGTAGGGGAGCAGAAATTGTTATACTGATCAAGAAGAATATATCATATGTATAACTTCAACTATCAGCACCCTAATCTCTAGGGGAACTCGGAACATATTACTTACATCTCAAACAACTATCAATATCATCTCCGCATATAAAACACCAAATATACACTTTATGCAGATGCTTTACCCACTTTAAAAATATGAGACAATCGACTATAAGCACTAGTGACCTCAATGCTAGACACGGCTAGATACTGGAACTCCAGAGTTGCTATCAGTTACACAACATAACGGAAGATGCCCACCCAGACTGGACCTAATACTAATAGCTTCAAATGAACCAAAACACTTCCCGAAGAATGGAGTAAGACAAGATGAGTTGGACCTATAGTTGTATCATATTCCATTCACCATCTTACAGAATCTGTTAACGCACTAAATTTGGACCATACACAAACGCAAATTATCAACCTTTAAATTTTACTTAACAGGAGCAGATAAATCAAGTAGTGAATGCTCTCACAGAGAAAATCCAAACTAGCAATCACGATTACCAAGAGGACACAATCACAGGGCCACTATCATCAAGAAATAGGATCGTCATTACCATCAAGCGATGGATTAGGAAGTTGTGCCAGCACATCTTCAACCTCGACTCAAGACAATTTTCAATTCACTTATCACCAAAAACAAGAAACGGTTACACAAACTACGCCAAAAAGGATGGAATGATTGTTTAGATTCCTTCAACGTTCCAAATCATTAATTCAAGGCATTCGTGAGATCCTCGACAAAGTTTATGTCAAACCATCAAAACTATCCAAAGACCAATTAGAATGATGCGGACAATACAGGTGTTTAGCAAGTATGTTGGAAGACGAAAACATCCCATATCGTGACCTATTTGATGATGATCACATCGACGATGTCCATAATTTCTTACACCATTTGATCCATAATTATTAGCAACCCCAAGTGAAGTACAGATCATCATCAAGTATCTTCTTCGACGAAAAGCAGCAGAACCATATGTCATATCTTCGATAGCATTGAATCATAGATGTATGAAGCTGATTATTCATATTTGCAAAAGTTTGTCATGTTCTGAATCGGCCATTTTCCGAATCTCTGGGGAAGGAGACTCGAATATAATGTTACCAAAACCTGAAGGATCCCCGATTTCCAAAGCACTATAGACAGTGTCGGTTCTATTTCTTAAGTGAAAACAAACAATATTTAGGCGCCCCCACCGAAATGATAATAGAAAAGCAGAAAGTTGTAATGGACAACAATTCTTCACATAATTGTTACAACTGCAAATTTCTTCAATATCTGTAGTTTCCCTATGAATATTAACGAAAAATGGGGAAATTATAACTAATTGACTGTGGCTGAATCCTGAACAAAGTTCCAATTTTAATAATTAATATTTTTTTATTAAATAAGCACAAGACACAACTAAGATATATTCCTAAAATGTATTTTGACAAGTACAATTGAAACATAGAACTCGAAACCAACAGCACCGACTTTATGTGGGTGCATATCATGGTGGGACGTGTCAGCCTATAATGTTTCCAGTGAAGTCTCGATATTTGATTGATTGATTTTTAGTTAAAATCTTTTATGAACGCTGCCATAAATATATGTACTGTGATAAAGTAAAATATACCGGTACTATAAGGATAAGTTGGGGCTGCCCTAGCTCAATCGGTAACACGGCTAACTTAAACTCAAGAGAAACGGGTTTAAACTGTAACGTTATTTATTTTCGCTAGCTACGTTACATATTCCCTGATTCTAAATGTTTATGCAATGCACAAGATTATCTAGAATAACTCAACACAGTTATACACTTCAGATATATACATTATTATGTTTCAACTTATATCTCGTTCGCCACATTTAAATATTATACATTCAGAGTACACAAGATGGTTCTTAGTTACAGAGTTACAGCTATTCATTTTCAGTTAGCATAGCAACCACATTAAACAGATAAACAAATCGTCATAGCAACGACAAGAAAAATCTCAATATAATACAAACTATTTAAATTATTTCTTTATGTAATTTCTTCTTCTTCTTCTTCTTCTTGATAGCTTGTGCCATTTAAATAGCTCATTTTGCCCGTAAATAAAAATGATACTTAAAAGTACATAAGAAATGTACATTATCGTTGTAAAATACCGCCAACCTACATTCCACTTATACAGCAAGCTCGAAAACATCTTCGAGAATATTATAGAACCGGAAATGATGCATATTTACGCCTACATCATCAATGGCAAAGAGCGGTTCGTAACTATCTTGTTGCTTATAAACGTAGAAACTGGATAAGAACTTGTAACAACTTATCCGAGGAAGCTCATCCTTCTCGCTATTGGAAGCGGTTTCATCACCTTGTTGGCAAAAGCACTACAATAACATATCCTCTCATAGCTGACGGTACTCCTCTCAATTCTGATGCAGAAAAGGTAAATGCATTTGCTGCCCAGTTACAGGCCGTTTTCACACCATCAGCTGCTTCCAAACGTTGTGAACGGACAGATATATCTTGTCTTCCTGCCTTACAACCTTCCACGGAGCACGTCATTGACCCAAATCATCCTCTTACTTCACCCATCACAGTCAATGAACTCCATACGGCACTAGCACGGAAAAGAAATACAGCACCTGGGATCGATTCGATATCTTACAGACACATCAAAGAAGCCCCGCCATCACTCCTGCTACTCCTAGTAACAATATACAATTTCATCCTTAAATCTGGTTTCTACCCTTCAGATTGGAAAGTCTCCAAAGTTTGCATGTTTCACAAACCTAATAAACCTATACATTCAGTATCCTCTTACAGACCCATTCAGCTCACTTCAGTATTCAGTAAATTACTGGAAAAAATTCTCGTTTGCCGACTCCATAAGTACCTTGACACAACTTGTCGGTTACCTATCCATCAGGCGGGCTTTCGTCCTGGATTTTCCATAAATGACCAGCTACTTCGTCTCAGCACAATAATTACTAATCAATATAACAAAGCTTTACCATCATGTCTTATTCTTATGGATTTAGAGAAGGCGTTCGATAAGGTTTGGCATTATGGCCTCATTAAAAAACTGCAGTCGTTCAAACTTCCCGTGTGCTATCTCAGGTTAATATATTCTTTCATTTCAAATCGCATAGCTTATGTTACAGTTGGTACAGCACTCTCCTGGCCGATTTTTCCTCTAACTGGTGTACCACAAGGATCAGCTCTCAGTCCTTTATTATATATCCTTTATGCGTCCGATATTCCTTCTGTACCACGCAACGTCTTTATTTTTCAATATGCTGACGACACAGCTTTTCTTGCACTCGGAAAAACTGTACATCAGCTTAACATTGCTTTACAAACAACACTCGATAATTTCGTCAAGTGGTGTAAGAAATGGCACTTAATGATCAACTCCGAGAAAACACAAGCTCTAGTATTTCTACTGCCTAAATGTCGTTCCAAAGTCCATAGAAACCCAACTCTCTTAAGCATAACTGTTGATGGGTATCCTGTACGCCCTTCCACCACTGCTACCTATCTAGGCGTGGTTTTCGATTCAAAGCTCAGCTGGAATGCTCACTTGTAAAAACTAACGGACAAGGCCAATCTTAGATTAAATCTTTTGCGACGCCTCACAGGAACAACTTGGGGACTTAAAGCCGATATTTTGCTTCATACTTACAAAGCATTCTTTCGTCCGATCCTTACTTTTGTGCATACCGCTTGGTGCAATGCTTCTGTTTCTTTTTATGAAAAGCTTAGCATACTGGAACGACATGCTATTCGACTGGCGTATCGAATTAAACTTCCATATCCGACGTGGCTCACGTATGAATATATAGACTTTCCTAAGATCACCGAGCATCTCGCACAACTCCGCCTTAGGTACATAACCTCCCGCATCCAAACAGGCCATCCGCTATTCTTGGATATACTTCACACCGACTCACTTACCGACGCAGCATATCGATACAAACACTCACCTTTAAATATATTCATGTCTATGTATGTGAAACACGAACATCTTCCTGCGGCTGAAAGGGAAATATATGAAGTATATGTCATTGATCATCATCTTCCTCATCTCTTTCCATCTTAGCACAGAGATCCTCATCACTAACAAGGGCTTCCAAATGTGTTCATTAGTCCCGAGCCGCCCCGGGACAGAAGATTTAACCCTGCATCTGTCTTACTAATATTAATCTGTTTGTGATGTGTAAGCACTTCACCTCATTTTTCATAATCATCATTATTCTTTATTCTATTATATTTATTATGTATTGTGATTTCTATTAGTATCTTAGCACCTCAATAATATATCTGCACTTTTCTGTTATATATTTTTTCAGAAACAATTTATTAATTTATTATGCATTTAATAATATTTGTGTTCATGATTACTGCACTTTGCCCATATATCATTACCTTGAACTCAATAGTGATGCTCTAAACTCCATGCCAGAGAGAGGGCGTAACCCTCTAATGGCTGGGAGTAGGAACTTATTTTCTGCATGATGAAACTTAATTGATGAATAAAGATTTCACTATGTTACCCTATTCCCGTAACCCTTAAAAAAAAAAAACGTTATAAAACTAAAAATCTTGTGGGTCCGCACTCACAAGATTATATGTGTGGGTGCCGGAGGCCCGGAGCACCCACGTAGTCGGCACGCATCTGCGACTCCCAAAGAACGACTCCCGAAGATCAGCAACTCTCAAAGAGTAACTACTCTCGAAGAATCGTTGCTCATTTCTAGGGAACAACGACTCACTCACTCATCTAAAAGAAAAGAGTTAGTCAGAAGAGTCAGCTCACTCGCGAGCGATACATCACTACTGTCGATATCTGATGTTCTATTGGGAAAAGGCAAAGAGAAGTCTCAGTCCGCTCTCAAATAAACTTCAAAACACTTTCGAGATAATCCTTTAAAAAAAAAAAAAAAGAATCTTGCTAATTATCAATACAAATGGCTGTGCTGAATGATGTAGCTGAAAGATGTATAAGATTCATCCGAAAGTATAATGAAGTCTTGACAAAAGATGAGGAACAGAAGCATTTTATTCTTCGATTGGTTGAAAACCAACATACAAATTTTCCCACTTCATTGGAGAAAGCGTTTTTTGTAAATTGAGAATACAAAAATAGTGACATTTGTTTTCTAAAAGTTTTGACAACTGAAAAAAAAAACAGACAAAATGGAGCGACCTGTAAATATGACTTAATTGTACTGAAATTTCGTTCGTTCTTTGTATACATCAGAATGAATCAAATAAGCCTTGTGGACGCCCGACCACTGTTAGTTTTGTGTTTTGGACCACCCTAATATATATATAAAGTATGCTTCTGTATCTTTAAGTACTGTAATAATTAAATCATTTTGTTAATTAAAAAACAAAAATAAAAATATTTATTTTTATTACAATCTAGATAAGATATACATTAAACTTGTCTTCGTATTACACTAAATTACTATTATAAAATATTACAATACAATTATGTTTTGTTATTATTTACACATCACGCGTATTATACATAGATATTTAGCACATTGTGATTAGATATTGTTTTTATTTCTAGACTACATGCAATACGAGCCGTGTTAAGGGCTAGGTACGAACTGAGGTATCATCTTTCCTTTATTTAGATTTCCGTGGAGTGATTCTCATGTTAAGTCCATTTTTGGGTCGAAGTATCATTTCTCCCAACAAAGGAATTTTACGCCGCTCGTCAAGGGACTCAAGCTTATAATTTCGAAGTACGTATGATACTGCAGATTTCATTTCCAACATGGCGAATTTCATTCCTGCAAAAATAAAAAAATAAAAAAGCATTGTTTTAATTAAAATAGACTAAATCACAGAAAAGCAAAATACTAATTGAGTGATAAACGTACACACTACTTTAAAATTAAAATAAGTACATTGTAAAGTTCATTTCTATTTATGAGGGGCGTCCAGTAACTAAAGAACGTTTGGTATATTTCAACTAAAACAAAATATATATTTTGTTTGCGAACTTTTTACACGTCATATTTGATTGGTAGAAATTTTTTATTGCTTTCTTGCTTATATAATGTATTTTGCATTGATTTTTATATCTTGATAGAGTAGCAATAGAAACACAATATTCTGACTCTCTGTTGTTTTTATATAATTCTTATATATAGATTACAGACAAATATTTATGTAGACCCTATTGTATTAACATACATTACTCTTACCGTATTTTAGGTCTATAAGACGTACTTTTTTGTTCGAAAAATTGCCTCCAAAATTCAGGATCGTCTTATACTCGAAATTAATATAAAAATGTCCAGTGTTTAATTTAAAATTCCCGTCAGTCTTAAAAATGGCCTTATATTCAATGCCGCGAGAAACCTATCTCTATCTGGCAACATTGGATTCAACTGAAAGCAGCAGTGCACCGATGCGACGAACATGAGTTGCGAGGATTTACAATCTTGCTAACACTGTCTTCCCCTCGCTCCGCCATCACAAACCCAGAACCACAGATTACTATAAACTCTGCGAAAAACTGGAAACAAGGCGAACCGTAGCGCCTCTAACCTGGGACGACGGAACTAACCAGTATGACGTCACGCTCGAAAACCGATGGGAGCGCCAACCCACTTACGACGAAACATCGTTCCTCACAAAAATGTTACGGTATTTAAAAAAAATGCTTAAAAATTAAGATCCGCCTTATTGTCCATAAAATACAATGTGTAATATTGTAACCTGGATTTTGTATTTTCAGAAGACCATAAACAATAAATTTAAAAAATGGCGTGTGAGCGGCTTTCATGCATGTGGTTCAGGGTTCGATTCCTGGTGGGAGAGCACGAAAATTTAATTTCATAACCATTCACTTTCATTAATCATCTGTTTCCTTTAGACTAATGAGCATAACCCTAGGACGTTAAACTAAAAAAATAAACGTATAGCTATTTACTTTACATTTTAAATTTTGTTGTTGCTGTTTCTTTTGTTTCTTGTATGTTAGGTTCCCTTCACACTAGGATCTTATGAGCCACTCATGTGAATCTGTAGTGTGAAAGCATTGGATACTTCTGAGCCGCTCAAAAGATCGTGATACCAAAATGGCAGCCATGTTAGAGTCAGAAGAAGCTGTAGCTTTAATTTTGTCGATAAATTACAAGGAAAAAAGGAAAAGAAGAATAGAACAATATGGATCCATCCTATAAACCGATCAAGACTAGAAGAATGTTCATTTTACAGTTTGTTTCCTAAACTGAGAGAGGATGAAGGAAAATTTTTCAGTTACTTCAGGATGTCTATATTTTCGTTTGACCAACTGTAAATTATATAAAGTGTGTATTACATTAGAGCTAACACCAAAATGAGAAAATGGCCAGTATCAAATATATATATATTTTTTCTCCATTCCAACTGAGTTCACGCTCACGTGTGAAGAGCTCTTATAAGACTACGTATTATTTTCTTCCCCACCAGCAGCCCGCTCCAGCCGGCTACTGGCGGGGTATTCTTCATCGCAGCTCACAGCCGCGGTTCACTTGCACCGAAGCGCGTGTGTGAAGGCGTACATTGAAGATTATGAATACCTAGCAGCTGCAGCTCACGTGAACGACTCACAGGATCCTAGTGTGAAGGCCACCTTAAAGTTCACCGTTCATTTTTATTACCGTACTGACGCTATTTGAGACGTGGCGCTATAGTGTAAAATTGTATTTTTTTTTTTTATGTTCTCCCACCAAGAATCGAAAATTTTCATTTTCGTGCACACTACGTTGGGATTTCTTTCGTTAAAAAAAAAAAAAAAACTGTTTTCATTTAAAAACTGTTTTCATAAGATTTTATTATATTTTACGTTATTGTAAGAAAATATTTACCTATGCAGTTTCTAGGTCCAGCACTAAATGGTATGTAAGCGTACGGATGTCGACCTTGGACCCTTTCAGGCAGAAAATTATCAGGATTAAATTCCTCTGGATTTGGAAAAAATTCCGGATTTCTGTGAACCATGTAGGTGACAATCATTACCGTGCAACCAGCAGGTAAAGTGTATTTTTCTGAATAAAGAAAAAAAAAGAAAAATTAAACATTTTAAATTTACAAAAAAACACAAACATTTTAAGATAATTAAAATATTAAGTATGTAGCTATTTTATAATTAATTTAATAGTAATTTAGCTAATTTGATAAAATCTTAGCACCAGTATAGTACGTTAACGGGAATAAATATTTTTTTCTAATTTATTAATCAAATAATTAATAAAATATGAAAGATGATACTGATTTTTCACTATATTCCCTAACGGACTGAAATGTCAGTTCTATGCATAGAAAGAATAATGTAATATAAGTGCAAACATCAACGTATGCTTTTTATTTATAAACAAAACTACATGTTTTTTGGGGCCGCGGTGGAACAGTGGTAGAGCATTCATCTCTGGTGCGTAGGGTCCCTGGTTCGATACCAACTCGCGTCAAGTGAAATTTGTTGTGGACAAACACCATGTGCGTGGGTTTTCTCGGGGTTCTCCCTTTTCATCCCACTTTCTTCATTCCACCATTTCATTCATTTCTCATCATCACCGTCTCCTTTAGCCTAGCCGGCATAATCGTGGGACGTAAAACTCAAAGATTTCATTTCATTTTCGAGTCAATCCATTGTATGCGATGAAGCATGTACAGCTCGACCATCCCCAAAAGATCTGTTTTTTAAAAAATAAATGTTTGTCCTTTATTAGGGTACTTCAAAACCACGATCATTGGATTTTTAAAACATCTCGTAGCTACGCAGCGTCTGCCGCCATTTTGCATTTTCTCGATTTGAAGCATTTACGGATTATTCAATATCTCCACATGAGTTAGTCCTAGCGAAATGAAAATTACTGGGCGTCTCCAACTTGTGCAGAGCAAAAACATTGTCCCCCTTAATATTTTTGCCTAAAACCACTTGAAAGGTGTGAAATCAGGGCTTACAGTATCAACATTTTTGGACATTGAAGACATGTTTAGGAAGAGGAAGCAACTGTTGTAGAGGTCCGAATTTGTGTGTGCATGTAGTCCGGGGTCATAAGTTTATACTGAAAATTTTGCAGACCTGTACCTGCTCCCAAAGGCCTGAAAAATGTCGTAAACTTGGTGAATTATGCTAATATCTCCAATAGGCCTGGATAAAAAAAAATCTGTAATTTTGAAAATAGTTACTCCTTTAGTATACTATAACACAGAACAAAGCACGTTTTGTGGTTTTGAGCACAAAGGGGCCAAAGTATTAAGGAATGATATCAAATTCTAGAAGGTCTTTTGTTCACAAATCCACAAATCCATATACTAGAAAATCGTTGTTGTAAAATAAAATAAAATAAGATGAATGGTTAGTCCAGTCAACGGTCTCAAGCTCGTTTCTTTCCTCTAGTTGTGACTCACTGTCTAATCCCACCATCAGCACTAGTAAAGAATGCTTCTATCATCAGAAGGCGTGAAAAGTCAAAATGTACACTTGAGAAAAAGTCCGTTAGTACTCCTTGCTCTTGCTGCTTGCTATATCAATAATATTCAATCATGTTTATTCTTGTTTTAACTGTCAACTCATGCAGGAGACTTTCGTTTAATCTACATTGCCCAATCAGTGTAAACTCACTCGCTGTAAACACTGTAAACACTAATATGGTATACTAAAGGAGTAATTATTCCAAAAATTTCAGATCTTTTTTATCCAGGCCCATTGGAGATATTGGACAATGAAACATGTCAAATTGGCATAATTCCCCAAATTTATGACTTTTTTCAGGCCTTTGGGAGCAGCTACAGATCCGCAAATTTTTTAGTATAAACTTATAGCCTCGGACTACAGTACATACACAGACAAATTTAGACCTCTACGTCAATTGCTTCCTCTTCCCAAACACGTCTTCAATGTCCAAAAATGTTGCTACTATAGGCCCTGATTTCACCCCTTTCAAGTGGTTTTAGGCAAAAATGTTACGAGATCAAAGTTTTAGCTCTGCGCAAGTTGGAGACGCCCAGCAATTTTCAATTTGGTAGGACAAATACGTGCTGAGATATTGAAAACAACGTAAACGCCTGAAATCGAGAAAACGCAAAATGGCAGCAGCCACCGTGTCGCCATGCGATGTTGTAAAAAAAAATAATTAATTGTGGTTTTGAAGTATTCTTATATCGAAGTATGAAGTATTCTCAACATTTCTAAACAAATCAGTTTTTTTTAAAAAAGGTCGAGCGGCAATTTTCCTGTTTTCTCTATCACTTAGCATGGATTGACCCTTTCATTTTTATTCTAAACCACGTGTTTTTCTACTACAAGTTACTACATGAAGCAGACGACAGGAATCATCGTCATCACTTGGTCGTGTGATGGAAGCCCCCGCTGCTCAAAGGAAAGTATGTATAGCCTCTTTGGACATCAGTTTCGGCTGGTAGACTCTCTTCTGTTAGCTTGCCTGGAGCTCTGAAGGTCCTAACCTAACGCAAGCCTGCTAGCTTGCCTGGAGCTTTAAGGCCTCCTGTCCCTCCATTTGCCTGGAGTATTATGGGAACTAACCACATTCTAGTTTGCACGGAGCTTTGCGAGATTCCTAACCGCAACCACGTAGCTTGCGTGGAGTTTCGTGGTTTTCCTTCTCTCTCAGATTATCTGGAGTTTCTCGGGATATCAACCTCTCTTTTCTTGGTTGGAGCACTGCCAATTTTAGCCCACCTCCAATCAACTTGGCTGGGCCTTTGGACACCTGTTTACACTAATGTGAAGTAACTGTGTATTACATGTGAAGTGGCCATGAGATAATTGTGTAAACTCCAACTTAATTTACTAAATTCGATTACTTTATTAAATTGCATTATCAACGAAAGAATCACGAACTTTTGAAAATTCAACGGAAGAAAACTTTGATCAGGATTGTACATTCTTAGACACCTGTTGTAAACATATTTTTGTTAATAACCTCGACTAGCTTCCTCATTACCTTTCCGCATACCTTCAAGCATAGCCTGATACATCCCGATTCATTGGACTCTTAGGTCATCATTCTTCAGCCGAACAAAACCACGAGAGACACAACAAGGGATATTCGACACACGAATAGGGTAGATGCAAGATTCGACGAGAGAAGCGAATCGCACCGTTGGAGAATAGCCAGCTCCATAAGTCAAGAGTACCATTCTGTAGGTTTATCGCCGCAGACACTTTTGAGTTCGTCAGCAGACTAGTGGAATGAAGGTGTAGGAGAACATTATCGTAAAGACGCATTATCGACGTCCCTTGCAGATCAACAGGATAGAGATCCAGATGTTGACTGTTTCCAGCTTATCCAGGCTCCTCCAGGAGAAGACATTCATTGTTGCAGATGACTAGGACGACGCCAGCCGCGTTGGAATTATCAATCTTGTGCTCATTCCTTTATCTCAGTTAAAACCTTTCTCTTTCTCTTACCTTTCCCACAACTAGTCATTTTTCAAAATTAGAAACATTTGAATTTCATTAAATTCAACCATAATTTTACAGTTAAGTACCGTGTTGTGCATCAGTTTCATCCCCATTTGGTTGCATTTATTTATTACATATTCTGAGCTACAACTAATGGCACAGCACCGGCACACTAATTAATTAGTGAACTTTGTATTGATCTTAGGAATGTTTTGTATCATTTTGTAACAGAAACCGCATATGTTATGGGAGAAAACCGGATCCTGTGTATAAAGTGTTCTACCTTCTACCAGGGTCCATGCACAGTGAATTTTACAACAATGAAAAATTCGGTCAATGGAAATTTTCATGTTAAAAATTCTCCCTTCGATATTCTAAGCCGACAAAGAAAGTTTAAAGGGTTTGAAAGCACAGAAAACTGGACGCTATTCAAATCAAATAAATAATGAATGCATTGTCGTTAAACTTTCCCTACGTAAGGTGAGCAAACCTCTCGTTTTAGCCAGGACAGTCCTTTTTTTATCAACCGTTGTTCCGTTAATTTCTGATTCTCAAACGGGACGTCAAAATGTCCAGTTTCTAAGCAAAAATGAACAGTGTTCCGTAAGTGTTATTTAAAATATAAATTACCAGAGAAAATTCTATATTCTCTTGTTAAAATGACTCTATATAAAGCTATTTTTGGTAACAACAACAGTAAAAATTGGGTGTGTTAATTCAACTCAATTTTAATACAGGGCAGTGGTTCCAGCGAGACTACCACTATGCGGTGTTAGTTCAACACATACCCCTCAGTGTTGGCGTTTAACTCAGGGGGTGTGTTACGTCTTTAACACACAACCGGTGTTGAGCCGTGCCGTAAGTGTTAATGGACCACAAAATTACTCCCCCAAAATATGTTAAATCGCCTATATGCGTAATGTGTTTACATTATGCTGTCTAAAAGAAAACTTTAAACAAGTAAAGAAAAACGCATAGCAGAGGCGGGGGGGGGGGGGGGCACGAACCAACAAAGTTTCAATTCTAGCCGTGTGCTCTTCCGACTTGACCACGGAGGCGATGAAGAAAACGTCGGATGTAGAGGGATAAATTGTTGAGGTCTTTTGAATTGAGCTAATCACAGTGCTCCTTTAAGCCACAACCGTTCGGGGTAAGATAAAATCTGCTCGCCATGTAGACCTAATTTTATAACAAAATGACGACTGTCTATTTACTTTATTTTATAGTTCTTCCATATTCACTTTCAAATGATCGGCGAGAGTTGTCATCTAATCAAGTTGATGCGTTTGTTGCTTCTAGTACACAATCGCTTAGAAAAAGAAGCAATAAATGCATCAAATGTGGGAGATACATTTAGAACACCTAAATGGCACATGCCTAGCACATCTTGTGCTGTTAGGGTTTCTTCAGAAACATTATGTAAAACAATTGAAAACACATCGTGTGGTTTACATTTTGAAATTTTGCGTATATCTGGATTTGTTTAAGTATTTCTTTCTACTGTGTTTGTCTGTAGCTTGAATTCATAAGCCTTTATAACTAGATGCCCAACATATTTGGCAATCACGCAGAAAACAACACCGAAGATTCTACACTTGTGTTAATTTAACACACAAGCTGTGTGTCATTTCAACTATAGGCATTTGACACACAACTCCAAATGGAGAGTGGGTTGTTCTAACCACTTTTTTGTGTTATATTTTATCACAATTGTGTTAACACATAGGCATGTCGTTGAAATAACACAACGATTTTTTACAGTGCATTCTTTGGGAATATTTCCGCCATGCAGACCTCGCTGCTTGTCTAGTGGCTAGCGTCCGTGTTTAAGATGCATGTGGTCTGCATAGCGCTTATTCTAGGGGTGGCAACGGACCTTCTGGATACCCTGTATATTCATGTAAGTCGTACAGTATATGCATTCGGAAAATGTTTATTACTGTTTCGTAATAGGTGTCATCAGTGCTTTCGATTGGTGTATAAACCATCTTCAACTTCGATATATAATCTCCCTCTCTTCCCTTGTTAGATATACAGTATTCAGCTCAGTAAGTAAGGTAATAGAAGGACAAACAATTGGAAAAGTAAATAGAAACAAAATTCACCAGTGTTCAGAAGATGCCGAATACAATGCACTGAGCAGAGAAAAGGTGGCCATTTTCCACTGGGCTCGCTCGGGCTCGCGCTCACCTGTCTCAGCTGGGCTCGCGCACACTTCTCTCAACTGAGCTCGCACTCACTCGGGCTCGCGCTCATCTCTCTGGACTGGGCTCGCACTCACTCGCGCTCGCGCTCACTAGTCTCAACTGGACTCGCGATCACCAGCGCTCGCGATCACTTCTCCCAACTGGGCTCGCGCTTACTCTCGCTCGCACTCACTAATCTTATCTGGGCTCGCGCTCATCTCTCTCGACTAGGTTCGCACTCACTCGGGCTCGTGCTCATCTCTCTCGACTGGGCTCGCACTCACTCGGGCTCGTGCTCATCTCTATCGAGTGGGTTCGCACTCACTCGGGCTCGCGCTCACCTGTCTCAACTGGACTCGCAATCACTAGCGCTCGCGATCACTTCTCCCAACTGGGCTCGCGATCACTCGGGCTCGCGATCGCTTCTGTTAACTTAGCTCGCGCTCACTCGGGCTCGCGCTCACTTATTTCATTGGGTCTCGGGCTCACTCGGGCTCGCGCTCATTTATTGATCCCGAGCCCGGTTGAGCGTGAGTACCGAGCTCACGAGCGTCGGGCTCGCGAGTTTGGACACCTATGGAGCAGAGTAGGTGGGGCAAAGTGGGGCACTAGGTCAAAATGGGTAGTGTGTCGCAGTGGGTCACGAAATGTTGACCAACGATCCATTGACCCACTCATAAATCTTGACCCACAACTCACTGACTCATTCCATCTCTGGATCACTAAAACAGTGTTTGAGATCTAAAATTTGGTCACGCACAAGACTATGAAAATTTTCGTCTCGACTCAAAAACGAGACAGTAGTTTGGATGTAACTTCTCCCATGGAGAACACAATTTACTATAGATTCCTTTTTTTAAGCTGGGCACGTTAATTCACAAAAAAGAGATTTGAAAGTTGGAAATAAAAGCAAAGTACTTACTAAGTTGCACTTCCTCCCTGAGTTGTCTGGCGATGATAGGAACGCTTGGATACAATCGGACAGTTTCTTTAATACATCTCTCAAGATATTTCATATCATTGAAATCCTCCATCGTCGGAAGTCGATCAGAGTCACCAAAAATTCCGTCCAATTCCTCTACAACCTTGTCCTAAAATTAAAATTTTAAAAATTGATATTCTGTAGCTAAATATATATACAGAGCGGCTCAGGCGAACATAATGGTAAGCGTCACTTCCGTTCAAATCGAGTTATTAGATGGAAGGGATATGGTCGTACCACAGAACAGTATGTAGGTAGTTTAATTTCGGAAATGTACCGGCAGATGGCAGGGGAAGTGTATGGGAATGTTGAACCTTCTTTCCGAGTTTACTCGAAAATTACAAAATGAAACATACCTGAGACACACCATTATGTTTCCTCGAGCCACTCATATACAGGGTGATTCAATAAGAACGTACAAGGCCTATATCGCAGCTAATACTGCACGTAGAGCCTTCAAACAAAAAAAAATTGCATTACCAAATCGTATGTGTAGAATGCAATAAAAGTAGTAGCGAGAACAGTGGCGTCTCGTGAATATCTCCAACGGGGGACAACTTCATAATTTGCAATGGAAAGTGGTATAACTGTTGGAATCGTTCGAAAGGACATTAAATGTAAGGCAACTTTTAGAGGACAAACTTTGTAATATCCTTCCCCATTTAGCCGCTAGAGAAGTAGTTGCAGACTTGTATCTGACTACCCGTAGCAGCTCAGCTAATAATGCACATAGAGCCGTCAAACAAACAATTGAACTACCAAATCGTATGTGTAGAATGCAATGAAAATAGTAGCGACACCAGTGGCGTATCGTGAATATCTCCAACGGGGGTCATCTGCAAAATTTGACATGGAAACAGGGGTTGGTTGTGCCTCCATTGAAACAAGCGCACAATGGGAGAAACGTCGAGAGGAAACACGTTGTCATATTTCTTCCTCTTGGCAGCAACACGGTCGCATTACTAGGTGAAAGTCAGATGGTGTAAGGGTGTTTCCTAATGAACTAACAATGAACTATACAAACAAACTTTAAGATGTGATTCCTCACATCAAAATAAGAAAAAAAGTTCATATGGACCTATGGCGAAAAGTGCATACTTTCAGAGCTCGGGCTTTCCAAAATCGCGAAAAAATCAAATTTCAAGAGGATCTATTTCGAATTCGAGAGCCTGTGGATGGTGGTCCTTATCAGCGTATAGGAAGCCATGCTAATGCAGTCCAAAAATGCATATTTCATTAATTTTCAATGGGTGTACAGATTATTCCCTGCACGGTGAAATTCCCAAACATACCATCAACCGATTTTTAAGATATGCTCTGACTTTATGATTGGTGCAAAGTAGGAAAACGATGAGCCTTGACAACAATGAACATGGAATCCTTTGGCGCGATGTCGGAAGTGTTAAGGATCGTCAGCAGCACGGTCTCTCGTACTCGGGAAAACGCATGCTGTGATGTTTTCTATCATGCTTATAAGTGAAGAAAACGTGAAATATACCGTGACGAAATACATATCATCACACGTTATTGCGAACACAAAGAAACATTGAGCTGCCGGTTCCTAACACTTCCTCCTTCCCTCCATTGTATTGGATGTCAATTGTTGTCAATTTTTACCTCCTGCCTACTTTGGACCCTTCTTGAAATCATGGTATATCTGAAAACTGTATTGAAAACATATGTGAGAATTACACCCTGTAAGGAATTCCCTCTACACCTATTGACAATTGATGAAATATGCACTTTTGGATTGTGTATGCCTGACATCCTTTACGCTGATAAAAATGATCATTCACAGTTTCTGGAATTCGAAATAGGGCCTATTGAAATTTGGCTTTTTCGTGATTTTGGACAGCCCTAACTCTGAAACTGTGCACTTTTCGCCATAGGTCCATATGAAATTTTTTCTGTTATTTTGATGTGAGAAATCATCTCTTACAGTTTGTTGGTATAGTTCATTAACATCCTGTATATATATATATATATATATATATATATATATATATATATATATATATATATATATATATATATATATATATGACGTTTCAAAATGAATTTCTACGTTTTAAGCCTTTGTAATACTTATCACAATTAACTTACATTTATAAATAATACATGAAATGGAAGAGCAACTCAAATAGTTTAATACGCACGCCTGCGCATGCGCTGTTTTCTCTGTCTGCCGTAGTAGCAAAGTGTGTTTTACATTTTGCAAAGGCTGAATCTGTAGTTACAGTACAACGTGCTTTCCGTATTAAATTCAATTACGATCTACCAAGTGATAAAAACATCTGTACATGGTACTATCACTTTGAAAGCACTGGCTGTCTGTGCAAAGAAAGGAGTACGGGACGACCAGAGGTACTGATTTTCGCAGTACAGTAAAGAGACCTGCACGGGCCGGGCTTGGGCGGGCCGACACTGTTATTTCTTCGAGCCGGCCGGGCTTGAGCGGCCAGACACTGTTATTTCTTTGGGCCGGGCCGGGCTTGGGCTGGCCGACACTGATTTCTCTTCAGGTCGGGCCGGGCTGGGGCCGATCAATTGCAATTCTTTAATATTTATTGACTTTCGTTAAATGATAATTGGAATAAAGCCAAACGTTGAAGAAGTGTGTCCGTGAAAAATGTTACAAAGAATGCAAAAATGTTTGTGTTGCTTAGCGGCTCCACTTTCACTATAGAGGATTGCAGGCATTATGCGGTAAATTGAGCTCTGACCTTGATTTTCACTGAACTCAAAATATAAAAAGAAGAGGTGCAAATGTTTGCCTGTCGCTAAACAATATTGGCATCTTCACTTTATGCTAAAAATCAATTAAGTTAGATTTTTGTTACAGGGAATGGAGTTTTTATTCTCTCAATGAGAGGCAAAGTTCTAGGAGGCAATGGTACCATTCGGGAGGCAAGCGTCAGGTTGTGAACCAGAGTTTAGAAAATGTTTCTGAGGATTAGGTCAAATTTAGTACTAAATTTTGAGAAAGATTCGGGCTCGAGCTAATTTTTTAAAAAATTTATCGGGCCGGGGTCGGGCCAAAATCTTTTAAAATATATCGGGCCCGGGCCGGGCTTGGGCCAAAAATTTTGAAAAACTTATCGGACCGGGCCGGGCTCGGGCCGAAAATCTCCAAAACTTTTCGGGCCCGGGCTGGGCCGGGCCTAGGTACGTTCGGGCTATATTGGGCTCGGGCCGAAAAATTCGGCCCGTGCAGGTCTCTAGTACAGTACTGTTTTTTAAAGAGCTGTCCTGCGTGTTGCGAAAACACCGAGAAATGTACTTCTTTTTTAAAATGTCCTGCCAAATGTCCTGAGTTAACTTATTTAAAATATTTTAATATTTCATTCTTTATTCACAACATTTTCAATTACAGGCACTCTTTTCCTGACTGATGAACCACTATGTTTTATAACACACCTCAAAATTTAGGGATGGAGAACAGGCAACAAACCATAGTTTTACAATACATTGTTTTTACTGAAAAGGGCTCTTTGAGATATCGGTAAAGTAGGAAAAGTGATGATCAGTGAAAAGTGATCAACTTATCACAGTGATGCTAACCAAGTTAAGTAGAAGTTCCCTCGTGACAGTCTAAATTTTTTCTCATTCTTTAAAAATAATATCATACTTCGAAAATCGATTTTTAAAAAAATATTTAACCCAACACTAAGTTTCACTGTATGTTCATAAAATAAACCACTTTGTAATTCAACAAAGCATTTGGAGTTGTGTTGAATTCCTGGAATACTTTCGTTCAGTACTTTTCTTTTTAACAAAAACGAATGATTAACTTAAGTTTAACGTTAAATGAAATAAGGACATGCCTATTGCCGACGTATTAAACTATCATAAACTATTATATTTGTGTCCTACTTTTTGCTTGTCAGAATCTGGTCACCTTAATCAAGAGTGACTGAAGAACGTGTTGAACGAGTGAGAGAGTCGTTCACGCGTAGCCCCAAGAAGTCAATTCGGACGGCTATAGATATACCACATTGACTTGACACCTAATCTTCCGTTCCAAGCGCTGCTATCGTCTGAAGAAATTCCAGTCTGAAGAAATTCCAGTCACGGCTGCAAGGTTCTCCTGCTTAGCAGCAACTGAACCGTTATTGGCTCAAAGCCTGAGTCTGTATAGTGTGTGAGGTTTAGTTAACATTTTTGCCACGGTTCAAGACATTTTGGCAGCACTATAGTCATGAATTAGTAATTCCAGTGACGTCTGTGTGGAGAATTTTAAGGAGATTGAGGAATTTTAAGGAAAGAGGATTAAAGCAATTGTTGCAACAATTACTACAAACACATTGATCAAGGTTTGGAAAGAACTCGCCTATCAATTCGCTGTCTGCTGTGTGACGAATTGTGCTAACATTGAACACTTGTAGCAAAAAATGTTTGAGTCGCTCTTTCAACAACCTGTATAACAAATAATCTGAAATTACTCGAAGACTATTTATCGAAAATTAAGAAGTTTATCTATTTTGTCTTGACCTTCTAATCCGTTTATCAGCTAAAATAACTAATATAGATCATTGTGCTTTCCCTACTTAATAAACTGTTTTACATTATTATTATTATTATTATTATTATTATTATTATTATTATTATTATTATTATTATTATTATTATTATAATCTAATGACTTACCAACAGTTTTAAATCATTCAAATGTTTTACTTTATGCTGATGACATTAAACTATTTAGTGTAGTAAATAATATTGAGGACAACGATAGGCTACAAGATGACTTAAATAGAATCATTATATGGTGCAAGGATAACGGTATGAGTATCAATTGTCTGAAAACTAAGTGCATGACCTACAATAACAAATCACAATACTATGTAAGTCAATACGAAAGGTATTGTAATACAGAAAGTTGACACAATAAAGGATTTAGGTGTAACATTTGACAGGTCACTACGCTTTGGTGATCATATACAAAATGTATGTAATGAAGCAAGAAAAGTAATCGGTCACCTGTTTAATCAATGGCCTGCTTTCTGTCAATCAAATACATATGTTCTCTTATATAAATTACTGGTAAGGTCGAAACTAGAATATGCATCAGTGACTTGGAACAGCCTAACAAAAACTCTCGTAAACAAACTCGAGATGGTGCAAAAGTGTTTTATTAGAATACTTTGTTTTAAGTTAGGACTTGACTATTATTCTAGCACGTATGAACATTGAATAACGTATTTTAATTTGTAACGACTGGCTGACAGGAGAAAATTGATTGAATCTGTATTTGTAGGAAAGTTACTTAACAACCAATATACCTCAGACTATATTTTTAAAAATGTTGATTTTAAAGTTCCAACATATGGTACAAGGGCAAAAATTTTATTGCAACCGCATAATAGAAAACATATTTTAATCTGTAGGATTTTAGAAAGCCATAATGAACACATATCTTAAAATATCACTTTACTTTAGAATTTTAAATATAACTTAGTAGTTTTTATTTTTTTACTTTTAATTTTTGACACCTCTTTGTTTTAATAATTGACGTACACTACACTGTTAATATTTTTATTATTAATAATTTACGTTATAGATGTAATCATAATTTTATCACTAGTACTATATATTCATTGGTAAAATAATGTAGAATAAGACAAAGTGCTGTATTTTTGCTGTATTTTAGCTGTTCTCAGCACGTAAAAAATAAAGTTTATTATTATTATTAGTTTATTATTATTATTATTATTATTATTATTATTATTATTATTATTATTATTATTATTATTATTATTATTATTATTATTATTATTATTATTATTAAGTAAAGGTACATAGAGAGCGAACTATTTATCTTGGAGCACACTTCTAACTTTTAAACTACTAATAAAGAGGAAAGTACTGAAATTTTGTACAGTACAGTGCAAATATTGACAAGGGAGAATCGCTTGACATGTTCTGCAATATCATCATATTAACAGTGTTGTAACCAAATATAAAGATATTTATTTTGAAATGACACTAAGTTATATTCAGTGTCAGAAACTAAGAACAACACAGTATCGCAGTATCATACATATATTTTCCGTACGTTTCTCTGTATTTTGTTATAGTTTTTTGTAGTAAAATTGTTATTGTCCATTTGAAGTAATGGGTTCTCCATTTACAGAAAAACTTGCATAATTTGCCCTGAATTTAGTTTCTATTTCCAGTTGATAGATGCGCTAAGAGGTCTATTTGAACGTGATATGGGTGTCTTCTGGGCTCTTATTCTGATCCTTTGTGTTCTTTTCTCTTAAAAATAAGACTTAATATGTACTTTTAACTATGATGCTACATGTTTCTAAGTAGTGACCTGAAAGAGGACACAGTATGCCACGCTCTCTAATAGAATATTCTCGCTTAATATATCCCCCCTCACTCTCCAAATCTTGGCAGAAACTCAAAATGTTTTCCTTATCACATACCAGCCATCTCATCAGAAATAAATAAATAACAAGCTCTCTCAACATTCCTAAAACAATTTACCGAAACCCTACTAGACTCTATACCATCATTCCTTGAAACACATTCATTTTGTTTTAAGGAGTGAACCTAGTGAACATTTTATATTTCTAAAATTCATGTTTGAATGAGCAATGTGTAATAAATATTGAAGGATCAGCACCTATTTTTCTATTTTATTTTACGAGTATTCCTATATTTTACAAATTGCCTCCCCAAATTGAAATTGTGTAGTGAAATCAACAATTTGATCAATTTTCATGAACTCATCCGTGTAATATGCATTGAGCAAGTATAAGTCTAGAAAGGATAAGTCGCACAATAATAGATAATTATTTTCAACATCGAATTTCAATTTTACCATAATGAAAATGAAGAAATGAACCATCAACTTGCTTTACCTGAATGTCTGGATGCCCTCCTAAAAGATGTAGACACCAATTGATTGCACACGCTGTCGTGTCATGACCCTGAAAAATAGACATTGCAAGATTTAAAATATTTTGTGTTTGAAGTTTTTTTAGAGTTTAAAAATCCATAATTATACCGAGGCTAAGAAAAAGGTGGTGATTGGAAATGAAATGAAATGAAATCTTTAAGTTTAACGTCCCACGGTTATGCCGGTTAGGCTAAAGGAGACGGTGATAATGAGAAATTAGTGAAATGAAGAAAGTGGGAGGAAACGGGACAACCCCGAGGAAACCCACGAGCACGGTGTTTGTCCACCACAAAGTCCACATGGCGCGAGTTGGGATTGAACCAGGGACCCCAAGCACCGCAAGTGAACGCTCTACCACTGGGCCACCGCACCCCCAAGGTTGTGATAGGATGGGTGATAATGGCGAAATGACAAAACTGGGAGGAAACGGGAGAAAACCATCAAGATCCATGCACATGGTGTTTGTCCATCACAAAGACCATTTGGTGCGAGCTGGGATCAAACCAGGAACCCTACACGCCAGAGGTGAGCGCTCCTGCATTGAACCAAAGCGGCCCTTTAGAAATGCTATCTTAGAATTTCAAACTTAAGGCGAATAATGTATTTAACATAAACATTGTGAGTTTAAAATATTTTGTGTTTGAGAAATGTTATCATGAAGAATTCAAACGTTAGAAATAGGCATGGCATTAAATATTTTGTGTTTGAGAACTCTTCTCTTGGAACTTAAACTTCAAAGTGAGTAATGTATTAATAATAAATATAGCAAATTTTAAATTATTTTGTGTTTGAAAAGTGTTATCTTAGAATAAGATGAATAATGTATTAAATATTGACATTAGAAGTTTTAAAATAAGTGTTCGAGAAATGTTATCACAAAGAACATATTAATGCATAAGGTGAGTAATGTATTCAAAATAAATATTGCAAGTTTTAAAACATTTTATGTTTGAGAAATATTGTCTTGGAACTTAAACTTTAAAGTGAGTAATGTATTAATAATAAACATAGCAAGTTTTAAAATATTTTGTGTTTGAGAAATGTTATCTTAGAATTTAAAGTGTAAGATGAGTAATGTATTGAGAAAAATATATTGTGAATCATACCTTACAATTTATAGTTTAATATGAGTAATGTGTTAAAGATGGATATTGCACGTTTTAATATATTTTGTGTTTGAGAAATGTTATTAAATATCCCTTAAACATTTATCCCTTTGTGTTATTAAATATCGTGAACTTCCGTTTCTTCATTTTGAAGCAATAAAAATTTGATTTCTACCAGTGGGACATCGCTCACGAGTCCCCCTGGGTAAAATTTAGAAAAGGGATTAAGCAGTTAGCCCTATGAAAATATCATTCCGATTTGAATACCCAGTAAATTTGACAATAAAGAATTGTTTTCGCCTTCCTTTGTTAGTTATCTCTTGCTTTTCTTGAAAACGAGTGACAAAGTTACCTTTCCTCTTGGGAGAACATACTTCCCGAACTCTTACGTTAATAAGAAACTCTTGCAAACTAGTAAAGTTCAAGATGCGAACTCAGGAATTCCCAATTTCAATGTGAGAACGCTATTTACCTACACACCGCAGTACTTTTGCCAATTTAACAGCTTTATGACTATGTTAGGATAAATGTAAGTTTCAACTGCCGTTACCTTGTCACAAACTGTAGAAATTAAACGAAATCTTATTGATATCAATGTTTTTAAAGGAAAGATCTGTATTTTGTGTAGATAAACGGTTACTGAGAAAACTTACTGCAAACATAACGGTGTCCACTTCCTCTCTGATGTCTACATCTGTTAAGCTACCTCCGTTGTCTACTGAAAATTCAAGAAGTAAATCCAAGAAGGCCAGCCTTCTTTTAACACCTGAAAAAGTAAATGGTATTTATTATAAATATATCTTATATTTTGTTTATAGCTATTGCAATATCATAACAATGATTATGAGCACTTTCAGTACAAATAGATACAGAAAAATTTAAAGAGGTAGTAAATTCTACTATAGTTTGTTGTATTTCTCAATGGTTACATATCCTCATCATTATTATTATAGGTATTCTGCCATTATTGACAGTTCACTTACCGTATCTGAGAAGCTACCATGCTCCATGGTCTTCCGCTAACGTGTTCGTCTTCAAGTACGATTTTTCTGTTTTGATATCGTCCATCAATTGTGGTCTCCTTCGTCCCCTCCCTCTCTTTCCTGCCACCATACCCTCTAGCTTGTCCCTCATAATACAGTTCCTTCTTAGTTAATGTTCCAACTAGTTTCTCTTTCTCTTCTTAATAACTGTAATTGGTTACAGTCTCCATAATTTTTAAAAAAATCCAGTTTGTCATACATTTTACAAGATGATAAACCAGGTTTTTATTTCATTAAGCGTCAAATAACTATTGTGATTGTTTGACATTTCAGAAATTATTGCCATGAGGAACTTGAACAATTTGTAAATATTGCTGCAAATCGACAAAGACGACGTACTCCAATACTGAATCGCCTTGTTTGTTGTTCACGTTCCGGCTTAATTTGATGGAAGGGAAGGCCGAATAACAACAAGAACAAAAAAAAAAAAAAGGTAGGCCGGAGTTCTATGAACTCATTAAGCATACCACAAGATGAATTTACGATTACAGTACTGTACAGTTATAATCAGGAACAGCGGGAAGTGTACTGGTATTGAGGTCCGTTACACATGACGAAACAATGAACAAGGAGCAGAACGCTGCTCTTTTCCTGTCGCAACTTGTATTTTGCACACGACACATAAGAGGATCGTAGCAGACGCCCGTTTCCAATGCCTTGGCAATAATGCCAATGCAACTCCTTGCCTTCCCCATTTAATTACGATAAAAG
This sequence comes from Thermobia domestica, assembly GCF_964235325.1. Taxonomy (NCBI): domain Eukaryota; kingdom Metazoa; phylum Arthropoda; class Insecta; order Zygentoma; family Lepismatidae; genus Thermobia; species Thermobia domestica. Next base: position 11,299,934 of record NC_137469.1, read on the forward strand.
AACACTCGGCCGGATAGTATGGAGGCCGGATAGTCGCAAGCCGGATACTCGGTAGTCTACTGTACTCGAAGAAATACTCCAGTTTCTTTGGAGATCACCCTTGTGCCGCCTCTGCATTACATCCAATTCTACATTAATAGAATCTACAACTAAAAATAATGGGCATTCCCTTTTACCCGACTTCAATTCGACATTTTGTTCTGGCGTTATATGGTAGTTTTTGCATTTCTCCGATAAATTTTCCAATGATCATAGCGCCGAAAGGAAACATTTCTACTCTCAGGGTGGTCTATACTTTTCGTCTTAACTCGGTGTTAGGAATCACCTCATGTTTGTTACGTTAATTAAGTTACACATAAGATCTGTTTATACCTGATGTTTTCGTAGTCTTAGCTAATTTTTCTTGTATTCTTATGAAGAGTGCTTTTGCAATGTCAAATATTGAATATAAAAATTATTATTATTATTATTATTATTATTATTATTATTATTATTATTATTATTATTATTATTATTATTATTATTATTATTATTATTATTATTATTATTATTAAGTATATCTCTTTTGGCAGGTTCTGGAACTAATAAAGTTTTCTTTTTCTTAATTTTCAGTTTGAATCTGGAAATATTTCTTCCGTTTCTCAATTTTCAATTCCTGTTTTAACTCCTAATGTTTTCTTCTATTTTTCAAATCATCTATTACTTGCGTTTTTCAAATCATCTATTCCTAGCTTTCCTTCCATCTTACCTTCTATGGCACTATGAAGTAGACAATTTCTTCGCTAGAAGTGTCCAATCCAGTTGGCCTTTCTACGAAGGATGGTGACTAGAAGCATTTTGTTCTCTCCCATCTGTTTTAAAACATCTTCGTTTGTTACTCTTTCTGTCCATACCACAATTCGAAGCTATCTAAATATTTATTTTCTAACTTCCTTAATGTCCAAGTCTCTGAACCATAAAGTCCAATATTCCATATATAGACGATTATTTAAAATTTAAACTTTTCACTTATGTTTAAAAAAAATAAAATTAAATATAACGCTTCCTTACTCAGAGGAAGTTGTCCACTAATCACTTACTAATGTGTTAGTTATTAATAATTAATAAAGTGACATAACATTTATATGGAGTTTCTTTTCAGTACCAAATGATTCCACCAAAATTGGCTTGAGATTCTTTGTAACTAGGACGTAAATTTTAACCACGTAATGGTCTGATTCAAATGAACAGAACTTCTACCAAGTAGATTTATCGACACCGAAGATTCTGATTCTTGAATTTAGAGGCAGAAAAAGGAAGAAAGAGTTCTGAATTCAGATAATCTTTTTAAAACACCAAGGAGAAAATTTAACTAGTATGTAAAATTTTTTGTTTCAAAATAAGCTACATGTTTGTTGTCTTCTTTCAGGAAGAATGAAGTGGCCACTTAGAAGGGATATGTCCTTTTGGGATACGTCTAAACTCAATACTACGGAGAGACATGTTTGTTGTCTTCTTTCAGGAAGAATGAAGTGGCCACTTAGAAGGGATATGTCCTTTTGGGATACGTCTAAACTCAATACTACGGAGAGACATGTTTGTTGTCTTCTTTCAGGAAGAATGAAGTGGCCACTTAGAAGACATGTGTTCTTTTGGGATACGTCTAAACTCAATACTACGGAGAGACATGTTTGTTGTCTTCTTTCAGGAAGAATGAAGTGGCCACTTAGAAGGGATATGTTCTTTTGGGATACGTCTAAACTCAATACTACGGAGAGACATGTTTGTTGTCTTCTTTCAGGAAGAATGAAGTGGCCACTTAGAAGGGATATGTCCTTTTGGGATACGTCTAAACTCAATACTACGGAGAGACATGTTTGTTGTCTTCTTTCAGGAAGAATGAAGTGGCCAATTAGAAGGGATATGTTCTTTTGGGATACGTCTAAACTCAATACTACGGAGAGATCCACTTTATTTTATATATTACTAGCAGCGTTCACCCCGCTTCGCTGCGGTCACCCCGGAACGCAATAAACTTTGTTACTTAGATAATTTTTACTTTTTCGCTTTCAAGTGATTTATAGCGCCTGTCAGTTATGTTAACCCGCCGAGTCACAGGGTCATGCGGGTTGCATATAAATACGTTTATTTTTATACCTATGATGAACTAATAACAAAGGATTTGTACGTATGGACACCTGAATGGTCAATTATCTCAAGACACTGGTAATTGAAAATTAAAGTGATATGATAAAAACCATCTAGGGTCCACATCCTAACAACCCCCCAAAAATGAAAGAAATCGGTTCAGCCGTATTAGCGTGATGAGCGGACAAAGGATTTTTTTTACGTATTGACACCTGATTGGTCAATTATCTCAAGACACTGGTAATTGAAAATTAAAGTGATATGATAAAAACCATCTAGGGTCCAAATCCTAACAACCCCCCAAAAATGAAAGAAATCGGTTCAGCCGTATTAGCGTGATGAGCGGACAAAGGATTTTCTGCGTTCTCTTTTATATATATAGATAACATATTCTTGCATGATAGTTGAAGAACCCATGGTGGAATAGCTCCTGAACGTCATTTTACAAATTTTACAAGAGATAGTATTATCTATGGTGCTTTTCATGCTATTCTCCTGTAGAAAAACTTTACTGCTTTTAAATTTCGAATAAACTTTAAGATTGTTTACTAGTTTGTACGTTTTAGAAGTTCCGGTAGATTTTAGAATAAAACACGAAAGATTAAAATATGGAGTTCTGATGTTATCCTCGTGTGTTTCATTAATTTCATTTGGTTCTTACCTATATCTCTTTCGTCACGTTTCTGGGATTCCCTGTCTTGTTGAGCCCTGATTCGCAGTAGTTTCTTTCTTTCTTGTATAACCTGTAAGACAAACAGAAATTTGTCATTGTTTAATAGAAGACATGTATTCAATAGGTAATCATTACAATCTAAAGATACAAAGAATAGATTATAATTTTTTATACGAGGTGTGATCAAAAAATACGGTGAATAATGTTATTAGAAACAAAGCAATAAGTTTGTATGGAATTTGATTTAATACCCTTCAAGGTACTGTCCTTGGCTAACAATTCACTTATTCCAAAGTTTAAGGTTAGTGTAAAGGGACAAGTTTGGTCGATAGATGTCACTACAGTCTTATCTCTCCCATGTATATATATATATATATATATATATATATTTTTTTACCTTTCACGAAAATTTACAATTTCCCTTACAAATTTCAACCTACAGACTTCAAACTTTTAGAAAAGGAACTTCATAATCTATCGAAGGCAATAACCCGTGCCGATTTTTTATTTAGAATTTTCTTAATTGTTGAAACAGTTCCATTGTTAAAGGTTTGGATATCCATTTCAACAATTAAGGCATTTCAACAATGAAGAAAATTCTAAATAAAAAATCGGCACGGATTATTGCCTTTGATAGATTATGAAGTTCCTTTTCTAAAAGATTGAAGTCTGTAGGTTGAAATTTGTAAGAGACATCGTGAATTTCCGTGGAAGGTAAAAAAAATAAATGGGAGAGATACGAAGACTGTAGTGCCATCTATCAGCAAAACTTGTCACTTTAAACCAACCTTAATCCATAACTGGAAGCATTTCTGGAAGCTTCTTTACGAAGGGCGTTTAGCTGCCCTCTCAATGTTAGGAATGGTGTCGAAACGTTTTCGTTTAGCTTTTGCGAAGAGCCGGAAGTTGTATGGTGCTATATCTGGAGACCACATAGGGCTGTTGCTAATTCCGGAATTCCGAAATTTTTCGGAACGGAAATTCTAATTCCGGAATCGGAACACAGTTTCAAGACGTTCCGGAATTTCGGAACTTCTGGAACTTCTTATTGAAAAAAATCATTTTTGCTGTTACCCCGAACTGAGAGGTGTGCGCAAAGCATAGCTTTGAAACTGAATATTGATTCCGCAGTGCTGAAAGAAGGAGCTTTGGTCCACGGCCTTTGGTTTGTTTCATTCTCTAGATCCGTTCACTGTGAACGATTGCACATAAGATTTGGGACTTTGTCTGGTTATCCTTAAAGTCTCAATCAATAAGTGATTCAGTGTAAATTCGTGATTTTGGTGCAGAAATTAGAACCTAGAAATTCGAGCTAGTTCTTCCCTTTAGTTTGGTTAATCTTTCAAAAAATGCCTATTTTATTAGGGCTGTTCCTAATTCCGGAATTTTTCGGAACGGAAATTCCAATTCCGGAATCGGAACACAGTTTCAAGACGTTCCGGAATTTCGGAACATTCAGAAATTAGATGAATTCCGAATCCCGGATACGAAATCAAATTCCGAACACCCCTAAAACCACAGTGAGTGTGGACAGACAGGAATATTTTTTCGGCCAAAAACTCGCGGATCGAAAGCAAGGTCTGGCACGGCGCGTTTTCGTGGTGAAGAAGCATTGCCCATTTGTCCATTTAATCATCGGTTAAAATGCTTTTCACGGACCTATACGAAATGTTTAGTTCTTCGAAACCTCTGGAATAGTAATTCGCCTGTTTGAACAAATTATTTGTACTACTTTTTGCATATTTTCATTTGTTTATGACGTCGAAGGATGTCTGGATCGTTGCTCGTTTTCAACCGACAACTTTCCAGTTTGGATTCGCTCATACTACTATAAACAGTCTTCAATGCCACCGTTCCATTGCCAAATACTGATTTGGATATTTCGTGACCTTCTCTAGTACTCTTTTTTACAGATAAAATTTAATGTTGGCGCACGACACACCCTGTACATGGATCTCTAAATACGTACTATATGACCAACACACGACCAGTGTCGTAACTTGTTGGGACAGGAAGCTAATGACCGCCAATTTAAGCTCCTCGTCGTTCGAAGGAAGACCAGTTCAAGATGTACTGGATATGATATGATACGAACATGAAAGTATAAATTAAGCATGAAATAGGTTCAACCTCCCCCCTAATCCCCCAAGAAAATGAAATAGAACGGAAATGTAAGCTAGGCCCATTTGAGTAAAATGTCTACCATTAGGGACTCCAGAAATATTATATATCTCTTAAGGCTCCAAGTTGTGCCAAATTTTGTTCTCTCAATTTAACTTACAAAACATGGAATAGGCTCAGAATACATTTTTTACCGAACTGAATTTAAGGTGCTGCTGCAGGTGTTCCATTATCTCAACAAAATATATTTCCCTAAGATGAACCATAAATGTAATCTGTGGCCTACTTCAGTAAATGCGACCCCTAGAAGTAATAAAACTGATTATTAAGATTTCAAATACTAAGAGAGCCAAATTTAATATTTCTCTACTGTGCCCAACTTCATATTTTTCTAGGGGGCCCAAATATTAATGTTTTTTTTTTTTTCAAGGAAAAAGCCGAAGTTACAGTGAACAATAAATGTAATCCCTTCTAGAGGGCAGATTACTGCCATTTGCTTTTTTTTTTTTTTTTTTTTATAGTGTATTATACGCACAGACTCACCTACATTATACTCTAGTAGCGGTGGTACAGGATAAGAAACATCGTCGTTCTATTGTACGTTAAGCACACTGTCTGTCCGTTGGTAGTGGTGGCGGTTTTTTGGCGTTGAAGAAACAGAGTTACAGGCTGGGTTAACATCTTGCTCTCGTGTAGGATGTATTAGCGTGCCGTTGTTTGAACCAGCAAGAAAAAGCTTCACGGGGGCTCTGTTTCTCTTGTTCCCTGCAGTAGCACCACTAATCCCGCCCGCTGGTTCTGTGATTCACAAACATTATAAGCCGTTTATTATCTTCTGAGTCCACCTATCGTCTAGTCACTAGGTGTGTCAGTATGACATGTCCCATTCACATGTACTCCGATAATCCTGTCATCTCTTTAGGAGACAACTTGCACATCTTTTCTAACGTCCTTCCTATGACACTATTGAGCTTTCCACGAATGGCTTCCTTTATAATGTTAAGGCTTTGCTTTGTCGGCTATGGTGTATCTCATGTCATTTTCAATTTGCGACAGTTTCTGACTACGAAAAGACGCCAAATTCCATTATGTGACAATAAGCTTGATATCTCTCTCAAATTAGGCGGGACATCCCGAACTCTAAGAAGATTTTCAGTGTCCCGAACTACGTCTAAGAGGAATGCCTAATTAATCTAACACCTAGAAATATGCGACAGAAATTCTTAGTGACATTGGTAGATTTCGACGCCCGATTTGTAATTATGACTTTGGAGATATCGATGCGGATTTGTCCCTCAACTTTTCATGTTAGCAGCCAATGATGTTATTCTTTGACCGATGCAATGGTTCATAACTTCTGTTCAACCGACCGCTAACAAAGCAGAAGCTACGGCTTTCCTGTTTAGTGTATGTTTTGGGATTAAATTTGTATATCTTTCCATTATTTATAATAAACTGTTGCGTGTATAAATTTGGGTATGAGTAACCGACAATCTGCAGATATTGTATACGTGTGTCCCGCTTTAGACTTACCAAAAGGGCAGCCCGATTCGACACATAGACTTTTGAGTTGAGTTGATTTTGAGTTTAACGTACCGTTGAGCAGCGAGGCTATATGAGACGTGGACCTACTGATTAACGTAGAATCCGAACCACATGAACTCTCACACCAAAGGCGCGTACGTTAACGGATTAGCCACAAAGGAGCTCGGCATAGACTTAATTCTTCATATGTAGACTCAGGGCCATCGCGTGAGCGGGGCGGCCGGGGCAATTGCCCCGGGCGCCGCGGCCAGGGGTCGCCGGGACTACAAATCAACAAAATTCAAGGAATTCAGATTATGGTGGGAAATTATTTTTTAATAATGTGAATTCAGATAGTTTAATAATGATCAGGCAACGGCTAAGTAAAATTACTGGTAATGTACAACATCGTGTAGGATCACACAACTGGAACTCTCTCCAGCCCTCTGTGAGAAGAGTTTTTTATCTTGAAAAACTGACCGAGACCTGCTAGTACTTACTTCTTAACCGTATGACAGTTTGGTATAAACTGCAGGAACTTCAGTAGGATTCAGTAACATTTCTTTATTCCTATTCCGCCCAAGAAATGTTCATGTAATACCACAATAACTGCAATACTACAATTATCTGCTTAATTTGACACCACTTGATAATAACAGGTATTTCTGATACAACTTCGCACGTAGTTTCCAATCAATAACAGAATAAAATTTCTTTTCAGTCCTTCAATTCTGTACTAACCTCATACAAAAACTGTCTTTATTAATTATCAGGGAACTAGCTATACAGGGGACTTAAGAGTTTCTGCCTACTAAGATGTAAAAAGAAATCTTAATTACATTGAAATTTAGGCTATCCTGTATTGGTTCAAATTTAAAACAGTTTTTTTTTTTTTTTTTTTTTTAGAAATCTTTACAATGCAATTGTAAGGCATAATTTTTACAAAAAGTTTCGAGGGGTTCTGCCGGACCTCGTGTACTTGGGGGTGAGGTATTCCCAGACCCCCTTTCCCAGTGTCCCCGAATCGAAATTCTGACTACATCCTTGTCAACCATTACAATGTCAACAACACAAATCGTTGTCATATCCAACAAACATCTATTATTTTTTTAATAATCATTTTCCATTCACTTTAAAAAGATGATATAATACCAACTTCTTTTATCTTAATTCCATATTTAAATCTAGGAGTACAGAATGAACTCTGGTTGTTTTTCATAACACACTAGGGGGGGGGGATTCTCGCCCCGGGCGCCTGCAATCCATGCGACGGCCCTGTGTAGACTCTTCTCCCAATTATTGTAAAAAATATTCAATTACATTTTGCAGAATATTTTGTATGTATATTTTGTATTACCATATAAAATAATGAATGAATATTTGAAAAAAAATAATTTATTCTCAATATACGACACTGATGCAAATATCTACTGTAAATTTATGAATGCTCTTGTATAAAATATGCATTTAAAAGCTTTAATAGATTATAGGTACCGTAAGTAGAAGGAAATTATACTTACTTTGTTGCTGAAATTGTGCAAGATCTTTACCACTCGTTTCATTTCCCGTCCAGAAGATGTCAGATTAAAAATATAGTCGGAGTGTAACCAAGGCTTGGTTTGTCGATACTGCAGCAACTCCCCAAATCTATAGAAATAAATAAATAAAAATGTGTAATGCTTTGGTAATTGTCTGCTAATAAGGAAAGTACATAGCCCAAAATATCAGTATTAAAACTACTCAAGTTTCACACAGGTCAGTTTTCTCAGAATGACTTACACTTTAATGTGTTAATTCAACATGAAAGATTCCGTGTTGTGGTCAACACAGACCTGGTGATACCAATTAGACACAGACACGGTCTTAAACGGTGTGAAAATAACATCATGGCGGTGTTACAGAACTTGGTGAATGGACGAAGAAACGGGAAATACGTACAAAGATTTAAAACTGTATTATTCGTCAGTCGTCAGTAAAACCTTTAATTTGCTAAGGTCAATGGCTTAGCAAAGAAACAAGGTAACCAAAAAACTTCTTGCCGTTTTTAACGTCTCATTGATCAGAGAGGAAACGAAATGACACAGTCAAGCAATCCGAAGTTAATTTGACTATCGACCTTCAGTAATACAGGCACGTTGCGTACATACAGACGTTATAGTTCGTCCAATGTCGAAGAGAAATGGAGGTATCGAAGCAGCTTGTTGGTGTTTGTTATATGACTTTAAAGTGGGCTTGTCAGCTACCGCATCAAGTCTCTGCATATGCCAGGCAGTTGGGGAGAATGCCGTGAACGAACGCACCTCCAGGCATTGGTTTCAGAAATTCCGTTCGGGATATGTGAGCCTTTTGGATAAATCTCGCAGTGGACGACCGCATATGTTGGATGACGAAGCCCTGAAAACAGCCATCGAGAAGGATTGTGGTCTAACGTGTAATGAACTTGCAGAAAGATTGCTGTTTCCGCTGAAACAGTCAGACTGCACCTGTATGGAATAGGAAAGTCATACAAGTTAAGCAATGGGTACCCCACGCATCGTTGGTAACCAACAAGGAACAACAAATGACAGCCCTTTTTATCCTTGCTCACTCGGCACCTGAAATTGCCCATCTTTAATGACTTGCTCACTGGTGACGAAAAGTGGGACCTCTATGACAATCCCCACTGTACCAGGTGTTTGATGTCCCGACGTGACTTTGTTCCTTATCCCTCAAGACCATCTCTGCACCAACGAATGGGTATACTCTCTGTACGGTGGAATTGTCGTCAAGTAGTGCATTACAAGCTCCTTTCACCTGATTAGACCATCACTATTGACCTCTAATCTCAGCAGTTGTAAAGGGTGCACCATAAATTGCGGCAAAAGAAGCTGGCATTGGTGAATTGCAAGAGTGTGCTATTCCTGCACCACAATACCAAGCCACATATTGCAAAAAGGATCCTGGAGACCCTTCAGCAACTTGGCTGGGAGACACTGTACCATCTACCGAATCACCGGGTCTTACAAACAGATTACCACCAGCTTCATTCCCTCGACATACACCGGCGTGGAAGATCCTTCGCAAATGAGGAAGACCTGACGAACACACTAATGTAATTCTTTGCATCCACGACCGCAGAGTTTTATTACAAAGGTATTGTGCAGATGCAGAAACGTTTGCAAAAGGTGTTGGATGTTGATGAAAGATTACTTTGAAACCTAAAGGTACGTACCAGTGGCGTATTTAGGATTTTGTTTCGGGGGGGGGCTATGCACATTCTCCTGAGTGGGTGTATATGTACTGGTTCTATGTAGATATACAGTTATTACATATACTATATATAAATTTATCTATTTCGGGGGATTCTATTGAGTCCGATAGCCACCCCCTAAATACGCCACTGGTACGTACTATCCACTGTATTGCTCATTGTTCATCATTGCGCTAGAACGGGAAGAACTATATTTGATTACCTTGTATCACAGCCACTTATCAGATAGATAAACCTATACTAAAATTTTAAGCTTTCACATTTCCTGCCAAAGATATCATAAATATTTAAATTACTTATAAGTTTTTTTTTGTTTGTTTGTTTGTCTTTTTGACATTAGTTTTTACGCTGTATAAGATGTCTTTTTTTTTTGTTGTTGTTGTTGTTGTTAAGAATGTTGTTTGTCATTCTTTTTGTCAGTTTTAAAACTTGAGTTACTCATATCTGAACACATTTTGCTTAATTGAGTAAATGTAATTTTTAAAATATATACTAATTTCTTACCTAGATATTGCTGAAACGTATTCGCTTTCACAATTTTTTTGGGAGTTCACTTTTGTTCCCATGGACGACTCTGTAAAGAGAAGATATAACAGTTATTCCTAGGATTAAACGCCAGTAGCGAGGTAAGGCGGGTTTCGGGGGCTTTAAACTTCTTCCCCTTTATGTAAAACATTATGGAAAAACAGATACTTACTCTATTAAGGTGTACAGTAAAGCACCGATTATCCACGAATAATTATCTGAAAAATTTTTAATCCTGCTGCAATCGCGCTCAATAATTGTTCATAATTAGTCACTGCGGACTGACATTGCGCATGCAAATAAGCACTGTATATTCTAAAACATAAAACTAAATTGCATTGAAAAATCAAAATTACTGTACTGTATACTTTTTAAAAGTTTTATCATGTTTTTTGGTACAATAAAACATACGTAGCTTTTATGTTTTCGTGTTTGCACCTGATTTTTAGTCTTTCTTCGGGTTATCTGCGGTGCCCTTGCCACATAATTCCGCGAATAATCGGTGTTTTACTGTATTTACAAAAATCAAGCTTCTGATTTCATATTGTGCTTGAACCACGTTTGATGAAACTCTGCGCTTGTAACTGCTCTTACCACATTATATTTCAGGAGCGGTTGCTTGCTTTGGTTACATGGTTACGTAACCGCCTATTTTTAAGAAGTCCAGTTTACCAAAACTCCGTTATATATACACGCTCTGTCTATCCGAGTATCCGTCCGTCCGGAAGAAAAATCCCAAGAACTACTTATTTGATGAATCACCACCAAACATGATCGAGATATAGAGGTCAACAGTTATAATCGATTTAATTTATCGAGATGATAATGTTATTTAAACGTAAAGCGATAGAGATCAACCATTTTTCAGGTTTAGAGCAAATGAAGATAGATAGCGAGAACTAGGTAGTTTCTTGCAATCGATTAAGCGTCCCAAAAATACATTTCATCTCCATCATTAATCCTCTATTAAAACCGGAAGTGATACAAATCCACTACAATTTCCGGTTTCAATATTTATCTACGTAGAAAATGAAATGAAATATTTAGTTAACATCCCACGTTGATGCCCTTTACGTTAAAGGGGACAGATAATTAAGGCAAGTGAATGATGATGAAAGAATTGGTGGAATGAGAAAGTGGGAGGAGATGGGACTACCCAGAGAAAACCCATGGACACGTTCATTGTCCACCATAAACAAACCAAGGACCCCACGCACCAGAAATAAGCGTTCTACCAATGAGCCACCATGACCCCAAATTTGAATAGTATTAATATGTCAAAAAAAAACATACCATTAAAACATTAATACTATTCTTGATAAATGAAGTAAAAAACATTTTTTTTTTTGTGAATCTTTATAATTTTCCAAGCGACTTACCACAAATAACATCGAGTGTACAGCGTGTAACGTACGGGAAAATATTAAATGATTCCTTGCCCACTTCTTTCCTCAACATCTCCACAAGAATTTTGGCGTTTTCATTAAACACATCCACAAATTGTTCCACAATTCGAAAATGAAAAGCAGGCGTCAGTATTTTCCGGTGTGCATGCCATTTTGGACCTGTTAATGAAATAAAATAAAATGAATAGTTAGAATTAGGTTAAAAATATACCGGTATTGAATCTCACAGTTTGATGTGAGAAATACATGCCTGGGCCAGTAGCAAGAGAGAGTGGTAGTTGAAATATAAAATTTAGGAGATCAGACCGTGTCTTTAGAAATTCCTATTTGGTTTGTCGTAAAGTGGTCGTAAAGTGGGTCCCCCTTGAACGGCGGGGAGCTTCTCTGGGGGAGAGGCAGTTACCTCAGTAGTAGTCCCCCCGTTATGGCTAGCCGAGTCAGCAAAAATTTTTGTGACGTCATAGGTCAAAGGTCAATGACCTCGGCCAGGGGTCAATGACCTAGGGGTACCTAGGACCACCCCCTCTAAATTTTGGCAGGGGAACCATGGCCCACCCCTAAATTTTGGCAGGGGTACATAGGACCACCCCCCCTTAAATTTTGGAAATTGCCAAATCTAAAAATTTGGTGTGGTAGCCTAGGACCATAGTATGTACCTCTATCAATATTGGGTGTCTATGTCGTTCCCTTTCATGGGTAAAAAAATTGCCAAAAATTCAAATTTCGGGGGTTTTTGACCTTATTTATCCCCTTTGATGAGGTATTATTACCCTATATAGTTATATGGGCGTATACAGGGGTTCATTACCTTTCATAACATATGGGTATATTAATGCACCCCTTGAAAAATTTGGGAGGGGTACCTTGGCCCACCCCTTAAATTTTGGAAATTGACCAATTTAAACATTTGGTATTATAGTACCGGACCCTAACATGTATTATGATAAATTTGGGTGGTCCACCTCGTTTCCTTCTAGGGGTATAAAATTGCCAAAATATAAACGTAAGCAATACGTTATACCACGTGTTTGGTTTTGGTCGATTTTATCCCCTTTGATGAGGTGTTATTATCCTATATAGTTATATGGGCGTATACAGGGGGTCCATTCCCTTTCATAAGACATGGGTATATTAATGCACCCTTTAAAAATTTGGGAGGGGTACCTTGGCCCACCACCTAAATTTTGGAAATTGCCCAATTTAAACATTGGGTATTATAGTACAGGACCCTAATATGTATCATGATAAATTTGGGTGGTCCACCTCGTCCCCTTTTAGGGGTACAAAATTGCCAAAAATGGTTTTTGGTCGATTTTACCCCCTTTGATGAGGTGTTATTACCTTATATAGTTATATGGTCATGTATAGGGGTACATTCCCTTTCATAAGACATGGGTATATTAATGCACCCCTTGAAAAATTTGGGAGGGGTACCTTGGCCCACCCCTTAAATTTTGGAAATTGACCAATTTAAACATTGGGTATTACAGTATAGGACCCTAATATGTATTATGATAAATTTGGATGGTCCACCTCGTTCCCTTTTAGGGGTATAAAATTGTCAAAAATATAAACGTAAGCAATACGTTGTACCACGTGTTTGTTCTTTTGGCCCATTTATCCCCTTGGATGAGGTCCTACTACATTATATAGTTATATGGTTATGTATAGGGGTCTATTTCCTATCATAAGACATGGGTATATTGGTGCACCCCTTGAAAAATTTGGGAGGGGTACCTTGGCCCACCCCTTCATTTTTAGAAATTGCCCATTTTACACATTTGGTATAATAGTATAGGACCCTAATATATATTACTATAAATTTGGGTGGTCCACCTCGTTCCCTTTTAGGGGTACAAAATTGCCAAAATATAAACGTAAGCAATACGTTGTACCACGTGTTTCGTTTTTTACCTAATTTATTCCATTGGATGAAGTCCTATTACCTTATATCGTTATATGGTCACGTATGGGGATTCATTTCCTATCATAAGACATAGGTACATTTGTGCACCCCGTTTAAATTTTTGGGAGGGGTACTTTGGCCCACCCCTTTAATTTTGGAAATTGCCCCTTTTACATGTTTGGTATTATAGTATAGGACCCTAATATAGATTAGTATAAATTTGGATGATTCACCTCGTTTCCTTTCATGGGTACGAAATTGCCAAATTTTAGTACAACCACGTGTTTGGTTTTGGCTCAATTTATCCCCTTGGATGAGGTCCTATTACCTTATATGGTTATATGGCCATGTATGTATTGGTCCATTTCCTATTATAAGACATGTGTACATTGATGCACCCCAGGGAGAGGATTCGGTATCATAGTACATGACCTCAACATGTATCATGATAAATTTGGATGGTCCATCTTGTTCCCTTTCATGGGTAAAAAATTGCTAAAATATAAACATAAGCAATATGTTGTACCATGTGTTTGGTTTCTGGCCCAATTTTTCCCCTTTGATGATGTTCTATTACGTTATATGGTTATATGGACATGTATATGGGTTCATTTCCTATCATAAGACATGGGTACATTGACGCATACTTTAAAAATTTGGGAGGGGTATCTTGGCTCATCCACTCGGTTTTAGAAATTGTTTAATATAAGCATTTGGTATCATAGTACAGGACTTCAATATGTACCACTATAAATTTGGATGGTCCACATCGTTCCCTTTCATGGGTAAAGAACTACCAAAAATCAAATTTTGGAGGTTATTGACCCCGTCTGATAAGGATTTAACACGTTATATGGGTATGTACAGAGGTTTATTACCTTCATATGTTTATGTTCCCTTTTAAATTTGGGAATTATCAAATAACAAAATTCGGTAAACGTTTTCTAGGACCCATTGGTGTTCCTCTTATGGCCAAATATTCAAAATTTAAAGGTTATTGACCGGCTTTATTATTGAATAAGTACAGGATTTATTACTTTTTTCATAAGACACAGGTGTGTTTGTGTACCAATCTTAAATTTTGGGAGGGGGTACATTTCTTATTGTCATATCAATAATTGGTAATTGTTCTTAGAATTGGGTGGTATCTCTTTCTTTGGGTAAATCATTGTCAAATATGAGTATGATCACGTGATCAGTTATTGACCTATGATGGGATTAGGAGCCCAGGACATTGGTACATTTAAACTTTATAGGATAATTTGAGAATGCATCATTGGTATTGATTATTACAGCCAAATATAAACGTAAGCAATACGATGTACCACGTGATTGACCTTGATGAGGTAGTGTACAGGGATACATAGCTAACCTTATTGAATCTTATGACTCATAGTCTTAAGGAAATACAGGCTACAACACTGGCAAAGTTATTGTTGATGCAATTTGATTGGTGGATCACTATCTTTCGTGCAATCTGATTGGCTGATCACTATCTTTCGTGCAATCTGATTGGTTGCTGATGTTCAAATCTTTGCTGCATTCAGTTTTTAAGTTTTGTTTAACATTTAAAAATCTTGGTTTCGTTCAACATTTTGCACTCACTGATAAATATGATCAAAACCGTTTATTTGTTAATCGAATAGTTAAAAACCGGATAAAGTTTGACGGTTAACCGTGAAACGTAAAAATTTTTTAGTTTGAAATTTTTTTTTGCTTGAAACATTTTGTTTGAAAATTCTTGCTTTCAAATTTTTGTTTGAATTTTTTGTTTCAGAATTTTGTTTGAAATTTTTTTTTGACAACTTTTGTTTCAAAATTTTTTGCTTAAACATTTTTCGTTTGAAATTTTTTAAAATTTTTTCGTTTCAAAATTTTGTTTAAAATTTTTGTTTGAAATTTTTTTGTTTTAAATTTTTTGTTTCAAAATTTTGTTTGAAATTTTTTTCGTTTCAAAATTTTGTTTGAAATTTATCGTTTGAAATTTTTTGTTTGAATTTTTTTCGTTTCAAAATTTTGTTTCAAAGATTTTTGTTCGAAATTTTTGTTTCAAAGTTTGGTTTGACATTTTTAAAAGTTTGTGCACTTATTAGTAAAGAACCGGAACTGTTTAGAACTAAAACCTCTAGCAACATTGTGGTGCAATAGTACACGTCAGAATATGGGGTTGTACTTGAAATGAAAAAAAACACAATTCATTCAAATGGATCATTTTATTACACTCCACATACATCCATACTAGATAGTGGTTCTGGATATTGTCGATACAATGTATTTTGAACTTCTTGCACTAGTTTGTCTTTAGCGTATAATTTTAATTCCAGTTGAAGTCTTTTAAGGTCTATTGCAATATCAAATGGTGGAAACTCAATGTCCATTTGATCACAAATAAACTGTTTATCAATACAGGTATGCACCCACGAACGATGTTGACAACCATCACAATATCTAGATACATGTTGTACAATATGCATAAATAGTACTTTTTCAGGAATATACTTGTTTTGTTACACACTTCCACTGCATGTTTAACACACTGAAATACGCTGATGAATTTGTTCCATTCTGTTTGCGTTAGATACACCATGTTGCGAGGGACATGAAATGTACTCTTTTTACGTAACAGCACCATCTTCTCTTCGAGGACTGTACGCAGCACCACTTCATGATTTGAGCCTAATGATTTGACTATGGTCACATTTAGCTCATCATGAAAATAATCGTTCATTTGGTCGATTCGTCCCATTCTTCACAGGTCAGTTGTACACCAAATTGTTCTGCTTTGCCCAATCGAATCACTGGGTCAAATGTTCTAGCACTGATACCAATCATCACATGTTTTGTTTGAAATATATTTATTGGATAATAGCTTGCGAAGATGAATTCTTTATCGTTAGAAGTACACATCTTTCCTCCTGAAAAGCACTTGCTCAAATGATTTCACTGTATTGGTTGATTTATAGAACTACGACTGACGTCATGTGCTGACGCTTGAATTCATGGTTTCATCACAGTTACTGACGTCATGCTGACCAACCAAATTCATACAACTATGTCTGGTGTGCTGACGTTTGAATCACAATTGCTGACGAATCTGGCTGTGTACTAAATTCAAGTTGATGACTTCGACCCAAGAATCCTTTGTAACATAAAGATACAGATCCAGTATTTAAGAAACGCAGCACTTCTTCTTGTTTTGATGCTTCCATGGGAAAATATCTTGCTGGTAAAATTATATTCTTATCATTTTCAAGCTTCACTACGATTCTTAATCCAAACTTTGTAGGGATCATTTGGCTAGCTAAGATTCTATAAGGTACATTCTGTTGTAAATCAGTAATCTTGGTAAATGATTTCATCACATCACGTGTGTTTAGAAACTGCAGACAAGTAGCCATGATGACGTTATCATGAATACTAACGCGAACGATACTTATATATGATGCAAAACTGATGACGTTGCATTATCATGTTCTGACGTGCACCATAATGTTGCCAGATGTTTTTGTTCTAAACAGTTCCGGTTCTTTACTAATGAGTGCACAAACTTAAAAGATGTCAAACCAAAATTTTCCAAACAATAATTTCAAACAAAAAAGTTTACAAACAAATATTTCGAACAAAATCTTTGAAACAAAATTTTGAAAAAAATTTTTGAAACGGAAAAACTTGGAAACGAAAAATTCAAACAAAAAATTTCAACAAAAAATTTTAAACAAAAAAATTCAAACAAAATTTTGAAACAAAAAATTTCAAACAAAAAATTTGGAAACGAAAAATTTCAAACAAAAATTTTAAACAAAATTTTGATACAAAAATTTTTTTAAATTTCAAACGAAAAATTTTTAAACAAAAAATTTTGAAACAAAAGTTGTCAAAGAAATTTCAAACAAAATTCTGAAACAAAAAAATTCAAACAAAAATTTGAAAGCAAGAATTTTCAAGCAAAGTTTCAAACAAAAAATTCAAACTAAAAATTTTACGTTTCACGGTTAACCGTCAAACTTTATCCGGTTTTTTAACTATTCGATTAACAAATAAACGGTTTTCAAAAAAATTCAAACAAATTTGAAACAAGAGTTTTCAAACAAAAACTTTCAAACAAAAAAATTTTACGTTTCACGGTTAACCGTCAAACTTTATCCGGTTTTTAACTATTCGATTAACAAATAAACGGTTTTGATCATATTTATCAGTGAGTGCAAAATGTTGAACGAAACCAAGATTTTTAAATGTTAAACAAAACTTAAAAACTGAATGCAGCAAAGATTTGAACATCAGCAACCAATCAGATTGCACGAAAGATAGTGATCAGCCAATCAGATTGCACGAAAGATAGTGATCCACCAATCAAATTGCATCAACAATAACTTTGCCAGTGTTGTAGCCTGTATTTCCTTAAGACTATGAGTCATAAGATTCAATAAGGTTAGCTATGTATCCCTGTACACTACCTCATCAAGGTCAATCACGTGGTACATCGTATTGCTTACGTTTATATTTGGCTGTAATAATCAATACCAATGATGCATTCTCAAATTATCCTATAAAGTTTAAATGTACCAATGTCCTGGGCTCCTAATCCCATCATAGGTCAATAACTGATCACGTGATCATACTCATATTTGACAATGATTTACCCAAAGAAAGAGATACCACCCAATTCTAAGAACAATTACCAATTATTGATATGACAATAAGAAATGTACCCCCTCCCAAAATTTAAGATTGGTACACAAACACACCTGTGTCTTATGAAAAAAGTAATAAATCCTGTACTTATTCAATAATAAAGCCGGTCAATAACCTTTAAATTTTGAATATTTGGCCATAAGAGGAACACCAATGGGTCCTAGAAAACGTTTACCGAATTTTGTTATTTGATAATTCCCAAATTTAAAAGGGAACATAAACATATGAAGGTAATAAACCTCTGTACATACCCATATAACGTGTTAAATCCTTATCAGACGGGGTCAATAACCTCCAAAATTTGATTTTTGGTAGTTCTTTACCCATGAAAGGGAACGATGTGGACCATCCAAATTTATAGTGGTACATATTGAAGTCCTGTACTATGATACCAAATGCTTATATTAAACAATTTCTAAAACCGAGTGGATGAGCCAAGATACCCCTCCCAAATTTTTAAAGTATGCGTCAATGTACCCATGTCTTATGATAGGAAATGAACCCATATACATGTCCATATAACCATATAACGTAATAGAACATCATCAAAGGGGAAAAATTGGGCCAGAAACCAAACACATGGTACAACATATTGCTTATGTTTATATTTTAGCAATTTTTTACCCATGAAAGGGAACAGGATGGACCATCCAAATTTATCATGATACATGTTGAGGTCATGTACTATGATACCGAATCCTCTCCCTGGGGTGCATCAATGTACACATGTCTTATAATAGGAAATGGACCAATACATACATGGCCATATAACCATATAAGGTAATAGGACCTCATCCAAGGGGATAAATTGAGCCAAAACCAAACACGTGGTTGTACTAAAATTTGGCAATTTCGTACCCATGAAAGGAAACGAGGTGAATCATCCAAATTTATACTAATCTATATTAGGGTCCTATACTATAATACCAAACATGTAAAAGGGGCAATTTCCAAAATTAAAGGGGTGGGCCAAAGTACCCCTCCCAAAAATTTAAACGGGGTGCACAAATGTACCTATGTCTTATGATAGGAAATGAATCCCCATACGTGACCATATAACGATATAAGGTAATAGGACTTCATCCAATGGAATAAATTAGGTAAAAAAACGAAACACGTGGTACAACGTATTGCTTACGTTTATATTTTGGCAATTTTGTACCCCTAAACGGGAACGAGTTTATAGTAATATATATTAGGGTCCTATACTATTATACCAAATGTTTAAATTGGACAATTTCCAAAATTTAAGGGGTGGGCCAAGGTACCTCTCCCAAATTTTTCAAGGGGTGCATTAATATACCCATGTTTTATGAAAGGTAATGAACCCTGTATACGCCCATATAACCATATAGGATAATAACACCTCATCAAAGGCGATAAATTAGGTCAAAAGTCCAAACACGTAGTTGTACTAAAATTTTGGCAATTTGGTACCCCTAAAAGGGAACGAGGTGGACCACCCAAATTTATAGTAATATATATTAGGGTCCTATACTATTATACCAAATGTGTAAAATGGGCAATTTCTAAAAATGAAGGGGTGGGCCAAGGTACCCCTCCCAAATTTTTCAAGGGGTGCACCAATATACCCATGTCTTATGATAGGAAATAGACCCCTATACATAACCATATAACTATATAATGTAGTAGGACCTCATCCAAGGGGATAAATGGGCCAAAAGAACAAACACGTGGTACAACGTATTGCTTACGTTTATATTTTTGACAATTTTATACCCCTAAAAGGGAACGAGGTGGACCATCCAAATTTATCATAATACATATTAGGGTCCTATACTATAATACCCAATGTTTAAATTGGTCAATTTCCAAAATTTAAGGGGTGGGCCAAGGTACCCCTCCCAAATTTTTCAAGGGGTGCATTAATATACCCATGTCTTATGAAAGGGAATGTACCCCTATACATGACCATATAACTATATAAGGTAATAACACCTCATCAAAGGGGGTAAAATCGACCAAAAACCATTTTTGGCAATTTTGTACCCCTAAAAGGGGACGAGGTGGACCACCCAAATTTATCATGATACATATTAGGGTCCTGTACTATAATACCCAATGTTTAAATTGGGCAATTTCCAAAATTTAGGTGGTGGGCCAAGGTACCCCTCCCAAATTTTTAAAGGGTGCATTAATATACCCATGTCTTATGAAAGGGAATGGACCCCCTGTATACGCCCATATAACTATATAGGATAATAACACCTCATCAAAGGGGATAAAATCGACCAAAACCAAACACGTGGTATAACGTATTGCTTACGTTTATATTTTGGCAATTTTATACCCCTAGAAGGAAACGAGGTGGACCACCCAAATTTATCATAATACATGTTAGGGTCCGGTACTATAATACCAAATGTTTAAATTGGTCAATTTCCAAAATTTAAGGGGTGGGCCAAGGTACCCCTCCCAAATTTTTCAAGGGGTGCATTAATATACCCATATGTTATGAAAGGTAATGAACCCCTGTATACGCCCATATAACTATATAGGGTAATAATACCTCATCAAAGGGGATAAATAAGGTCAAAAACCCCCGAAATTTGAATTTTTGGCAATTTTTTTACCCATGAAAGGGAACGACATAGACACCCAATATTGATAGAGGTACATACTATGGTCCTAGGCTACCACACCAAATTTTTAGATTTGGCAATTTCCAAAATTTAAGGGGGGGTGGTCCTATGTACCCCTGCCAAAATTTAGGGGTGGGCCATGGTTCCCCTGCCAAAATTTAGAGGGGGTGGTCCTAGGTACCCCTAGGTCATTGACCCCTGGCCGAGGTCATTGACCTTTGACCTATGACGTCACAAAAATTTTTGCTGACTCGGCTAGCCATAACGGGGGGACTACTACTGCCTCTACCCCCACAAGTTACGGCCCTGCAATAGAAACAGATACACTTTTCGAGACGAGACAGTTTCAGCTATTGCCCCGTAAGCACCCCTCCGGATGCATTCTCCAGATGCTAACAGTATTTGTAGTTTGAGGGAAATTTCCCGAATCTTGGGAAAGATCATAAATAAAATTAGCAAAAAGAAAAAAATGGATTTTTTAAAGTGAAAATCCAGGGAAATTCTCTCGCTGGCTGAGTGATCAATATAAATGCTTAAATTTGTCTTTGTTCTTCAGAAATAAACCAATATAATAGCAATAATTTGTGTTGCGGAAAGGTTCAAAGTAACACAATTTCATCCAGTTGTTTGCTGGGTGTATTTGTGTGTATTTTTTGTAGGAACAAAATGAAGGAAAAAGTAAAAAAAAAAAACATAGCAGCAAAAAGCAATTGAATGAAACAAATGTGGTTGCTACTGCCTTTAATACAGCTTAAATTAATCTTATTACACTGCTTCTGTTATAGGAATGGGACACTCAACAAACTAGGGGAAATTTGATAAGAAAAGGGAAAATTTTGTGTCAGTCGAGGGGAATTTTCTTAAGGGTCTTCACTACAGCGAAATTAAACTACCCTAATTTTAGAGTTTTTCTGTAATATCTTCAAACCAAATAAAAATATTCGAAAAACAGAAACGTAGTGAACTAGACAATACAATTTTACATGTGATACCTTTACCATAATTCACCTATCTGCTTTTGGTATGCCGCTATTTACAGAACCCGCGAAAAATGCTAAATCTATCTACAGTTGCAAATCAAAAGCAGATAGATGAGTTGTGATAATGGTATCACATGCAAAATAGAATCATCTAGTTCACTACGTTTCTGCTTTTCGAATATTTTTATTTGGTTTGAAGATATTACAGAAAATCTCTAAAATTAGCGGTAGTTTAATTTTGCTGTAGTGAAGGCCCTTAAGAGATCCAACGAACACTGACGCTAACGCTGCGTGCACGCGTGTGCGTAGTCCATGGTTCAATTTCCGGCAGAGTATGTGTCTTTGATACAAACCTGAGTTGCGGTTCATATCCCGCTTAGAAACAGTAAGCCTTGTCTTAAACCCTAGCTGCTCGAAAGCGACATTTAACATCGAATTATATCTTTAGGAGTGGGAAGGTTGGATTCTATTCCCGATGAACGTTCATGGGGTTCGGAATTCACGTTAAGATGTTAGCTAGATGTCTGTTATAGTATACGGCTAGTCGATGGGTTCGCAACGCTTTTTTTTTAATCGCTCATGCGTACGCTTGAAACTAAGGATGGCCACGAAGTTCCGGTTCCGGCGGAACCGGTTCCGCGAGGAACCGGTTCTCGGAGATCCGGTTTTCAGAACCGGTTCTGGAACCGGTTCCGGACCTGGATCCGAAAACCCGGTTCCAGAACCGGATCTTAGGAACCGGTTCCAGACCTGGATCCGAAAACCCTGTTCCAGAACCGGATCTTAAGAACCGGTTCCAGATCTGGATCTGAAAACCCGGTTCCAGAACCGGATCTTAGGAACCGGTTCCAGATCTGGATCTGAAAACCCGGTTCCAGAACCGGATCTTAGGAACCACTTCCAGACCTGGACCTGAAAGCCCCCAAACACCCGTAAAGGAAGCACAAAGTTCACCTTCAAAAATAATGCAAAGAGGACCATGCACTTGTACCTTCCCCGCCCAGACCCGCTTGTGCCCCCCAAAAAAATTTTGGTCCACCAGTGGGTGTTTAGCCAAATGAGTTGGCCAGTTTGCCTGTTTAGCCAATGAGTTTGCCAGTTACCCGCTTTATTTAGCCAAATGAAACAAGCTGTCACCGCCTGGGCGCTTCCACCATTTCATCTAGCACATTGCTCACAGCTTGCCAGCAGCGCGCGTTTAGCGTAGGGATGGTAACAAAGTTTCGGTTACCGAAGAACCGGTTCTAGACCTGGATCCGAAGAACCGGTTCTAGACCTGGATCCGAAAAACCGGTTCCAGACCTGGATCCGAAAAACCGGTTCCAGATCTGGATCCGAAAAACCGGTTCCAGACCTGGATCCGAAAAACCGGTTCCGGAACCGGATCTTCAAGAACCGGATCCGTTCAGACCCGAAAAACGGTTCCACCAGGAACCGGTTTTGGCCATCTCTACTTGAAACACGCTGACTTTGTATTTAAATGTGGATGGATAATCACAATGTGCTGCAAACACGAAAGCAATAAAAAACGCACAGAATACGTCGACTCGAGCGTATTTAGTGCGTTTCGGAACAATACACAGCCTGCTATTTCGGAATCAGTGAAAGATGTCTAACGGAAGGGAAAAAAAAGGAAAGACATGTTGCCAGACAAGGGGATTTTTAGCAAGAAACAGCTCCTTGGAAGATGCTTTGTGCAGAGTATTGGAACTCTGCTATTATAAAGTATATGTGTGTATAACAAAAGAAAATCCAGAAAAATACAAAGAATTCCGAAAAATTAGCTAATCACAGAAAAATCTTAACACAATAAGATCATTTCTCGTGATTCGCATGAATGAGAATAAAGGTGTGGCAGTAAGGGAAACCCTGACTGACTCACAGTATGATTTTTAACTCTGGCGAAAGTAAAATTACCGAGTAGCCATCTAAGTCGCGTTCACTACGGGAGGGAAGGGTAACGCATCTTTGTTAAGCCATAGCCTTATTGTTCGAGCTTCGGTGCTAAAAAGGGAGAACTTAACTTTTAAAACAAAAAACAACCAACTAACCGTGTATTTTGGGTCATTTTCATTATCATTTACAGGGGGAAGAGAATGTTATGGGGGAGATGAGATGTGCCTGAGATAAAAAAAGAACTTTAAAGGCCCATAGTTCCAATACTATGGAACCTATCGTAGTCGGGTAAAGACTTCACGTAAGAACTAGTATGTGCCCTATCCAAATATCCATGTTTTAGAATCTTGCGATATTTCCGCAACAATTTTTATAGAAACAGTTGGTGAGTATGTATTATATTCCGTAGCACAACTCCCTATATAAAAATTGTTACGTACGTTAGTACCTTAGGATTCTGAAAAATGTATTTTTGGATAGCGTGCATTATTAATTAGTAAGTGAAGTCTTGACCCAACTACGGTAGGTTCCATAATATTGGAGCTATGGACCTTTAAAGTTCATTTTTTCATGTTTTCGCAGCCTACAACTCCTAAAGGAAGCATTTGTGCACCCAGATTGGTCTATACTTTTTCTCTTATCTTGGGGTCAGGAATCATCTTCCAAACATTGTCGGTGTTGTTTTGAAACACACTGTATATAAAACCTACTTATCTCTCTGTTTTACTAAAATATACATACTTGTAGAGATCAAAAGGCATGTACATTTTGACATTAAGTTAATTATGCAGTGGTTGATGAAATCAAACGAACAAATAGCATATAGTTACCTGATCCCGTGATAAGACCTCTTCCAAGCCAAGGTTCAACAAATTTGTAGTCTCTGCTTTTGTCAATATGTTTCATATTGCTCAGGATAACCTGAAAATGATTTTATAGAGAAACGATTACTGCATGGATATTCACTATCAAATGGAACATTAAATAAAAATCAGAAACAGATTTTCAATAATTACTAGCTGAACCTGCACTATTTACAGCGCGTACAGTTCTAATATGAGCGCGAATCTCCTTCCCACTTCTCACTATATCTGTGCAAGTCCCTTTACGAACACAGGAGGAGTGTCAAAGTGTGTGAATTGCTATATACAAACATATAAATGTACTGTTATAATATATAGCATTTCAGTGAGTTTGTGGCAAACTTGAATAAGTAATAGATGATACCAAATACATTTTTTTTCTTTAATTTCATATCCGAATACGCCTCATTGTGGGTCCACAAGCCTTCGAAGTTACCAGCTTGCAATAGGGTTTGTCATTCACTTGTCAGATTAAAGCAAAGCGCCTGAAATGTCCATCAACCCGCTATACATAGCTCCTTTACTGGTTGCCTTTCATAAGGGTTTCAACCTTAACAGCCTAGTGACAATATTAAACTAATCGGGCCAAAACGACGCCTAAAATGTGGAATAGAAAAATAAAGACATTTTTTTTTAAGATTTGAATGAGAACTGGCAAATCTACACTAAATTTGAAAATCGACCAGAGAAAAAGGCACGTTTATAGTATTTGTGGTGTTCGAGATCTCATTTTCGAAAGGATTGACCACAAACATATAAACCTAACAGTTTAATATATAGACACCTAGAGCCTTATGCAGAGTCGTTTTGACGCGTTATTAGTGCCATACTAAAGAGTTCGACTAATATATGTTTCCTGCAGTAGTCAGGCCTTTAGTATGACGCTAATCATACGTCAAAACGACTCTGCATAAGGCCCCTAGTGCCAAATAAGAAAAAAACATTGAAGGTAGGTTTAAAAAATTGGAAATTGAAGATAGATAAAATATTAAACATACGTAAAATATTGAAAGCACGTTAAAAAAAAGGTAAACAACAAACTAAATTATCAGAGGTATTCTGTCTTGATTGGGAGGGCACTTTCCACATGCTAAGAAGCTTTTATGCTCCATGATCTTTAGCTAATCTATTCGTCTTGACGTAAGAATTTTCTGTTTAAGTATCATCCAACAACTGTAGCGTCTTTTGCCCTCTCTACCTTTTTCTTTCCAGTGTACCTTCTTACACCTTGCCTATGATACAGTTTTTTCTTAGCCAATGTTCCAACCAGTTTCTTCTTCTTTTAATTACATCGATTTTTTTTATTTTCTAGCTTATCGTTACTATTGCTTCCTTATTCGTCTTCTATTCGACCCAGCGAATTCTCTCCATTCTTCTCCACACCCACATTTCGAAATCCAACAGTCTTTTTTCATCACTTTTGGGTAATGTCCATGTTTCTGCCCCACAGAGCATAAAACTACATACGAAACATTTCATGAGTCTTTTTCCTTAACTCTTTATTCCAGGATACACAAAACAGACTTTTGTTCCTCCTAAATGTTGCATTCGTCATTCCTCAGTTTAAAAATTAAGAAGTATTAAAAATGTGTAAAACTGCAAGTAAAAAAGTTAAGGTAGGTAAAAAATTGAAAATTGATTTTTAAACATTAAAGTTATGTCAAGTACTAAACGGTGAAAAATTAACGTCAGTTTAAACATTTGAAGATAGATAAAAAAAAAATAATTAGAGGCAGTGGCGTATTTAAGGGAACTTCCGGACTTAAGCTCCTCGAAATTTTATTTACTACTTTAAAGTAAATTAAATATCTTGCAGAATTTTCACATTTCCAGGAATAAAGTTAGCAAAGCCCCATCCCCTTCGAAACAAAATCGTAAATACGCCAAGGATTAGAGATAATTAAAAATAATAGTGGGTAAAAAAAATGTTAAAAAATTTTAAGATATGTAAAAATTAAAGTTAAATATAAGGTTTAAAATAGTTGAAAGAGAAGGAAAGATAGTTAAAAATTAAGTTAGGCAAACAATTCAAGACAGTTAAAGGAAATTAAACATACTTAAAATAATAATAAAAAAATAGTTAAATATAATCAAAACCATGTATATAGTTAAAGTTAGGCAAATAAATGTAACACTTTAACTCTACTATTGGAACTTTAAGTTTGTTTTTCTTCTTCAGTTTAAGACAAAATTTCAAATGGAAAGTTTGAAGCTCGCAACGAACTAACACGGGTGCGAAGAAGCCCGTGGGTAATAAGACTTGGAAATCACTAACATTCCTATGAGTTGTTCATGTGTGTTTTGATATTCTTGTTAAATTGCAAGACAGCCTGACACAATGAACATATTCAGTATTGAAATAAAAATAATTGATATTAAAATTACGACCAGTTATTTTCTAGTATTCATTGAACATATCGTGCTACTCTACCGTGAATTTAATAACGAATGTATCTACAGAAAGTTTGCCAATGTGTGCTTTAAGTGCACTGCAAATTTGTCATGGACGATAATTTTAGGTTTCCCATGGAGGGAGGGACTTTCAATACACGAGGCGAAAATATTACTAAGAAAACACTACTACGTTGAGGACGATTATAGATACGTCTTAGTAAGGGGAATTTTCTCTGGGTGACTCCTGAAACCGCCACTGTTTCCAACATAACTACTGCACTCAACAATTCGTCCATATAGTTGAGCGACTGAACGTACTTGTCAAATGGTTGCAACTCGCTTCCGTTCGCTTCAATAAGAGAAAAACAATTTAGATAAGACCAGTATTCTATTTTAAGCAGTGGCGTAATTGAAGGCTTGGGGGCCCTTCCGCAGACAGCGTGGAGCAGGGTCCCTTCTCTACGTCCCACTTCACGATTTGGGGCCCCTTGTTGGCTTGAGGCCCCTCGCAATGCGGGGTCTGCGGGGCCCTTATTTACGCCCAAGATTTTAAGACACCAACAAAAAAAAAATATATTAAAATTTTTAGTTTAAGCGTCTTACCTCGAGATCTTCCGGTGCTAACAGTATAACATATCCGAGAGGACCAAACCAGAAACGTAGGATTGGAAAATAATACTTGGAAGCCTTACACATCAACTTGAATAAATCTGAAAGATAAATTTAAAAGATAAACTAACGTAATATATACTTTATAATTCCTACAAGAGCTTTACAATTAATACTTAAAAAGTTTCATTATATTTCGTATTCATTAACACCGTATCTCAGTGTATAGAGCCACTATCCCTTTCGAGGTATTTCGGGTCACGTGGCTCAGTGGTAGAGCGTTCGTTACCTCTGGTTTTACATCCCACGAATATGGCTGCTAGACTAAAAGAAATGGTGATGATGAGAAGTGAATGGAATGGTGGAAAGAAAAAGTGGGAGGAAACGGGAGAAAACCCACGCACGCGGTGTTTGTCCACCACAAAACTCACTTGGTGCGAGCTGGGATCAAATCAGGGACCCCATACACCAGAGGTGAACCCGTTACCACTGAGCCACCGCAGCCCCACCTACGTCTGTACATTGGTTCACTTGTTCCATATTCCATTCCAATTTGACATTATCAAAATTATACAACAGTGGCATATATTATATAATTATTTTGCTGTTATTCATGAATTGCGTGTTCATAATTTTGGCATGGTGACAAGTAACATAAGAGAGTTTTAGGGGCAATGAGTTTTAGAATGTCATTTACTATCACTCTATTATCTATTAAACAAATCAACAAAATTCCTATTTCTAACAATATGATATCCAAAATGTGGGGGTAAGTTCCAAAGTTGGTCGTCCGTTTCTAGCAAAATTTTGAAAACTTACAGGGAAGGAATGGATAATTTGCTCGTTGGTGTGTTTTATAATATGTAAGGGGAGCGGAAGTTGTGTTTATTTTTCTTTATAAGCGGTTATAAACTTGGAACTATTTGGCAAGCAGAGGTAATTTATTAGCGCAAGGTTACCACATGGTTGGATTGTGGGAAAATAACGAGCATTTGTATTCTGAACATGGCTGCAGGTGTACAAAGGCGCTCCGATTGGTACGCTTACGCAGAGACGATTACGCTCTATTAATTTTAACAAAACAGATACAAACTTTCCTAATCCTAAGCTAACCCGATCCTATCCTTCCTTACTTATCCCTACTTTACTCTACTCTACCCTACCTTTCTCTATTATACCTTTCTAAAGCGGTCCTAAAAATTTATGATTTTTAAATTTTCGTAGTTGTTATTACGCTTTTTGTCGAAAACCAGGGAGGCGATCAACTTCAGAATAAATGACAAAATGTGTTTTTATAAAATTCCTATGATATTGTCTTTACTTTTGAATGCTCAAACTATCGTAAAATCAGTAAAATCACAAAACACATTTTGTAAAAAAAAAAAAAAAAAAAAAAAAAATCCGATTGCGTTTTTAAAAAAATCACCTCGACCCTAGCCATAGGAACTAAAATACACGGTTCTGATTGGTTGGAGTTATCCGATTTTTGCCACATAGCGTATATATTGCACAAAGCAAACACCAGATGCTGTCGGCCCTCGTAGCCGAGCGTGCTAATGGTGAAAATTGCTTTTGGCATGGATTCAAACCCTGCCCAAAGAAAGTTTTTTTTATTATTTTTTTTTAAATTTTCGACACTTTTTTCATTAAAAATTAGATGAAAATAATACTAATTTTATCTTGTACATAATATATAATGCATAAATTGTGTTTTTTTCCACCATTTTCCTAGAGATTTCTGATAGCCCTTATAAACAATGACGTTATAAAGCAACAGAAGAGTAAGAAATGGGGCCCTCGCGAAGTGAGGGGTTGTAGGGGTAATGGGGAGTTAGAGAAGGGCACATACAACTTTAATGATTAAAAAAGGGTGATTTACTTACGTTACGAAACATAGCTGAGCGAGCGAAGGGGTTTAGAAGCCCCGCAGGGCTCGTTTTGTTCGACTTGACCCTCATCATAATACGTTATACTCAAGTGGTGCAATTTCGATGTAAATCTAAACTTGCCTGCTTCCTTGTGACCAAGTTTAAAGAGTTGGCTAGGGTAGGGCGTAAAATAAACGCTTTCCGATTACATTAAATCAATTTGTTGGATTTTGTTCTAGCAAAACCTAACCTTGAAAGCGGAAATAGTATTCAAGGAGATAATAGCACTTCCTAGTGATACATACCATTATTCGCAACGTGTATATTATAATTTTAACGTTTAGTAGGAATAATGTACACACCAAAAGATGAGATGTTGAAATAACATAAAATGACTACCACTTTAGCGTGTTACTTGTGTGTCAATTTAACACCAAATTTTTTTTTTTTTTTTTTTAATATGTTATACCGCAGACGATAACGTCGTCTCTTTGGGAGTGATTCAGATAGACATTGCTTATGATTTAGCACATATATGGGCTATGAGGTTTAACAACAATAATAAAGTAAGTCACTTTATTCATACACAGGTGAATTATTATTGTTGTTGTAAAACATTGATGGTACAAACTAGAAACACAGATAGGAATGTGGAATAGTAACATGTAGTATGGAGGACAGTGCTCCAGATAACAGTGATCAGATGTAAGGATTGTGAATTTTAGAAAGATGTTTATTTAATGAGCGGAGCGAATGATGAGATGAAGTGCTTAGACGCCACAGTACACAGGGAAGAGTTAGTATTCACAAATGAGCTTATCTTCTGTGTTGGGGCTACTCAACACTGATGATAGACAAGGGGGAAGCCCTTGTTAGGTGGAGTCACTGTGCAGACGATGGGTAGATGTGCGGGTTGAATTCTGATGGATGATAAATGTCGAAGAAATGATGGTCAGGGTGCTCTGGATACGTCCGGCTATAGATGGAGAGGAGATGTCGCAGTGGAGGATAGTAATAAGTAGGTGAGGCGAAAAGTCGACTATCAATGTGTATGGTGTCCATAAGTGTATGGTGCTGTGTTCTCCATTTCTTGTCTATGTAGCGAGAGCGAAGGTCTTCCAGATGTCGAGTGATGTGCGGGAATGTTAGTCGTTCGTATAAGAGACGTGTCGGGCTAGGTAATCTGATTCGAAATGCGAGACGTAAAGCATGGCGTTCTATAATACGTAGGCGCTCGTAGAAATCATCACTCGCACTAACCCAGGCAGTGTGACCGTGAGTGAGACATGGGCGAAGAAATGCCTTGTACGTGTTTAGAACAGTATCGGTATGCAAACCCCAGGTAGTACCGACGAGCCGCTTCAGGAGATTTAAACGATTTTGCGCTTTCTCCTTGATGGAAAGAAGGTGAGGTTTCCAAGATAACTTGGCGTCGAAAGTTACCCCCAGATATTTAGCAGTAGTGCTAGGGTGGATGGGTACACCGTCTACATTAATGTTAAGTAATGATGGATTGCGGCGTACTCGACTGCGTCTCTTGTGTGGAATGATGACGAGAGCCTGGGTCTTAGTACAATTTAATTTCAACTTCCATCTACTGCACCAGTTGGTAAAAGCATCTATGGCTTTTTGCAGAGAGATGTTGATTTGGTGCATAGTTTTGCCACAAGCCAGCAGTGCGGTATCGTCTGCAAATGTGAAGGTATAAATAGGCTCAGGCATTACAGGCAGGTCACTGACGTACAAGATATATAATAGTGGCGATAAGGCTGAACCTTGCGGGACACCGGTGTAAGGAAAAATAGGGAAAGATAAACTGTCGTTGATGGAAATGTATGCAAGACGATTCGTAAGAAAGTGGTACACCATACGTATATATGCGGCAGGAAGATTGAAGAAGTGTAACTTATACACAAGACCATTATGCCACACGCGATCAAAGGCCTTTTCAAGATCGAATAAAAGTAGGCATGAGGGTGCAGTTCTATTATAATGGTTCGTAAGAATAGTGCTAAGTCGTAAGAGGTTATCAAGGAGACTATGCTCAGGACGGAAGCCAGCTTGATGTTTGGGTAACAGATCGTGTATTAGCAAATGCCTATGAAGTCTGCGGACTACGATGCGCTCAAAGATTTTGCCGAGTGTGGACGTGAGCTGAATTGGCCTATAAGAAACTGGATCCGTTTTATCTTTGTGGGGTTTCAGAAACATTAGCACTTTAGAGACTTTCCAAGTAGGTGGATAGTAGCCGGTTCTGAGAACAAAATTGTAAAGCGTTGCCAAAATATGTAGCAAAATAGCAGGACCTTCTTTAATATGGCGGTAGGTTATACCATCAAACCCAGGCGCAGTGTTTTTCTTGTGACGTATCACGTCTGTAATATCCAGTGGCGTTATTGGCGCCGTTAAAGGATGCTGGTCATCCATAGTATGGTCTACGTTAATTTGAAGATATCTATTATGAGGATTGGTATATCTGTCAATGCGTCTGTAAAGTGTCGACCTATCTCGAAAAGAAGTTTCTGGTGTAAAAGTGGTCTGAAGAACATGGGCAAAGGCATCCGCTTTCGTAGAGTCCGTTGTAAGGGCAGTATTCTTGTCTAGTAGAGGATACTGAGAGGTGCTGGTTTTCCCTATGAGCCGATTGAAATGTTTCCAATACTTAGTTGGATGACTTTCCTCTGCTAAAGCGTTAACTGTCTTTATCCAGTTGCGATTAACACCAAACACATCGCCTTAGAGCATATCAGAAATACCTCATTACTGGCTGTAAGTATATGCATTGTTTTTTATTGTTTGGTATGAGCAAAGCTTTGCGAAACATATTTCGCATTTATGGCAATTAACTAATGACATTCTATATTTTCTGTGATCGGTCACAATAATATTGGTGTAAACCTGTGAATCATCTGACAACAGTTATACAAATAGCTGTGCTTCCATCTGTTTTCTTTATCTGTTATTCTTGTGCAGGGGCGTCATTTAGGGAGGGCAGGAGGGGGCAATTGCCCCCCCCCCAAGAGTTTGAGGAATATATATACTTTAATCGATTGTCTACTAATATACTAGTACAAAACCGGATAGTCTTGTGTCTGTGGTGCTTTTGCCCCCCTCAAGCGAAGTCTGAAATAACGCTCCTGTTCTTGTGCCTTAGCATATATGAACATAAGATGGCAGAACTGTTGCCTATGTAACTGTTGTCAGACGATTCACAGGTTTACAACAATATTATTGTGACAGATTACAGAAAACATAGAACATTACTCATTACTTGACATAGGTGCCAAAGATATTTCACAAAGCTTTGCTCACATTAAACGATAAATAACAATGCAAGTTCTCTCAGGTAATAACTAGTTATTTTTGATATGCTCGGAAGGCGATGTGCTTGGTGCTGAATTAACACACAAGTAACACGCTAAAGTGGTAGTCATTTTGTGTTGTTTCAACACCTCATTTTTTACAGTGTAACAAAGTAAGTGAAAATAACGGTGAACATAAACAGTGTGTGGTTATTAATAGATCGTTATGAAATAATTTGTAACCGAACCTAAAATATCGGTCGTTACAAAGGTTCTCAGAATTTTAAATACTATTCCTTATTTATTGTGTTGAAATAACTTATTTTAAATACAGGACTAAATATATAAATTTACTAGTGTATAGCTTTAATTCCTGGGTCAAAACCAACATGTTAACCAGAATAGATTGATTATATATCATACAATATACAGGGTAAACCTGAAAGATGTGCACAAACTCCGGGAGGTGATTCGTAACATCGAAAGAAGACAAAAAGTCCTTTTGCATGTTGTCGAATTACCCGTCGTGATTGCTGTGCACATCTTTCTATTCCGTTCTAATTTTCAGAATTCGACTTTCGATTCCAAGTTAGCACTCTTGTCACTCGTACATGACGCGAAATTCGACAACATGCAACAGGACTTTTTGTCGTCTTTTGATGTTACGAATCACCTCACAAAGTATGTGCACACCTTTCTGTTCCGTTCCAATTGTCACGATTGGAGTTTCGATTCCACATTCGCACCCCTGTCACTCTTACACGACGCGGAATTCGATAATATTCAAGAGAATTTTGTCAGTTCTTTTCATATCACGAATCACCTCCCGGAGTTTGTGCACATCTTTCAGGTTCACCCCTGTATAGTTGATCAGTACAATGCGTTAAAAAAGCTGACGTTTTCCGAAACTAAAATATGTAACTCATTGATAAAATTAGAGTGGCGATGGTTGAGATGGTAAGACGTCTACTTATCAACAAACAGCCCGATTTCGATCATTGATACGGTTATTTGAACCGTTTTTACTCTGGTTCAAATGTTACTCCAGTTTTCAGCAGCCTCTGTCAAGTGGATACCTGGGGAAACCTTGAAGTACAGACAGCCAAAGCGTTTGGCAGATCAGCTCTCAATACCGAGGCCTTACCTTAATAGCACCTTTAATAATAGTAAAACACAATTACAGTACACTGACAGGACTAGCAACAATGACAATTGTGTAAAAGCATAGAGCTTCGAGTTATCGAGGTCATGTCAAGAGAAATTCGAATTATAGAGGTAAACTTCGACTTGTAGAGATTCGTAGATACGAAAGTTCGAGTTACCGAGGTTTTTTAAAAATATGATTATGATATAAAATTCGACTTACCGAGATTGCATTTTTTAAATATTCGACTTTCAGAGGTTATTTATAACATTTGAGTGTCATGGAGAGTTCAAGCGAATGTGAAAAAATTCGATTTATCAAGAAATTAGAGTTATCGGGGTCGAGCTGTATATATAAAGGTTAATAGCCTTTTTTAACTTCGCTGAAACTTTTATACATGTCCCGAATATTTTTCTTTTTTTTTAAAAAAAAAAAACACTTTTCTTTGTTCTAAAAGCTCTAAATCTTTCCCACCTAATGTTAATGAAATTTTATGCAGTTCTGTCGTTCGGATTTTGTAGCCAATGTAGTTGTGTCTGTTTTCTATTCTCTGTTCGTTTAGTGCATTCCTGGTCGAACCATTGTTTGTTCCTATGTGTTTTCGCCCCCTAGCGAAAATACATAGGAACAAACGATGGTTCGACCAGGAATGCACTTGGGGTGCCCGGTTCGATCCCAGCTCGCGCTGTGTGGACTTTGTGGTTGACAAATATCGTGCTCGTGTGTTTTCTTGGGCTTCTGCCGTTTCCTCCTACTTTCTTCATTCCACTATTTCACTCATCTCTCATTATCACCGCCTCCTTTAGCCTAACCGGTATAATCGTGGGACGTAAAACCTAAAGATTTTATTTTCTATGTGTTTTCGCGTGCCCTAGTTTTTTTGTTTGTTCTAATTTTAATGCTATCCTTAATTTTAACCCAAGTATCCTCAACACTAATGCATTCCGAACTATCTAAGATTCTATTCGACACTTCAATCTAATAATCTACTCTCGCCTGATCCTTCTCTAATTTCTTTCAATTAAACCTTTCCGTTATCAGATGAAAATTATTTCTTTATTTTTTTTTTTTTAACGATAATCTTTCTCTTATTCTCACTGCTGCCAGGTAGTGGTCAGTGTCATAGTCAGCTTGTCTAAGTGATTGAATATCAATATGATTGGGTTCTTTTATCTACTAAAACATGATTAATTTGGTTGTGTGTTTCTGCATTTGTGCTGAGTTGCAAATATTATTATTATTATTATTATTATTATTATTATTATTATTATTATTATTATTATTATTATTATTATTATTATTATTATTATTATTATTATTATAGCCCTCCTCTCTGATCTAATGGCTCCCATGTGCCTTTGGTGGACAAGGTGCAGGGTTCGAGCTGGGGAGTACTGAATGCACTGCAATGGTTGAGACACCGCTTTAACTTTCAGATCTTTTGCAATATTTGCTGGTGATAAAGGACATAAGCACAAAGTGTAAACATTATGCTTAATATCTGTTTATTATGAAGCCTGTTAATTCTTAAGTAAACTTGCTTAAAACATCAATCTTAGAACCCGTCTCAATTCTTGTATAAAAAGTCAAAATTAGAAAGAAAGTACTTACGGTAGCCCCGAATAACGTAGCCTCTGACGCTGTTGCCTTTGGTACAAGTGATCCCAGTCTCGTTCTATGCCACTTCCTTCCCTAGTAGCAAGGTTGGTTGGCCCACCGTTGGGAATTGAGTGAGATTTGATCAAAACGGTGGGTAATGGTTGGTGAAAGCCTATAGTGGAAAAAGTTAAGTTGGCCCAACGTTGGTTAAATGTATGATTGGCCAACCAACTATTCTCCCCATCTTCACGCAACGAAACTAGAATTGACTGTTTCTCCAACCAAGAAATGCGTTATTTCAACATTGGCTAAATGTCGGGGAACAGTTCTTTTGGTTGGGAAATGGTTGTCAAAGCGACCAAACCTGACGTTGGGCCACCGTTGGTATGTTGCATGACCATCATTTTCCCAACGTTGGGCCAACCAAATTTGTTACTAGGGTCCCTTCCTTCTTTCTTTCTTCCTCTGCAATTCGCCGGGTAGTGTGATCACCGAGAAAGTCATCCCTTATACATGACGCAGTAACATGGCCATGGATGTCGAACAACCAGAAATCTAGTTGCTAATCTAATATAGAAAACACTTACCTTCACGTTTTTTCTTCTTGATGTACAAGAAATTTCCCAGAAGCGGTTTAGCTGGTGGTCCTGGGATCTTCTCTAGAAGCTCCACCATACGAGCATGTTTTCTTTTGTAATATATGATGACTACTGTTGCAGTAAACACAAGAACATACCCAAAGATTCGACCGAACGGGATCAAAAATGGGAATTCCATCCTTTTCGGCGAAAAAACGCTGGCAGCAGTCAGGAAACCGAGATGCACATTTGACGTGTAAGATTCACAAACTGACGAGATAGATTCACAAAGATACTAGCTGTGTACTTTTAAATTTAATTATTCAGTTTGGTTTTATTCCTTTCCTATTTTTCTTTCTTTTTTTATCGTATACTTCACGCCCCCTGAATCCTTTTTGTAAGCCTTCTGACTAATCTGAGCAACAGATAGGCCTATTTCCATACGTGCCTTATTAAGCAATTCTTATATCACTCTTCGCGCAAACAAATAGACGTTACTTCATTTTAAATTCTTTTAGATTCGCATAATTTTTACATGCATTTTGTTTTTACTTCTTCTCTCTTTGTACTTGACCATAGCCACTCTTGAAAACAGCAATACAAACGGTGAAAGGTGTTTACTTATGCCGTCGCAGCAAATGTACATAAAAATTTCCAGTTTTTATGCAAAGATTACTCACAATAGAGCACAAATACTTAAGAAAATGAAGTGAAATTCAGGCGGGGAAGTAAAAATGGAAACAAAGAGCATACAGCATTCTTAACACCATGTTCCATATACAAGTAATAATAATAATAATAATAATAATAATAATAATAATAATAATAATAATAATACGCTGAGAGGTAGAGAACACACGTCTAATCAAGGAGTCCTCTGATTCGATCCCAGGCTGTATAAGTAGAGATAAGCACAAGACGAGACATGCCTCGAGCCTTGCCTCTTTCTGTCTCAAGGGGAGTACGATAGCTTAATGGTACAAGTTTCTCTTTGGTGCATGGGGTCCCTGGTTCCATCCCCGACCAAGTGAGTTTGTGGCGGACAACATCATATTCATGAGTTTTCTCTGGGTACTCCCATTTTTCCTACATCCTCATTTCACCAATTATTTCATCATTATTCACTTGCCTTAATGAAGAGACCGCGGTGGCTCAATGGTAGAGTGTTCACCTGTGTCTTTGGTGCGATCCCAACTCGCGCCAGGTGAGCTTTGTGATGGACAAACACCGTGTGAGTGTGTTTTCTCGGAGTTCTCCCGTTTCCTCCCACTTTCTTCATTCTACCATTGAATTCATTTATAATCATCACCGTTTCCTTATCCTAGCCGGCATAACCATGAAGCGTAAAACTTTTTTTTTCCTTAATCATCGTCTTCCTTAACATAAAGGACATATTCGTGGCACGTTAAATTAATAGCTTTTCATTTTGTCCTGTCTTGAAACCGAGACAAGGACCTATAACTTAACGTAGAATTCGAACACATGAGACCCGGGTTCGATTCCCGGCGGAAGCTTATGTGGTTCGGATTCCACGTTAATCAGTAGGTCCACGTCTCATATAGCCTCGCTGCTGAACGGGACGTTAAAATCAACCCAACTCGAACACCTGAGCCCCCGACAAGAACCCGGTTCTACCACGCCAAAGGCACCTACGCTAACCGTTTAGCCACAAGGGTGCTCTCGAGACGGGACGAAACAAATGCTGGACATTTGAAGATGAGACACGAGACGGCACGTAAAACATGTAATCTCGCCTCGAATATCGTAAAAGAAACATTTAAAAAACATATTTCGAAAAATACTATATGCCTTAAAGGAACACTAGCATTTATTACTTTAAAAAGGCTACAGAATGCCGAAACTTAGTTAAACTTTTGAAATTAAGCTTTATTGACGTAAAAATTGAGAAATATGGGTACATTATATTAGATATATGCATAATACAATAATACACATTGCGGTGCTACGTTCTTATTTGAAACATCAATATGAACTTCGGCGTTTGGACGCATCATAAATGAAATTCTGTGTACACTACTAGTATACAGTGTAACGTGTATTTGCTTGACATTTCGTTTACGGAGGATAATCAAGCGTCATTATCAGATAATTACCTTCCAACAAAGTTAAACGCTAACCTCCTAGCAATCATAGATTCATGTTTGATAAAGTTTCCGTGATTTTTTTTAAAAACATTCAGAATATTTCAGAACTTAAGGTTGCAGAATACTATAAATAATACAAAAGCTAACCATTTTTCTTTTGCTTGTTTATTTATAAGTGAAAGGATATAATGAAATGCAACTTACCACAATAATAGATAATGTTATTCTACAATAGAAAATATGAACGTGAAGAATTTTCAGTGTTACCATCCATAGGTATTACAGTGTGACCAGAATATGAATTACCCAAAAATCTAGGTTAAGGCAACGACTAGAAAAATGAACTCAAGGATAATTGATGACTTATCATGTTGTCTTGGCTCCTTTTAACTACTTTTTAAATCATATTTTGTATTTATTTTGTACTGTTTATTGCAAACTAAATACAACTATTATTTAAGAAGTAGTTCACTTCACAGAATACCAAAACAACATGTTGCATACTAATCAAATGGCTTGAGTTCATTCCTCTAGTCGCTGCCTTAACTTAGATTTTGGGGAGATGCTATTCTGGCAACACTATAATTTCTATAGATGGCAACTCTGAAAATTCTTCAAGTTCATATTTTCTGTTGTAGAATAACATTATCTATGATTGTGGTAAGTTGCATTTCATTATCTCCTTTCACTTATGAATAAACAAGCAAACGAAAAATGGTAAATTTCGTATTATTTTTTTGTATGTCAGGTTGTTAATCACTTTTCTGCTTTATCTAATTTCTCATAATATATTTGGACAACCCTGCTAAAAAAAGTCGTGGTTTGCACCTTCCGATAAAAATCGTGGATAATATAATAAACCAGGGGCTATATATATACTATATATATATATATATATATATATATATATATATATATATATATATATATATATATATATATATATATATATATATATATTTAAATCGCTACATAGTGGTGACCTTTTACAGCCCTTATCCTAAGATTGATAGGTGATTGCAGGATCTCGAATTGTTA
This sequence comes from Thermobia domestica, assembly GCF_964235325.1. Taxonomy (NCBI): domain Eukaryota; kingdom Metazoa; phylum Arthropoda; class Insecta; order Zygentoma; family Lepismatidae; genus Thermobia; species Thermobia domestica. The sequence goes on from NC_137469.1 coordinate 11,339,137, forward strand.
CAACTGTTTGGCATAGCTTATGCCACTGTCTCTTGAAATAATTGTTATTTTGTGTTATGCTGAAAAAACGAACATTCACTAAATTTAGTGGGAGGAAGAAAATCATTCTGAATGTAAAATCAAGTTTTCCTTCACTTGAGTGCGAAAACAGAAACAAGCAATTTAATTTACACGTTTTCTTGTAGTAGAAGCAGCAAAGAATGTGACGCAATTACATTTATGCTCCTTAAGAAATCAGCTATTTTATTTACGCAGGATAACGAAATTCTTTTCATAGAGCAAACTAACACGAATTATGTTGAATCTTTTCAAGTTTGCGTGGTGCGATGTTTCGTTCTGAAGGGAAAGTTTCTTCTGAATATTACATGTATATATAAAGAGAGAAAGTGTGTGTGTTCTATATTAAAGTTATCACGCCTACTATATCAAAACTAACTGGTATTACTTTTAAAAAAATCTTAAGAGGCCCCATCACGGCCAAATTAAAATACCGATAATTTTACAGTAATTATGTAATATTTTCAAACAGATAAAAGATAATCGAAATGTGGAACAAGAGCTCGCTAGACAATATTATTTTACATGAGATACCGTTATCGCAACTCACTTATCTGCTTTCGATTTCCAGCCATTTAGAAAATCGGCATTTATTTTCGCGTTTTTAAATGGCTGCAAACGGAAAGCTACTAGGTGACTCGTGATAATGGTACCTGATGCAAAATGATATTGTCTAGAACACTCTTGTTCCACATTTCGATTATCTTTTATCTGTTTGTAGATATCACATAATTACTGTAAAATTAGCCGTATTTTAATTTCGCCATGATGGGCCCTTTTAAGGATCATCAATTTTTCTTTCAAGGGGACTTACAGATATATTCAATTTGACAAACGAAGTTAATTTCCTTCATTAGCGATCCTTTAATTTAATGTAGAAATGGATCATACTCTGAGCAGTAGCGTGAGAGCTTGCAAACAGTCTTCGATTTACGTAAATAGATCATTCAAGGGATCTTTTGTGTGTAAGTCAAATTTTTACCATAATCTAATAACGAATCTTGGAGTTTTACGTCCAACGGTTATGCCGGCTAGGCTAAAGGAGACGGTGATGATGAGAAATGAATGAAATGGTGGAATGAAGAAAATGGGAGAACCGCGAGGAAACCCACGCACAAGGTGTTTGTCCACTACAAAGTTCACTTGGCGCGAGCTGAAATCGAACCAGGGACCCCATGCACCAGAGGTGAACGCTCTACCATTGAGCCACGGCGGCCCAACCATAATCTAAGATTTGTCATAAATACATATGAACAACAATGCGGGGATATCTGTCTAATAATACTGCAGTGCAGAAACTCAATTATACAGGGTGACTTTTGTAAAACTCACGGATTTCATTTGGGTCTAGATTTTCTAAATTAAGTCCGATTTTCATGCAGTTTGTGGCAAATTATTAAGGAAGAATGGGAGATTTATGGCACTCTGTTTACTTGTTTAAATTCATCCGGAGTAATATCGACCATATCTCAAGAATAACAGCAAATATTCGCCATTGTACCTTACGATTAGAATGAGTTTTTGGATGTTTGAAACGAAATTGCAGAATAAAAATTAAGAGTTAGTGAGAATACAAATTCAGTGTTAGTGGTAACAACCATACATCACATGTTGAATAGCTATAGCCGGTTTCTTGGGCGATGGAATAGCTATAGCCAAAATTGTATTAGAGACCTTTCAGACGATGCAATCACAACAGGATAATCTTCAATCATTAGAAACCGCATGACATCTTATGAAAAAGAGAAACTATGTGGAATTATCATAAACAACTTATTCCTTTTATGAAGTATTATGTGGTGGGGAAAAAACATTTTTCTATTCAGCATTAGATGCTTTCTTTAATATTTACATCAGGATCTTTGACATGTGAACTGCGTTTGCGCCAAGTGAACTTTGTGGTGGGCAAATAATGTGTGCGTGGCTTTTCTCGGGACTCTCCCGTTTTCTTCTACTTTCTTCATTCCACCATTTCATTCATTTCTCATCATCACCGTCCCCTTTAGCCTAGCTGGCATAACTGTGGGACGTAAAACTTAAAGATTTCATTTTTTCTAAGATGAACCAGACGATAGTTCTTTGAGATAGAAGTGTTTTCGTCTGTTGCCCTTCATTATAACAGAAGGAGGTATATGTTGAAATCTCTCTACATGCATTGGTCAACGATATCTAGCACGAGTCGTCCCTCTAACCGGCAATGTCTGCCTCTCATGCATACAGAAGGTATACTATATCACAATACCAATCCTTTGTCTCATTTCATCAACATATATTACAGCTATACCTTATTTTTCACACGCTGAAATTTATAAGATGGATATTTTTTTCTTAAATTAAGCTTTATGTACTTACTTTAGAGACTTCTGCTTCCTTTGCAACAGGCAAAATTAATTTCTGTCCATATGCAACTTGTCCTGAGGACCGACACTTTCTTCCTGCGTGCGTATAGGATCATTAGCTTTGCCAGACTTTAAAAGTGTCGAAATCTCTCTAAATGACCTTATATTTGAAATACTTAAACATGACTAAGCAATGTCACACTAAGAATCGAACAAATGCATATTCGAGCTCAAGCAGCGAGTATCATTCATCAAGTATAACACTTTAGAGTAATGCTAAAGAGCTCATATTATTGCTACTTCGAGTCTGTCTGGGTTTCCAGGTATGACAAGGTCTTCGGATTTGTACGGTTCACCGACTCAGTCACGAGTGTGAACTTAGCAGGATCGCTTTTGAAAATTATATATATTTGCATCCCATACGTTTGTACTGCGTTTGTACCGGTTTGTACCGTAAAAATTCTCGTTTGTACCGCTCTCAAATTCGAAAAACTCGAAAAATAAAGTAATTCTGCTAAGTTCACGTGAACATAACAGGACCAAAATACAACTTTCTAAAATAATGAAGATTCTTTTTCTGCAAATCGTTTGTACTGCGTTTGTACCGGATTGTGCCGTAAAAATTTCGTTTGTTCCGGTCTCAAATTTAAAAAAATCAAAAAATAATGTGGTTCTAATATGTTCATGTGAACTTAGAAGGACCACTTTATTTTTTGATTTTACGAATTTAAGGCTGTTTCAAACGAGCATTTTTAAGGTACAATCCAGTACAAACGCAATACAAACGATTTGTACAGAAAAATCTTTAAATTTATAGAAATTTGTATTGTGGTCCTGCTATGTTCACGCGAACTTAGCAGGACTAATTACTAAACCTATTGCATTACCTGTTATTCAGGAGGAAGAAGAAGAAAAAGAAAATCATCAGCTTGCCAACATGATAACAATACTTCTATTTTACCATTAGTATCAGACATTTTACAATCAGTACCGAAAACACTACGTAGGTAAACAGATCGATTATTAAAACAATTGACAAATCGTAATAAAATTCAGTGGAATAAGTCTGGCATAGTACGTATCCAAGGAAAAACAATACCAGGTTCAAATATTATAGATTTAGTAAATGATGTTCGTACAAGAAAATATTCAAGAAACCCTATAATTGTTCATGAATAAAAATATTGGTACATGCACATCCACGTTGTTTTAGACAAGGACGCAAGATGGTGATTTGGTACACCTATGTCCTCTTGTAGTAGTATGAAACTTTTTATGAACTTAACAAAGATTTTTTTATATATGTATAGCCACTTACTTCAGGAAAACAGAAAACAGAATGTTTGATTTTTGTAGTATAATGAACCTTGCATTAAGTTAACGAGGAAAACGTAACTCTGGCGATCCATGCATGGCCACTTTGTTCCAGAAGGAAGTAACGTAATAGTTTGGTATGCGCATGTATTTTTTCTAGTAGTATGAATCGTTTTATGAAATTAACGAAGAAGCATGTAGTGTGACATGTAGATAGATTGACACTCAACAAGAACTACACCTTCATATGCACAAGAATTCTATCCAATATCTTGCAGCCATGTCACGTATTTATGCATTACATATGTATAGATAGTAATTACCACTCGTACCTATTCGCTCTTGGAGCATAAATCCTGAGTTACTGCATCAGGCTCACGTAGCAAGGGATCTAACAATAATTTTCTTCCATCTGGTGAAACAGGCTCTGTATGACTGCGATAGATAATAGTAGTTTCTGAGATTGAAGAAATTACGGGATCTGAAGAATACAACAATGTATTCAGCAAGTCCCTTAACGTTTGTTCGTGAGACATTTTCGGTATTTCGATCAGAAACTACATCTGCACTACGCTACACTTGAAATATCTCCCGACGTTTCATCGTTATATTTGCTGCAGAAAATTATATAAAATTAATAGGCAGATCTTGCAGCTAGCTTTTTCACCATTAACTCTTTACAGTATGTAAATCAAAACAAAATAAAAATGAAGACGCCATCTCCCTGCATCAGTTACTAAATGTTTACACACATTATGTATAATAAAAATACATTTTGAGTTCTATTTAGTTAAAGGCTTATTTCAAACCGTCCTAATTATAAAATAATACGACTACCGATATGTAAAGAATTACTTAAGTACCAAGTACTTGATACATACCCAGAATATTCAAAATCTCAACCGAACTGGCAAAGAGATGTTTTCGCAAACACAAAAGTTTATAACTTCATTTGGACACAAACAGAAATGTAAATATGGTCAACATTTAATGACTCGTACACTCCTCATTAGCTTTCTTATCACATTGTTTTGAACGACATTGCATGGACTCACTATCTCCGATTCATTATGTATTGCCAGTTTAGGCATAGGTGTTGGTTGATTTTCGAATTTTCAGCCACTAAAATGACACTTCTCCCCACTGTGCGATAGTTAGAAAACTTAGTGTATATAATGTACAACACGGTCATGTAAAATCTTTTGTGTTTCACACACCGCATTATGATAAAGTTGAAAAGAAACATTTTGATACGATAGAAGTAAACTTAAAAGATGAACACGGATTAAAATTACCATTTCGTTTTGGGACTTCAAACTTGACACTTCACTTTGAACGAAAATGATTTCTGAAAGTACTGATGATAGTTTTTACATTACATTAGTTTCAAACGCCAGTACAAAAGCATATCCTACAAATAATCCAACACATTAATCAATTAAAAAACTAATATACGATTATCAGAATCCGATTTGTATGTAGGATTAACTGAAGTACATATTCCATTAACATGTTAAAATGTTACCGAAGGTGAAAATGTTATATGGTACAAACTTAAAAATGCAAAGTCTATGAAAAGTAAAGTTGTTATTGGATATTATCCAACCATTCATCATTTAATAGATGCATTAAACACAGTATGAAGAATTATAAGATTTCGTTTTTCAAATATTGTACATGTTGAATATCATGCACATGTAGAATCTGTTACATTGTCACCTACATTAGCTTTACAATTAGCTTTTCCTGAAAAATCGGATCTTGTGAAAGAACGTCGCGGACTCAAACAACCATATGTAGATAGTAGATATCCACATTAAAATTTTTATTTATACAAATATACAATATCAATTTTTAGGTGATACAAAAGCACCATTATTACGTATAGCAACAATCTCTGATATTAAATACGGAAAAGTTCAAACAATTACCTTTGAAGGTATTCATTATATGCCACTTGCAAAATTTTATTTTAACACAATCGAAATACTATTAAAAGAACATGCAGGGCAAAATTTGTCATTTCGATCTGGGACACAGACCGTAACACTATATTTTAAACGCTCTCCTGCATCTGTTAAGTAATAATAATAATAATGAGATCAAGACACGATTCTTATCATCGTGGCTGTGGAATACGATATTTTTCAGGACCTGTATATCAAAGGGGACATGCTATAGGTACTTTTTTAAAAGGTTATTTCGTTTTGCTTTATCATTTCTTAAACAACTGTAGGGCGTCAAGCATTACAAACGGGTATACAGGCTGCGGGTTATGTATTGGAAAATCGTCCATTTAAAGAATCTGTTCGCGCACGTGTAAAAGAAGCTGGTGGTAGTTTAAAGACAAAAGCCATTAATAAATTTGGACAGTTTCCAACTGGTAGCGGTAACAGACGGTCACGCAAAAGGAAGGCTCCTCCAATTGTAAAGTTAGGACCACCGACAAAACTTAAACATATAAACGATATCTTTTCATAATGCCACTCCTGATTTCAGATAGTTCTGAATGTTGTACCAATGAATTTGATTTCTTTTCTACCTATGACACAAACAGCTATTGAAGCAACTACTAATACTGAATATCATGCTATTTCTACATTAACCTTGGAAGGACCTATTGAATTTGTTTTTCCTGGAGAAACAGGGGAATTTAATCATCCTGGATATCTATATTTTTATGTACGTTCTAAAATTACAAAAGCTGATGGTACAAATTTAACTGAAGATGATACTGTTGCACCAGTAAATAATTTCCTCCATTCATTATTCAGTCAAATTGATATTTTGTTAAATGATAAATTAATTAGTTCTTCATCAGGATCTTATCCTTATCGTGCATACATAGAAACACTATTAAATTATTCTTATGATGCTTCCCAAACACATTTAGCATTTGCCATGTGGCATAAAGATACTGCAAAAAATTTTAATAAATTAGATAATGCAAATGTTTGTTTTGAAAAACCTTCTAATAAGGTGAAAAATAGTAAATCTTTTGAAATGTACGAACGCCTTCATACTGACATTGTAAGTTTAGATTGTATGTTTCCCCATAAAGTAAGCTTACGTGTAAAATTACACTGCAGTAAGGATAAATCTAATATCTCCTGAAAATACGAGTTACAAAGTTGTACTTGAGGAAGTTATTCTTCATGTACGACAAGCTTCATTGATGTAGCTGCAGATTTAGCTATGCAATTGAAAACGTGAATGGTTTCGGAAACGGCCAAGTTACCTCTGACAAGAGTAGAGAGATCTTATACTATACCTGCACAAGTAAAGTCTTCCAACCTTGATAATCTCTTCCTGGGTAATATTCTTAAAGGAATGGTTATTGGTTTCATCTCCAACACAGCGTTCAACGGGAAATCACATCTTAATCCTTATGAGTTTCCAAACTTTAACGTTAACAAACTGCAACTACAAGTTGGCTCAAAATCATTTCCTCCCAACCCCCTCACTCCTGATTTTAATAATGATTTATACCTTTTAAGTTACTATACACTGATATCAGGTACTGGTATATATTATCAAAATTATTCACATACTGTTACTCTTGAAGAATATCCTAATGGATATGCTCTGTACCTGTATGCTTTTATTCTGTCTCCAACAGGAACTTTAGATGATAACACTTGGGATGTAGTTCCTGATTCCCCTGTAAATTTAAAAGTATCATTTTCAGAAACTTTAACTGAACCTGTTACAAGCATTGCGTATGCAGAATTTGATTTCTTAGCACAAGTAGACAAAGATAGAAATATTTATACTGCTAACACCTTCTAATTTATTCAGTTGAGTATGATGAGGGTGGTTGTGCATTTCTCTGCTTTTCACGATAACGATTATGAATTTATTGTAAAGGAGTTGGCAATTGTAAATCCTGACGTTCCCTTTTTTCAAAATTGGATATTTAAACTGCTATATCCATTAAATAAGTTATCTGAGCCGATCATGAAGTATCTAAGTGAGAATGTGTATGGCATTACCTGGCACGAAGGCGATGTAGAGTATTCTCATCTTAAGGAAATACTTCAAACATATTGTTCAAATATTACAAGTAATTACACTTACGGAATAACTAGAAAGTGTTTCCTTGAAGAAATTCTTCAAAGAAATGTTACAAATTTGGAAGAAATAAACTGTCCAAGGTATACTGCATTAAGTTTTCACGTTGACAAGTGTGCGCATAATAAACATCGTTTCGGACAATATAGGTGCAGTGTTCATGAAGCATTACTGTATAGTGAATATGTAAAAGGGTATGATTATGTTTTACATGTGAATAACAGTGACAATTACATACCTGCGACAATAAAAAAATAATCTTCATCATGTATAATGACGAATTGTTAAAAGTGTTACTAGCTGATAAAGTTACTGAGGAAGGTGTAACCGGGATTTACCCTATTGAGAGACTTCCTGTAATGGTAGAACAACCTGCTGCACTTGTGATTAATCATGATGCATCTGATTCAAGTGGATCACATTGGGTTGCAGTTTACACCAATGAGAAAAAACAAGGATATTACTTTGATAGTCTTGCTATGGACATTCCCAAGGAAATAAAAAACTTTTTATCAAAAAATACTAAGATATATTTTACAAATAATCGACAATATCAGGACGATCATTCTGTGTTATGCGGATATTTTGTTTAATTCTTTCTGCATCATATTATTCGTACTCAATCATTTCAAAAGTGTTTAACAAGAAAAATTTATAAAGGATGATGATATCATTTATAAACATGTAAACAAAATTTTAAAAGGAAAACACAAATATTTTTTTATTTTTCTATTATATATATTTACATTTTCTTATTTTTTAATTATATATACAATTCCGTGGAAAAATGGAAAAACACTAGTATGGGATTTCACATGTTCCGATACGTTTGCTCCTTCCAACTTACCCCATTCTTCAATTCAGGCAGGTCTCGTCGGCGCTCACAGAGAATCAGACAAAAGACTAAAATACTCAAACCTATTGGACAAATATTGGTTTGTAACAGTAGCAATAGAAACCAGTGGGTCTTGGGGTCACGAAGGATCTAATTTCATTAATGAAGTTGGTCATCGAATAGCAATCAAAACTGGTGACCCCCGAGCTACTACATTCCTTTTCCAACGTATCAGCATCGCCATCCAGCGCGGGAATGTGTCATCGATCTTAGGCACATTACCTCCTGGTAAAGAACTGGACAAGATTTTTCTTCTATAACACACAATAAGACGGAAGGAGACAGACAACCACTTTGACTATGTTCATGAAGAATGTTTTGAATCCAGTTTGGATAAATATAAATTCTTGGAAGTCATGGCTAATACCGCTAAATTTGGGAGTGGTAGCAACATTTTCTACAGATTTTACTTTGTTACTCAAAATCGTTAAAGACCCGAATGATATTGTTGTCAAGCTGTCCGATGTTTATTTTGGAACAAATATGATAGCTACAGATAATCTATGTATTCTTAGATGTGCTTATAAGGAAGAAATCAAAATTTTAATGTTTATATTTCATTTTGTAAAGAAATTTTGTTTAGTGTTCATAACTTCCTGATTGTATAGTAAAATTTATAGTATGCTATTTTAAATGTTTATTACCACAAATGTAATGTGATTTTTTAACACCTAATCTATTCATAGCAACAAAATATGAATTAATAAACAATTTTTATTATATGAACAATTTTTTAATAATGATTTTTTTTAATTACAATATTTTTTAAAAAAATTACATCCCTGCATTAATGTCTTTGCTTCTTATAACAATATGGGAATTTTCAGTCACTATCTCCAAAAATAGCACTATAGCAGTTAAACACAACATTAACTAATAACAACACTAATAATAACAAACAAATAAAGCACGGAAAACTATAAAAAGAAAATAACAAAACAGAAGAAATGCGCATAACAAAATTCACTGAACTATCACAGAATACAATGAATCAAAACTGTCACCCCACTTCCTAAGACGTGCCAACAACTGACCTCGTGTTGCGAAACTTACCTTATCGTAAGAAGTTTAACAGATAAAGAAAGAGTTTGGATACCTCTATTGCTATTCTAACAGTGAGTCTTACTTTCTTTGTGTATCTACTACAAAAGTAGTTACATTTATAAAGTTTTTCGATACACTGATATTTGAGTGAGAGCAGTGTTGCCACACTTGGTACAATTGTACCAAATTCAGCCCTTTTTGACATTCATCGGCCCCTTGGTACCACGCAGGCATTTTCAGCTCCTTTTGTGAAAAAGTTGGTACAATTCTACCCAATTCAACACCATTTAGCAAATACTTGTCATATTTTCAAAAGTGTCAGTAAGACTTTTCCTACATCTCACGTTACTCATACTGTGCTGTTGAACATTCATTTCTGTGACGTTACGCCGCATAACGCTACGAACTTTGTGTAGAAAATTCGTAATTCGAAATATACCGGAAAACAAATGCTAGATGAACGCATCCGTGCCGCGCATGAAGGAGACGAGAAAGAAGCACTGTGCTAGAAATTTTAGTGTCCTATTTGGATGTTTTTAAAAATTAATTTTAAAAAACACTTTATTGATTTAAACTCTTGGAAAACGGGGAGAAAGTGTTATAGAACTTTACCTCTGTTACTTTCATGTTATAGAGCCATGTATTACACTCAGGGGTAAAAGTGGATCTGAAAAAGTAGGGGGATGCATGACTTCACGCCGTCCCTTGTACCTATATTTGCCCATTGCAATTTTTTAGAAGTTGGGGACGCCACAGATATTTTCTGAAAGTGGGGAGACGGCGTTCCCCCGCGTTTCCCGACAGTTTTACCCCCGATGGTATAAAATAATGAATTCAGCCCTTTTCGTTTCAATTTGGTACTATTTTTCAGCCCACTCCAGAGCTAGGACTGTGGCAACACGGAGTGAGAGTAAATCTGACAATCGTACTTGTGTCAAGCTTGTCCTTTTGTCACCGGCTACAGTTAGGGTTGCAAGTACTTATATTAATATCCAAGTTCAACGTACCAACTATGCTGGACACACGAACAATTAGAAACTGCTGCCCAAGTCAACTCAAAGTTTAATTAGTTTTTACTACAATCTTCAAAAACATTTTAAATTCTGTCACTAACCGAATTCACCAAAACTGTTGTTGGTTTTAAACCAGTTTGTTTTTTTTTACTAAAAAAAACGGTTAGGTGTTTTATTAAAAATCGGTATGAGTTACAAATACACAGTTTTTAAATTCGGAACAATTTTCACAGAAAATCGAAACTGTTTTATAATCTTCCCGGTTTTTTAAAAATGTCTGTCGGTTCTTTTAAAAACCAAAAAACCGTTATTTCTTTTCGTACCAGTAGTATGGAATACAAATAGGGTAGTGTGTGCGTTTTAGGCTTCGGGTTTTTTTTTTTTTTTTTTTTTTTTTTTTTTTTTTTTTTTTTTTTTTTTTTTTTTTTTTTTTACAAATTTTAGCCTTTATATTCCCTTACCGCTTCAACGACTTGTTCAAGCAAATTTTGATTTCCTTAGACTTTCAATAGAGAAAGGGCAAGCGTTTTTAAACAGGTTTTACATCATAAATAACAATAAAATAAGTAAAAGGGACAATGTACTGAAAATAAGAATAGCATAGGCTATTAATTTTGACAGTTTAAAAATTGGCTAGGTATAACGTTGACAAAAATAATAATGCAGGAATTTAAAACAAAAAACTTTCGTAGCTGTATAGTCCCGGCTCTCCCTTCCCCACACTACTGCTACAACAATTAACATAGTTTAAATTTAAGCAATACTACACCTTTCTTGAACCTCTTGTAAAGATGAGGAAATCTCATAAATTGTGGATGAAATTAAGAAAAATCAGGACAAATAAATTTACAAAACATTCCGAGTAAATTTTGAGATGAGACAAGAACTAATCCCTCAATAATCAAGACGAGAAATAAGTCTTCCATAATTGAGACGAGACGACAAACCCTTATTTCTCTTCTCGTGACCACAACACTGTTTGGACAGATTGGAGATTTTCACTATTCATCTAGCGACCCCGAAAACTATGAATTCTACACTAATTTTAGTGAACTTGGACATTTTAATTTTCATCCCCATAATGTGGATGGGGGCTAAGCTTAGACTTGAACAGCTTTGGGAGAGTTACTATTCATTTCACTGATCCCCAAACTGTGGATTCGACACTAATATTAATCGTTTTCGTTATTTTTAAATATCAATCCACTACCAACTCCCACTAAAAAAGGAATCAATACGTACGCCAGGAACTTTTACTAAGTTAAATGTTCAAAATAAAAGGGGGTGTATGCACAAAGCAATGTATTCTGTAACTCAACTATTAGTGATAGAATAACTGGTTTAATGGTCTCTTCCCTCTCAACCTTCATTTATACGTATCAATTTGCTATTTTAAAAAACACGCTGTAATTATTTCTCGGAAGGGACTGCGGCGCCCAGAAGAGAAGGATTAAGCATGTCTATTTTGTTAATTGCCTTGATCGAAACTCCGAAACAATGAAATCATGTGTTTTACAAAACCAGACATGAGGATGTGTTTACTCCGTATTTTAAAAGAAAACAAATAAATCAGCAAACCTAACCTTTAAAAAAATTGATGCAATAAACATATGATACTGATTGATAAAATTGGATTTGGAGATATAATTGGATTCCTTTTCTATTCAAGGGTGTGTGTAAGAAAATTGAATGTTCTAGAATCTGATGGGAATTATCAAAAACGCTAAAAATTCTAGACTGTATGCTATTTTTTTAAAAAAAAATGCCGAATTTTAGCTTATTAAGTTGAGCAGCTGGTGGGAGACTAAATTTTTTGCAAAAATTCGGACTCCTACCTACTCCTCCTTGGTAAACTATTATAATCAATGTGATATGATAACATCTCAATTGGGATTGGGGTCTAATATAAACCAAAAATCTTTTCATTCTTCTTTGCCGTTTGGTCATACATAAAATTGTATTACATGCACTATTAGGTTATTTAAGTAAAGAAACTGTTATAAATAACTATATAAAGTGACATGTGTCACTCACTTTCCACTTATTCAACGAATAGAGGCAATCGTAGGGTACGTAAACTTGTTGTACGACAATACATGCACATGTATAAAGGGACAATAGTCTTTCAGAAAAGTGCACTTTTTGCTACTGGTTTGACGCTTTTGACGTACTTCCATTTCATAATTTTCCTAGGGTGAAATAGAAAATAATTGTTCCACTTCCCTGGCCCTTACTATTTGTAGGTAGGGTAACTGACGGTTCTGCGCTACAATATGAATAGATTGTTGCACTGCCACCATTGTATCTACATCAGGTTGTAAGTCATTGGTTTGAAAAGTTCCCTGAAGATAGTCCGCGAAGAGAGTGCCTTGCTCTACCGGGCTATAGACCAAACCCTAAGAACCTCTGAGGGGTAGAGCACGTGGTGCACCCGTAGGTCAGGAGAGTGTTCTGACCAGCCACTAACAGTTGCGAGAAGGCGTTTCCAGTTCCTGGAAGGGGTCACTCCACTTCTTCAGACGCCTGTGCAGTAGCCCGGGAGTGGTTTCCGCTGGAGTAGTCGGTTGCTGTTCTCTCGTGCGGGTGTTCCTCTTGGCTGTAGGATCAGGTGTTTTCACTGACTGAGTGTTGGATCTGATTTCTGCACTGGTACTGTTCGTAACCGGCTTCTGCGTGGCTGTCTTCGATGGTTGAGAGGTGGTCTTAGCTGTCGCATCAGGTATGGCTTGGGAAGCCGTTGAGGAGCTTGGGACGTTTTGTACATTCTTGAGGGCTACTGATGGTGGTTTTTCAGTACGTGTTTGGGACTTCTCTTGGTTGGCTGCTCTTGTGGTCTTGGTCTACTTTGTGTATTCGCATCCCTGATAGTTGGCGGGATGGTTACCGCCGAAGTTGCACATGACGCTCGCGTGTCATGTGTCTTCTTTGTGCAGACCTAAGTGTGGTGCTGGCCAATGCATTTGACATACCGGGCGTCCGCTCTGCACTTGAGCTGAAAATGCCCCAGGCGCTGGCTGGCGTCGTTAACATTGCAGAATGTCAGCACCTCGGTACGGTTCTACCTCCACTCGGTAGCAGTTTATGTATCGGAGGCCTTATATCTTGGCGGCCTCCTTGGTCTTGGTATGATGTATAGGAAAGAGTTGAAAGCGGGGGCGGGTTCCTGTGTCGTCTGGTCTGCCTTGAAGTTGGGTCACTGAGGTGACCGAGAATTCCCGGTCCACTAGATCTTCATATGGATCCGCGTCAATGGAAAGCTTCCGTATCACGGCCTTCATAGGGTAGGATGTTTTGGGGAGCTCTGTGGGGTATGAATATCCTTGACTGGAACAGAAGACGTCAAGCTTTTCTAAGTCACGTGTGGTGGCGCAGCTAAATTTCACACGTTGTCTCTTAGTTCTTCCAATTTGGGCGGGACAGAGAGCGTCTTGACGATGGATTTGACAAAGGCGAACCTGTTTTCGATGTGTATATATATATATATATATATATATATATATATATATATATATATATATATATATATATATATATATATATATATATATATATAAAATATTGGGGGAATCTCCTTGCCTTACACTGCAGGGAGGAGCGCGGATGATGTGGTGACAGTATCTTCATTGTCACACAGGGTGTTTGTTTTCAGAGGGGAGAACATGTTCCTGAACTGGAACAGGGAGGAGATGGGGCCCTCTGAGGCTGGTTTCAGTCTTTTTAGGGTAAGTAAATCCAGTGGGAGGTCTGGGTTCAAATTGCTGGCGTCGTGCATGTTGACTGTGAAGTCTTCAATGCCCAGTGTCGAGATGTCCACTCGGGAGATGTCACTTGCACTGATTTGTTCTGGAGTACGGGACATCCTCGAGGGGATATTTCGGCAGTTTGGTGGGTGGGATCCACTGGAGCGTATAGCTCAGTGTTGTCTAAACTGTCGTCTAAGAGTTCTTGGCTACACGTAGATTGGTGATCGCCAGGCGGACTCGCTTGCGTGGCCCTGTGTCTAAGGCAGTGTAGCGCAACACTTTGAACTTTTTCTTAACTTTTTTCACTGATTGTGGCCTGCTTGCCTGCATTTGCTTGGCGGAGTGAACATTTCTAGTGTTTTATTTAGCTAATTGGTTCAGAAAAATAAAAAAATAAAGGATTGGAGCCACTTAGGAATGTCCAAGTAGCTCTAAGAAGACCAAGTCGGTGTTGGTTTGATTATTATCTTTGTGGTGGAGCGACGGCTCTGATGTATTCTTGAATGAGCTTGTTTGGCTTGCTCAGACAGGTCGATGTTCCTTTTTGATTGTTGGGTACTTGTTTGTTCTTAATATTGTTTTTATTTCACATGGGAACGCTTTCCTGCATATATTCTGTATTTTTGGGAACAGTAGTCGCTACAGGGGCTCGTAGGATACTGAGCACTGAGCTGAACTGCTTCTCTTCTCAGAAGTCATTGCAGAAGGGAATCCTGGATATTCCTGGACACCTTTCAACAGAACATAATACATGATACGCCCCTTAAACATCTTCTCACTCTATGTCATAACACTTTAGACGACAATGACCCTCAGGAGGCCGACTTTCCTATTTACCGTCCACCTTATCTTAGTTCATGCATTTATCCATCTCTGCACTAGTGTTCCATCAATGTTGCTAGCAGCGGGTTTCATCTGTCTTCAACAGCCCTGTGGCGCCCCAGGGCTAAAGATAACCATTCACTCGTCCATTCTAACCATACCCTTGTGTTTGTGACGTCCACCTGCACTTCATCTCATCTCTCATAACATACCAATAGCCCGGCCTCTAGTTGCAGCAATAGTGAATAATAAATGCCACCTATCTACTGCAAATTGATGCCTCCAAGGACATATTAAAAATAAATGATACCTACTACAACTAAGAATAAAATAAAATATAAAACAATAAAATAATGCTCCAAACCTCCAATGCCCCGCAACAAATTAAGAAAATTTCCCCATATCTATAATCCTCGTCCCGAGGAAAGGGCGTAACCCTTTGGCCGGCTTAACCCTTAAAAAAAAACTAACTAACTCTATGGCCTATGCATCCCGGAGGTTCAATGCCGCGTTCACAAAAGCTCTCCACTGACTTTCGTCCTTAGCCAATTGGATCCAGTTTCTACTTTGTAATCCAATCTCTGCGAGATCCATCTTAATGTTGTCCTCCCACCTGCGCCTAGGTCTTCCTAATGGTCGTTTTCCGATTGGTCTTCCAGTCAAGACTTTCAAAGCGTTTCTACTTTCTTCCATTCTAGCTACATGACCCGCCCACCTAAGCCTCCTAGACTTGACGACCCTAACAATATTGAGTAAACCATATAAATTATGTAGTTCCTCGTTATGAAGTTTCCGCCATTCCCCGTTCCCGTTCCTCTTGGGTCCGAATATTCGTCTCAGGATCTTATTTCCCAAATACTTTCAGTCTATGTCCTTCCCTCAGAGTAAGTGACCATGTTTCGCAACCATACAGAACAACAGGCATGATTATCGTTTTGTATATTTTAAGTTTCAAAAAAAAAAAACTACTTTTGGACGTGGAGTGTGTTCAGTAGTAGAGTGATTTGTTTTGGCACACAACGTGCACACACTACATACTAAATTTCACTCCACAGCACCTTTTTTCACTACACGAGCTCAGGAAGTTCACAGCGGTTAGTGTCAATACTTATTTTTGTTTTGAAAATGATTTTTAACACAGAAAAGTTTATTTTGCTCAACTAAAACTGATATTTTCGGAGCATAACTCACGCGCGTAGCGTTGTTTCCTCATAAACTTCCGCATACTAATGCGCCTTCCGGATTCCATTTAACTGACACGGGCCTGGTCACAGTTACAACCATTTACAGAATAAACTTTGAAGCAAGAGCATAGATTACCCATATTTGCTTCTATAAAAATTAAATGGTAAAATATGAATGTTATATGTGTACGCTCAGCGTGTTTTTACTATGAAACATATCGCTTACTTTTCTGCCAGAAGCTGTAAATATGATTTTGTTTTAGAACGTGGTATGTTTAATAGCAGTTTGTTGTATTAATAAAGTGAAATATTGTAGAGGAAGATATATTTTACGAAAGAAAAATTGAAAAATAGTGTTAAATAATTTCCTATTACCGAGAAATTTCTGCAAAAATAACCTCTAGCACTGTGCTGCCATCTGTAGTCCACATAGCTACTATTCACTGGATTTACTTTTTTTTTTTTTCAATATTACTCTTTCCATTAATTTCTTCTGTAATGTAATAATATGTTCAACATAGGGCACACAATTTTGGGCTGTGGCACTGTTGCCAACTCTTATTATCAAACTGTTGCTAAATTCAGCTTCCAAAGTTGCCAGATATGCGCTAAAGCAGATAACTTATTTGTCGGAATCGAGCCTGAAAACAAGTTTCTTTTTATTCTCTTTTTTTTTCTTTTTTCTTCTTTTTTTTTGAAGCGAAACAACATAAAATAAACATGTATACCGTACAATAAACATAAGTTACCCTCGTGACTAAGGGGTTAGCGAAGACGTCTTTGCCCTGAGACCCCGGTTCGATTCACGGCGGGATCTCATGACGCCCAGATAACACTTTAAACTATAAGGCCAAGTATAACAGTTACGCTGCTCAAAGGGACGTTTAACTAAAAATCAAGTCAAAGTAAAGGTAATCAATAGAAACAGAATCAAAGTAAACATAATCAATAAAAAACATAAACCACATAAAATAGTTACATATTTGTAAAGAAACAGTTTAATTTTAATTTTATGCTTAATTTTAAAAATACGACACTTTTGAAGAGGAAATAAATGCACGCTGTACGCATTACAGGTTGCACGATTTAGACATTTTTAATTTATCAATTATACACAACACTATGCACTACACGGCACACTAAAAGTGTAGTTTAAAAAAAAATCATTTGAAATACCTTAGTTCAGTGACGGACAAACTACGTCCCGTGGGCTAAATACGGTCTCTTGAAAGATTCTATCCATCCCGTGACATGATACCTAATCTGACGAATGAAATGAAGAATGGGGTTTCTTCGAAAGAGTTGTATTAGAAACATATTCAACACATGAGTAATAAACTTTACTTCTGTGAATCATTACATCGCAGGTCGAACTAGATTGAAAAACTATTCTTATTAGGGCCTAATATTATAAGAATTATCAGATGTATCATTCTTATTTTTTCCCCTTTTTTTCTTGCTCCTCTTCTAGAAAAGTTTGCCCATCACTGCCTCAGTTCCTTTTTCTTTCGTAAACGAATGTGCAGTAATCATTAGCAATTAATTTTCTCTATGCCCTGTGCCGTACTGTCAAATTAATTGACTTGATGAACCACTACTGTTGCCTTTGTGTTGAGTTGAGTTAATTTTTAGTTTAACGTCCCTTTCAGCAGCGAGGCTATATGAGACAGGACCTACTAATTAACGTGGAATCCGAACCACATGAGCTCCCGCCGGGAATCGAACCCGGGTTTCCCACGCCAAAGGCGCGTACGCTAACTGCTTAGCCACGAAGGACTTCTATGCCTTTGTGTTGTCAGTTATAACGAGAAATAGGGAAATTCTCGAATTTATCACACATAATGTAGTATTCAGGTGGCGATCACATCAACCATACAGGTCATTCGCGAATTATGCCCAATAGCATTCACATTATGATGCGATTTCGTTTTAGACCAATCTCTTGACAATCGCTCAGTAAGA
This sequence comes from Thermobia domestica, assembly GCF_964235325.1. Taxonomy (NCBI): domain Eukaryota; kingdom Metazoa; phylum Arthropoda; class Insecta; order Zygentoma; family Lepismatidae; genus Thermobia; species Thermobia domestica. The sequence goes on from NC_137469.1 coordinate 11,357,581, forward strand.
AATATAAAAATTAAACAAAAAGTACCAAAAGAATTCTCGATTTTTTTATTTTGTCAACACACAACAAAAGTCCCTGAAAAAGTCGTTACTCGCTTTTGTATATATATATATATATGACTAACTGCCTCTCCAAATTCCCTACATTTAATGACTTGTAGAATTGGCAACACTGGCGCGTGGAATCCGGTTCCATTCAAGCTCCTGCCAAATAGGTTTTATCGTGTACAAATACCTGCTCGTGGGTTCTCTCGGGATTTTCCGGTTTCTTCCCAATTTCGTCATTCCTCCATTATCACACATTTCCGTCTCCCTTGGCCTCAGTGCAAGATCATGGGACGTTAATTTTAAAAAAATCGATGTAATAAAAAAATTAATTGAAGTCATCTTTATGTGAAAAACATATAAACTAAACTAGTGGTTTTCACCTTTGTTTACCTGGTACCTCCACATCGTGAACTCTGACCTCTCCTCGCCCCTGTTTGGTCTGAACCCTTTTGTGATTTCAGATGGAGCATTGAATTCTCTAATCTTCGTTATATTATTATTATTATTATTATTATTATTATTATTATTATTATTATTATTATTATTATTATTATTATTATTATTATTATCAGGGCCCGGATCTTGTTGACCTAAACTTTTCTAAAAAGTGACCTATAAAATGACACTAAAATTCCTGTAAAATGACCCTAAAATTCACAAAAATTGACTTTAAACTTGAACTTTTACTTCGTTAAACATGGACATTTTTTGAATATCTATTAGATTTTTAAATATCACTTCTGTCATTTTTAAAAGTTTTGTTTCAGTTAGCTGCAGCCCATTGATCAAATGTTGTGTTCAATGATCAGTCCATTGTACTGTATTGTAAGTGCTGAAAGTGTCAATTCACTCGCGAGTTGAAACTAGGAAGTACAAGTTAAGTACAAGTTTGAAACTAGGAATCAAAGTTTACAAGTGTATACACGAGAATAATAGATTTAAAAAAAGTTTAAAATCTTTGAACGCCTTCCAATTTATTTTTAGTTATTCACCTGATCATATCTTATGTGGTCTACAACCCAAACCCATCTGTTTTACCACCTACCAACCCCCACCCCTCATCAACCAGCTACAGCTTAGTGTTCATTAGCTTCTAGAAATGCAGTTTTCCACCCCAATAGTCAAGAAGCAGAAAAAGAGATTATTTAACTTCGTGTTCTTCAAATCCGTAAAAGTGTTCATTTTAAGATTTCTTTATGTAGAAGAAAAAGAATAAAAAGACCATAAGTGACCTAAAAGTTACCTTAAAATATAAAACAATGACCTAAAACTTCAAAACGGCAAAAAGTGACCAAATGTTGACCCGGAAAAAAATATATTTTTAGAACCTAGAGTTGATGAATAACGTTTTTACTTCAACTTGCCTTGACCTATGCGTAACAGAAAAAAATTGACTTGTCAACAAGATCCGGGCCTTGATTATTATTATTAACTGTTCTGCCTTTTGGCAAGTCCTCGGACTAATGAGGGTTTTTCTTTCTTTTCTTCTTCTTAATTTTCACTTTGGGCCTGGAAATGTTTCTTCGATGTTTCTCGATTTTCACCTCATTCTGTTAACTCCCAATATTTTCTACTATTTTTCAAATCATCAATCACTTGTGTTCTTTTTCTTTCTATTTCCGCTTTCCTTCCATCTTTCCTTCTATGGTGGTGTGAAGAACACAAGTTCTTCGCAAGATGTGTCCAATCCAATTGGCCTTCCTGCAAGAGATGGTGGCTAGAAGCATTCTCGTCTCTCCTATCCGTTTTGAAACATATTCGTTTGTTGCTCTTTCTTTTCATTTTATCTTCTCCATCTTCCTCCAACACCACATTTCGAAGCTCTCCAAATATTTCTTCTCTAACTTCCGTAATGTCCAAGTCTCTAAACCATAGAGTCCAATGCTCCATATAAAGCACTTGACCAATTTCTTCCTTAGTCCAATATTAAGGATGCTAGTTAAGAGTGATCTTTTCATGTTCAATGATTCTTTCGATATGACCATTCTCGACCTAATCTCTTTAGTGCAGTATGCCTCTTTCGTCAAAATACTTCCAGATATTTGAAATTATCGACCTCTTCAAGTTCTCTTTGTTCTACTCTGACTCGTATGAGCTCCTTCCCACGGGATATTCTCGTGACTTTCGATTTTTAGATGTTGATTTCCATTCCATATAGTTTCCCAGTGTCAACTATTTTGTCAATCATCTCCTGTAGTCTTTCCTCGGTTCTAGCTATAATAACCGCATCATCTGCATACTTGGTCCTGTTAATGGTCTGCCCTTCAATCTTGAAATCTCCAATTCCCATTAATGCTTCCTTCATTAAACATACACTGTAAATGTTGAATAATTGGGGCGACATACTACATCCTTGTCTGACTTCTCTTCCAATCTCTACACTATTGGCTTTGTTTTGCGTTGCTGTTATTTCTCTGAATCAGGATTTTTTTGTGCTCGTTGAGAGGTGCTAGGCCTGTAGTTCTGAATAATGGCGTAATAGGATAAAACCGGGACATCAAGAGTCGGACAGAACTGGGTAGTATAGCGTAAATCTCAGAAGGTTAGATACTATGTCTTAACTGTAAAGGATGGGCACAAGAAGCTTGTAGCAATGTGGACGAATATGATGAAACTTTTATTTGTGATTTTTGTTCTTAGATTTAACAAAGTCGCGACTTACAGTTATTTTTTCTATGTTATTGGTCTAATATAATCTAGCCCTCTAAATTTTCCGTACTTTTTAAGCTCACATATTTTTCAGTTGTATTATAACCGTCACAAGGTTATAGAAGTATTTTTTGTGGACGTTCTGTATATTTCGTAAAGACAGTAATATACAAAAACTATGTTCTATGATCATTTGGAACTGAATTAAGTGTATTCTCCAATCATTTATGGAAATACTGCGATTCATAGCACACCAGGTGCAGGAGCGACAAAAGGGACGCCAGCCACATCGCTTTACCAGTTCGTTATCTAAATATTCCCACAGTCAGGTTATCGCAATGTCTTGTGCGTCGTGGCCAGTGGACTAAAATTAATGTCAAATCTTTTTTATATTCTATTTGCATGTACATACAGCTGATTTAACCTGAGTGCTTTTGAGAATGGACTGCCAACATTGATCAGTGGATCAATGCAGCTTGTATCTCGAACCTCTGAGTTCGAGGAGTATTACTCAACGTTTCGAGGCAGCAACCACGCACGTCGCGTTGAGCATCAAGTATAATGTTGTGCTAAAGGGTATACGTTATTAGCCACCAGTCAATGACTTAATCGTGGCTAGCCCCAATCAGTAAATCCCAGGTTCACACAACGTGTACGTCAAAGTTATAAACGCGTCCTCCAACGTTATCATTCTACTTCGGAGACTACCTAATTTTACTGAGGATAAACGTCGACATTTGGAGCAGCAACTATATTACTTCGTGGATTATCCCGGCGACATTTCCCCAGTGCTAGTCCCCCAAGTGCATTAGTGGTTTGAGAAAAGTATATCTAGTGAAATCATTATCTTAATCTTCAATCCTAATATATCAAGTGACAAAGGGCTAAAGTATAGTGAGAAAGTAAAGTGTGATTTTATTAAAGGAAATTATTATACATATGCAGTGTTGAATGTTGTGATTATTTTTCTAATCCGTTATTTTTTCTTTTAATAAATAGGCATAGTGTTATTTAATCTAGTGCATTTTTGTTGTGTGTATGAGTAATGTTTGTGTGCGTTGTGGTCTGAGTGACCGTCTGATCATCCGTGAAGTTTTTCGAGACGAGACATCCGAACCTCTCGGTGCTTAATACCCATCTCATTATTGAGACCGGCAGGCGATTTAGAGATAATATTGTAATCCCTTTTAGGAGATGTCCTTCAACAAATTACCCAGGTATGTTCAGATATCCGAAACATGCTCATTGGCAGGACCACGGAGGACAGACCCGGGAAAACAGTTATATAAATAAATGGTACTAGAACAGCGACCCGATACCAGGCAATTATAGAAAATGCTGCCCGAACAGAGACAACGAATCAATTATAGTATTCAGGCTTGCTGTGCTAGTTCTTGGAGTAATTATATATTTTTCTTGTGGAAAAAAGCTTTTTTTATATAATTATTTCTTCTGTACAAAACCGGTACCCGGTCGGACAAAACTGGGTTTTAGCATATCCCTTGAAAACATGTTTTTTGCTCACGAATTTATGATCTTTTTCCACTGACAAACATTTTTGTGTCAATAGCAAATCTATTTACCATTTGGAAACTATTCAAGCTATACCATCCATATAGATGCTGAGGAACAAGTAAAATCATTTTGGGTCCCGGTTTTGTCCGATTTTCCCTTACAAAGCGATAGACCTCATTGAGGTGACCAAAATGATATGCTTGAGTGGAAAACCTGATGCATAGTTTTCGAGAAAAACGAATATTATCATAAAGCTTGATGCTATACGATAACCACGCCACCTATTAGGAAGAAACTGAAACTGAAGTATTCTCTTATTAACCCTCGCACTACCAACGGGAAATATTTTGTACCCACCACAGTACGTTTTTTTTTTTTTTTTGGTAATTACTTTTCTTTTTTCTTTAAAATTGAATATATATATAAAGGGGCGGATCCAGGATATGATCAAGGGAGGGGCTAAACCATATTTTGCCGTTTTATCCAGTGCAAAGCAGGATTGAAGCTCATTTTATCCAGTGCATAGCCCCTATAGCCCCCTTGGATCCGCCACTATATATATATATATATATATATATATATATATATATATATATATATATATATATATATATATGTGTGTGTGTGTGTGTGTGTGTGTGTGTGTGTGTGTGTGTGTGCGTGTGTGTGTGTGTGTGTGTGTGTGTTATTGCTCAACTTATTTTGCTAAAGATTATACTTTACGGTGGCACAAATTGAATGTTAGTGTGCCCCAAAAATTTCCTATTTTAAGTTGGTGGGGCACAAAGTACTCCCCCATTTTTAGATGTGACTCACATTTAGAAGTGTCACTCCTAGATGGTAGTATAATAAATAGCTGTTAGTCTTATTAGGCAGGGGTGCCCACAAAGGGGGACTATGACGCAAACTGCGTCATTGAAATATTTGGGGGCGGGTTAAAAATCTATATAAATATGTTTGAGGAGGTGTAAAAATTAATCGCAAAGATTTTTTTTCATGGAAGAACACCTACGGATAGACAATTGAGGGGGGGCACCACTGTATTAGGTGTACCGTTCACTTCTGTCACTGATAGATTTTTCTGAGAATTTGTACCAGGTATACTTAATCTTAACACGTGGGTACAATATGGCCCCTCCCTTGGTATCCGCGTTCCAAAAAATACCTAGGTACTGCGAGAGTTAAGTTTTTCATTATGGCATTAGCAAGATGACAGACACACACAGGTTTAAAAAGTTAAAGTAAAAGTTAAGATAGAAACACGAGTTATGTTTTGACTTTTTTTATGATGTTGATTAACTCCTGAAATTTAATTTTTCTTTAATTATTATGTTGTTCAATGACAAAGATACATATCAATCGTAAGATTACAATAAGCTGACGAAAATGACATGCTTATAGATAAATTATCATGCGTAGATTTCGAGGAAAATAAATTTTTATAGCGTTAAATAAATGTGTCCTTCTTTGACAACCTGAAGCAGTTTTTGTTCTCTTCGAATAGATCCTTATTTATTATAGCGAAACTTCTCTTTACTCGACTTACGCGATTGGTTATCCGGACACTCCTCCAAGATGCTGAGTGATTCACACAAATTTGACACAGTGATTCACAAGCGCGCGCTGAGTATTGTAAGGGATCGCATGTCCCCATCGGACATACAATTGAGGAATAATCACCCAAAAACCGGATCTCCGAAATGCCTTAACCGATCTTCATCAAATTTGACATGGTGATTCGAGAGTGTGCGCTGAGTGTCGTTAGGGATTCTATGTCCTGATTGGTCCTACCATTGAGGAATAATCACCAAAACGGGAATAATCAATAAAGGTCTATCGCTTCGCTCCAAATTTGCATTTATTGTATACAGTACCTACTTTTGTAGTATATATATATGCTGTTACGTAACAGATTTATTCTATTGTTTTTGATTACCCCTAACATTGACCTGCCCTATCAGTGACATATATGCTCCTAACACTGACATATATACTGCTAACAGTGACACAAATAGTATTTCCTCCTAACAGTTACATACATATTCCAAGCAATGTAACCATACTATTAACCTAGAGATGCAAAAAAGCCGGCTTTTTTGAATCGATGGTTTTTTTCACATAAAAAGCCAGCTTTTTTGGGAAAAAAACGAGAATTTTGGAAATTTTGGCTTTTTTCAACTTCATGATTTTTCTATCTAAATAGCTTTCTTATAGTATATTCTATAGTTAGATAAAAATTCCATGACCTGAATGTGATATTTCGCTCTGAAATTCACCATCAAGATGGATGGAGCACATGTTTTACGAATTAAAGCTAACATGAAGAATGTAGTATTTGAGGGTAATTTTAAAGGCTATTTAACTTTATTTTAACTTTTGAGTTATCGACATCTTTTTTCTTCTCTAGTTTGTCATCCGTGTTTCATTTCTAAGAGCTTTTAGTACTCTAGCTTCTAGCGCAAAAGTTAAACTTGCCCGTTTTTCTATTTATCCGTCAAAGCGTACGTTTTTCAATATATCCGTCAAACCGTACTTCCACATTTCTGTTATACTGTAGCTGTGAAGTGATTTAGCAATAATTTTCCGGACACAACCTTGAATACCAATTTATACAAATAATCAGTAGCGGATTTAGAAAAGTACTTTAGGAGGGTTTTTTCTGATTGTTTCGTTTCCTAAAAAGTCCTAATTTTATTTGGGAAGTGCTTGAAGTTTATGAGTACAGGCATAACTAATATTTCGTTTCGTTTATATGTTTAGCAATAATCTTCCAGATACAACTTTAAAAATCATTTTATACTGAGAATCAGTGGCGGATTTAGAAAAGTATTTTGGGAAGGATTTCTTACTAATGTTTAGTTTTTTTAAACATTCGTAATTTTTATTTGACGGGAGCTAAAAGTTTATGAGTAAAGGCATAAATAATAGATATTTCGTTTGTTGCAGACATTCCGTAACTTTGGGGAACGGGCTTCAGTCCGAAAGACCGCCCCCCTAACCTTCGCAAAACTGTCACTGCTGGTAATTAGTAATAATAACGATTTTAAAAACAATAAAAAAGGAAGTCGCCCAACTCACAGTACACGCACTATTTCTACATTCACAGATGGAATGAAGAAAATCTTTGTCAGAATGGTCGAATGCTGGTTGAATCCCGGACTTCCCGATAGAAGCGCAAAAGCTAATCACTCAGTCATGTTTGTTGTGCAGTTGTATTTAGCTTAACTTAAATATATTCCGTAGTCTTTTTTTTTTGGGGGGGGGGGAGTTCCGTAATGATATGTTGAATCCCTCTTGTTAAAAATTCAGAAAACTTGAGGATTGGGTAAACTGTGATGGTGGTTCTATAAAACTTAACTGTAGAATTTCAAGAATATACAGAACCAAAAGCTCTAGATGTGCAGCCTTTAAGTGTATCATATAAATCTAAGTATTTCTCTTATGTTTAATTTTAATTTTATTTTGTTTCAAAAAGAGGGTATGGAATATTTTGAAGTAAAAATACTACATACTATTTTGCTAGTTATTTGTGTATTCTTTAAAAAGAAGTGTTTACTTTTAGGGTTGGCTGGTTTACACCAACTTTTTTTTTTTTTTTTTTAATAACTGGTTTAAACCACAAAAATAAAAAGAATGAAAAATGCGAATCGTGTGAACTTCATGGTGACGTTTCCAGATATCAAACTACCTGCAATAGTTTTATTTGCCTTTCACCTTTTAATCAAGGTGTCCCATGTTCAATTCTCGGTCGAACCACAATCCTTCTTTCATGCGTAACCCAAGTAGCGGTTCGGATGTCAGTTTAAGCGAAAGTCTTCTCCTTGATAACCTCGGTATTTCGTAAGGATGTTAAGCCTAAATATACGAAACAAACCAAATTGTATATTTCTACATGCCTAAATGCGTGTTGTTTTATAAAGAAGCCAATATTGCTTAAATATATTGATAGAAATTGGCAAAATTTATCGATTGCCTACGTAGCTTCCAACATTAGCTTGGATTGGACTACCGGTACTAAATTTGTAATTTAATACCTCAGTTTTAGCGTACTGATTATGGTACGTTGACCTTTAAATTTTACATGCAAAGCAATAACAGGATTTTCCCGTTATTGTCTTACATTTCAAGTAATGACGGGATTTTCCCAATTTCTCGGGCGGGAGATTCTCAACTTAAGAAATTTACTGACCGCACTTCTTTAAGCTTATGGGAGTTCTTCCGGCATAACCCCGCTGTTGCATAATAACATCAAGGCGAAACAAACTTAGGCTATTTCTGTGAATATGTAATATAAATACATAAAGCAAAAAATCTAAGTCAAAAAAGCCTGGTTTAAACCAAAAAAGCCTGGTTTAAACATCCCCCCAAAAACGGGTTTTTGGCATTTTCAAAAACAACCACGGTTCTTGCCAACTCTCCTTACTTTTGTATATAGGAGGTTAAAAAATTCTTATTATATACATTGGTTAATCCTGTGGAATTTATAATGTAAATATGTTGAAGAAAAATTGTTTGAAATATTTTTTCGAAATTCATAGTTTATTTTCGATGTTTTATATTATTATCAGCATCAACCACTAATTAAATGATTTTTTGTGTTATAGAGAAGCGATACAAAGTCTGTTTTATCAATTTAAAGCAGTATTTTGAAAAAAGCCCAAAATTTCCGAAGCAAAAAAGCAAAGCAGAAAAAACCGAGTTTTTTTCCAAAAAAGCCGGTTTTTTTCCGAGCCCTTGCATCTCTATATTAACCATGATACATATACTTCTAAAAGTGACCCACGTTATTCTAACAGTGACACAAATGCTTCTAACGGTGACATACATACTCCTAATAGCGACACATACACTCGAAGCATTGACACCATACTCCTAACAGTAACATAACACAATATTCCTAACAGTGACATACATACTCCTAATAGTGACATATACTCCAAGCAGTGACATACATACTTCTAACACTGACACACATTATCTTAAGTGACAAAAATGCTCCTAAAAGTGACAGACATATTTCTAACAGTGACAAAGACACTACTAGCAGTGACATACATATTTCTAACAGTGACACACATTATTCAAATTGACAAAAATACTCCTAAAAGTGACAGATATACTTCTAACAGTGAGATACATACTATTTATAAATATTGCGAAGAAACTTTCTTTAAAAAAAAGAAAAAATGATTAGAAAGGGAAAGGGTATCTGATATTTACATTTAAAATGAAATAACTATTAATATTATTAATCAATATTTTATTGAATAACGAGTTATTTACATTGGAATGTTGAATCAGTAACGTTACTAGTATAATAACATTTCTTAAAAAAAATGCTATAACCGTTCCCTCTTGCTAATTCTTACCGTAAGGCAATTGTTGTGTGGTCGAAGAACCATCCCTAGTTTCAGCTTCAACTCTTCCCTTTTATCGACAGCTGTCACTTTGTAGTGGCGTAAAAACGTTGAGATTACTGTCTTTGCTTCCGTCATAGCGTATTTTTGACCTGGAAAATTAAGTTGACATCAATATTTTGTTGATGTTGATTATAGTTAAAAGTATCGAGTACATCCGCCATCTTTGATTTTTATCTAGTGATTGAACTGAGCTGCTGTGGCATACAGGTCATAACCCCAAACATCATCTCAGCTAGTATGACAATGTCAAATGTTTTTAAATGTTTAGTATCGTTTTACATTCTGAAGCTACGATAGACTTCCAAACTATGTAAAGGGTGTTGAACACATTTATTGTTGTTGGCAACATCGTATTTGCATGTTTTGTTATAGTGATCATTGGAGTTATGTTCTGATACTGTGCTTTTGTTTTCCAGGTCAGTGTTTGCGAAGTATCGTCATGGGAAGATACAGTGCGGAACAGCAAGTGTTGATTGTTAAAACTCACTACAAGAATGGTTAAAGTTTCGCGGAAACTGTTCGGAAACTCCGCACCATTCTTGGACACAACAATGCACCAAATGAATCCACTGTTAGCAAGTTGGCCAAGAAATTTGAAAACACCGGTTCAACTGTAGACATCAAAAACCCTAGACGCCCTCGAAGTGGCCGAAGTGACGCAAATGTAGTTGTGCGTGATTCTGTTACTGTGAATCCGGAAAAATCATGTCGCCGTCGTGCTCAAGAAATGTGTATGTGCGCAGCAACAATGCACAGAATGTTGACAAATGATTTGCACTTACACCCAAACAGCGTTCAGTTAACACAGGAATTTAAACCAGAGGATCATGGAAAACGAAGGCAATTTGTGTAATGGAACGAGAGAGCTATGGTTTAACAAAGCGCACCATTTTCTCACATGAAATTCACTTCCATGTAAACGGTTTTGTGAATAAGCATAATAGCCGAATATGGGGATCAGAGGACTCAAGAGTAGTTGACGAAAAAGACATGCATCTTCAGCGAGTTACGGTTTTGTGTGGGGTTTGGAGTGGGACTTAGTCGGTTATTACTTTATTGAAGACGAAAGGGCTGTCACTGTGAATGGAGTTTGTTATCGTGTGATGCTTATTGCTTTCCTTTGACCCCGTTTGGATCAAATAAACATCGACAATTTATGGTTCCAACAAGACAGCGCAACTTGCCATACTTATAAAAAGTTTTTAAATTCTGTTTTTCAGCGGTTTCTTCAGTCGGTTAATATATATATATATATATATATATATATATATATATATATATATATATATTCCATTCTTTCGTTACCTAAACTAAATTAGTGTCTTCCTTATCGATATAATTTCAGTGTACCCTGCCAGTTTCTTCAGTAACTTATTAAAAGATTATTTAGTTCTAATGTAGAACGACTTGAACACTTTCCATTCGGTGTTGGATGAAGAGAGATGAAGAACTTTAATGATATCAATCTGGCGTTGAGTCCCTCTAAATGCTTAGACAAGCCTGTTGTGCATACAGGTGTGGATGAGGTGGAAGTGGGCGTTCGCTCCTAGACTTATTAGGTTAGTCCAAACATTTACAAAGTCTAATCAAATTCATAATAGTTCAAAACTTAACTACAGTTTCTACATATATATATATATATATATATATATATATATATATATATATATATATATATATATTTAAGATGACATTGTGTTGAAATCTGAAAATGATCGAAAGTTGTTTGGATTTTCGTTATTTTCTTCATTTACAGCAAATTTTACAAATTCATTATTAACATCAAGCGGAACATATATACTTTTCAGTGTTTTTATTCTCGCGGTACGATGTACCGGCACCTTTTTAATAAGAACGGAATATTTCCTCTTCTGTCTTGAAAATCTTTTCAATACCAAATAGTAAATATATAGTTTTATTGAAAATCAGAGATTTTATCGTTTTCCTTTCCTTTTTTTTCCTTTCTATAGAAAGAGTTGTGAATCTTTTTTCCTTGTTGAAGACAGTTAATTGTATTCAGGGACTAAAAATATTTTTACCCTTCTGTCTCTCGCTTGCTGGCATGTCCTCGCACCTCCCTCTTTTCATTCCTTTTTCGCACGGTAATACAAACCATAAAGGCTCTGAACCGATCAGATGCCTTTTGAAAACAAACAATAGCGGCTTACTTTTGCCCGTTGAATGAAAGAATAAAAAAACAAGAAACAAATCACTAGGAAATATTAATTATCATCATCTTTATCTAATCTAATATAAATAAAATCAAGAATTCGTTTGTCTGTGTGTCTGTTTGTTTCTGCGCGGCCTGGGAACCAGATGAGTGGACCGAGAGTTACTAAATTTTGGCCACGGGTACCAAGACGAAAAGTTTTTCTCAAAATTCGAACCAGGGAAGTCTCGAGGAGAGTTTACCGGAACGTGTAAAAGTAGTACAAAATAACCGATATTAGTGTCAAATGAATAGTTTTCGCGGTCCCTGAGGTCAATGGTGAAACTTCGATCGCACTAACTTCCAAATTTAGCCCATTACACTACAGGCCGGGGGTCACAATAATAATAATAATAATAATAATAATACATGAAAGGTATGCAACTTTTTAACCATTATGAACTTGTGGTCAAGCGTACCGGCACACTTATTTTTAGGAAAGAAAGGCTGACTTTTTCTAAGAAAATATTTGGTTCAAATGTAGAACGTAATTAACAGCTTTTCTTGAATTTCTTATTGTTTTCCACAAGAATAAATTTTCCAAGAACCAAAGTTTCATTAAATCTTCTAGGATAGTTCCATAGAAAAGGAGACCCTAGTAATAAATCTAATTTTAAGGAGATACTGATGAAAATGGCAGAGCACACTGAAATTGTTTAAGTATATCACCTAACAGGAAATACAAGGAAAGAACAGTGTACATAAAATCTTATAATCTTACCGATACAGTTTCGTGGACCAGCGCTAAACGGGATGTACGCATAAGGATGCCGTTTCTGTACTCTTTCGGGTAAAAAGTTGTCTGGATCAAATTCTTCTGGATTAGGAAAGAATTCTGGTCTTCGGTGAATCATGTAGGCGTTCAAAGCAATAGTCGACCCAGCTGGAATTACATAGTCCTCTGAAATAATTGAAGAAAAAAATGTTAATTCATTTCGTAGTGTATTATTATACACACTCTTCGAAAATTATGTATTACATTTTACAACCATCAGTCAACATACTATGTGCCAATCACAGTGTTGTATTCTCAACAACTCAGAACAAACGGACCAGTTGATGTCCGAATATCTTTGCTGTAAATATTACTAGATTGTGAATCGCTATAAGATATCGAGAAATTTTAGAAAAACGTGTTCATTTCTTTCAAGTCATAGAGAAAAGAATACACCATCAGAGGCAACTGTTGAGGGAAGTCACATTGCTAAAAATTAACATCTTACCGCTATATGCTAAGGGTAGAAAAAATATGTTCTAATTGTTGTGATAAAATGTGTGTTAATTCCCTTACTTTGTAGTGATAAAATAAAATATGTGCTAATTCGGTTAGCTTGTATCGACAAAATAAAATATGTGCTAATCCCTTAGCTTGTAGTGATAAAATAAAATGTGTACTAATTTCCTTAGCTTCTTACGATAAAATAGAATGTGCGCTAATTCCCTTAGCTTGTAACGATAAAATAAAATGTGTGCTAATTTCCGTAGCTTGTAGCGATAAAATAAAATGTGTGCTAATTCCCTTAGTGTGAAGCGATAAAATAAAATGTGTGGTAATCACTCAGCGATTCCAAAAACTATTGATTGGTCATCAATCTATAGTTTTTGATTATTTTTATAGCCTTGTCACCCTCATGCCGATGGGGAATGAATTTGGAATTTGGACATCTGGAGTGCCACTATTCATATCAGCGCCCTCGAAAACTATGAATTGGACACCAATACCTCGTTTTCAATTATTTTTACATGTCAACCCTTGTCACCTTCACCCTCATGCCGACGGGAGATGAATTTGGACTTAAACGGCATCTGGAGTGTCACTATTCATCTCAGTAACCTCGAAAATTACGTAACGTGATTTGAATTTTGCGTTCTTTTCAGTAGTGTAGCTAAATGAGACGTGCACCTACAGCATAATATGGGATACAAACCACGTAAACTCTCGGCTAGGATCGAACACCGGTCTCCTGCGCCAAAGGCGCGCATGCTACCCTCATAGCCACCAGAAATCTCCAAAAAGCTATAGATTACACACTAATATCGGTTGTTTCTCATTATTTTTACATTCACTCCTTCGCCCTCACTTCCTAAGCCGATGTAAGATTAATTTGGAGATAAACGGCACCGAGAGAAGTCACTATTCACCTCAGAGATCCAAGAAATTGTTGATACTAAATATTGATTGTTTTCGGTTATATTTACATAACCTGTCACCCTCATGCTGATGCAAGATCAATTTGAACATAAACAGGATCAGGAGGGCTCGTGATATACTGTATTTTTTTTAGTCAATATTTGAACCCCTCCCTAGGATAAACCCGTCCGGATAACAAGTGTGATAAAAAGCTAAGTTAGGCCAAGGCGCACCCATCTTGAAATCTTTTAGTTTAACGTCCTACGATTATGAACTTTAGGCTAAGAGAGACGATAGGGCTGAAGGTATGTGTAAGGTCAACTGACTTTAAAATGAACCAATCCTAGAAAAGTATGAGGCGCATATACGGATCCCGTCTTAATTAATTTTAAATTTTGTTCTTACTTCTTTTTATTTTGTAATATAATTATGAGGTTATAGACCTATTTGTTCATGATGTTAACTTTGGTGTAAATTAAAATTTGTTAATGTAGAACATAATGTTACCTGTGGGAATGTTTTCTTCAAAAAATATTTCTCAGTATGTAACAATAACTTGTAGAAATATGTGTTAGTAAGGGTAATGGTATGTATCTTATGATATAATTTCCTATGGTCTGTATCGTATGGTATCTTCTTTTTTTTTTGTGTGTGTGTGTGTGGTCAAACATGTAGAACTATTTTTTCTGGATAGTTCTTTAGATAGTATGTGAGGAAGCCATAGTGGATGTATGTAAGATCGTTTATAAAGAAAATTAATTATAAAAATAATAAGTTAAATGCAAAATATCCACAAAAAATATAGTAGTATATAAATTCGATATCTTGTGTTATCATTTGAACAGTTAGTATATGAATTATTTTTTAAATATTTCTCTAATTTTAATATAACGAACTCAGGGCTATTATATAACCTAAAACGTTATAAATAGTAATAAAAAGAACCTAATTATTTCATCACACTTCACGTGCATTTATTGTTTGCCTTTTTTTAGGCCACACGACTTAAGATCGAAAAAGTCAAATAGACTGTTTTATTTATGTATGTTCAACATAGATAAAAACAATGTAGTGTTTGAACGAGTACCTGTTTGTAGATCTTCGGCCAAGGTTCTTTCAAAGAAAGAAACGCTGGGATACAATCGGAGAGTTTCCTTTATACATCGCTCCAAATATTTCATTTCGTGTAGTTCTTGCATTGTCGGAGGACGCATGGAGTCTCCAAAAATTCCATCCAATTCCTCCACAACTTTGTCCTATTTGTGAAGAGAAAAATGATACAGAATATGTAAGAATTAAACTAGCTTAAGAAAGAAAAGGAATAACAGACATTAAAGAACAATTACAGTAAAAAGTTGCTGTAACGAACGCCAGCATAAAGAAATGTTCTGCATTACAACATTTCATTTCAAAGAGTTTCGAACTTTCAGTATAACGAATAGACTTTCGTCTTTTTAGAATATTTCATTTTAACGAATTTCCAACTTGTAGTGTAACGAATGAAAATTGAGTATTTTTAGAATATTTCATTTTAACGAATATCGACCTGTAAGTATAACGAATGAAATCTCCGTCTTTATACCCATGTTTAACTTTATTTCTTTCAAATTAGTATTAAAAAGTGCAGTCAGAAATGTTATTTCCATTGTTTTCAGTATCCTCAATTTAGTATAAAAAGTGCAATCAGAAATGTTAATTTCATTGGATTCAGTATCTTCAAATTAGTATAAGAAGTGCAGTCAGAAATGTTAGTTTCTTTGGATTCAGTATTCTCACACTAGTATAAGAAGTGCAATCAGAAATGTTAGTTTCATTGGATTCAGTATCCTCATACTAGTATAAGAAGTGCAATCAGAAATGTTAGTTTCATTGGATTCAGTATCCTCATACTAGTATAAGAAGTGCAATCAAAAATGTTAGTTCCATTGGTTTCAGTATCCTCAATTTCGTATAAAAAGTGCAATCAGAAATGTTAGTTTCATTGGTTTCAGTATCCTCAATTTAGTATAAAAAGTGCAATCAGAAATGTTAGTTTCATTGGTTTCAGCATCCTCAATTTAGTATAAAAAGTGCAATCAGAAATGTTAGTTTCATTGGATTCAGTATCCTCAATTTAGTATAAAAATTGCAATCAGAAATGTTAGTTTCATTGGATTCAGTATCCTCAATTTAGTATAAAAATTGCAATCAGAAATGTTAGTTTCATTGGATTCAGTATCTTCAATTTACTATAAAAAGTGCAATCAGAAATGTTAGTTTCATTGGATTCAGTATCCTCAATTTAGTATGAAAAGAAGGTTTAACTTCAAATAAATAAACTAAAATTAATGAGACGACTATTTCCATTTACCTATTTGTATTTATCATAAATTCTCATGAATCTCATTACGCATCAGTCAACTCACCTGAATTTCAGGATATGTTCCGAGAAGAAAGAGTGTCCATGATATCGCTGTGGATACTGTGTCATGTCCCTGTGAAAGTAGTTAATTGTAAACAATTAATAAGGATAGTATTAGTAATATTAATACACTACATTTCTCAAAATAATAGTCGTGAAGAAAACACAAGTCCATGTTTATCTAAATTAATTGATAAGAATGTGATTATGACGACTGTTACTTTACAGTCTTCATAAGTGATTCAGAGACAAAACAGGAACTTCCGCTATTTGTGGTACCCTCTTTATAATTATATTTTATAACATGGCGGTTCATAAATACGAGAAATGTCCAATAAGTTATCTACCTAGACAAGAAGGAATGCAGATAGGCTCACCTGGTTATCAGTGTTTTTCGATTTAGTCCCCATGGAGGTCTATGCACCGTCGCCACTTTGTGGGCGGCGAAGAAATCCCAAATTAAAAATAGTTTTTGTCGGCGTGCAAACCACTGGGAAACACCCTGTTGGACCTCGTTGTCCGAAGAAAAATTTTGTCCCCACAGGTGTTTCTTCCCGGGGTTTCGTCCTCCATTACCAGTTGAGCCAGGAATTTGTCCTAGTCTTCCTCAAACAAGTCCAACAAGTCTTGGAACAGCTGCATCCGGCAAACATTTGCTACGTGGCGTAACACAAACACTTCGCTCAGGGCTATTACGTTGCTCCGACTAACCTCAAATTGCGCAGCGGGGTTCCCCACAGTGACCTTGGCGTGTGTGTCAGGTGTAATTATGCTCCGCTCCTCCTTTCCAGTCTAGGTAAAAACTTATTGAACGCTCCTCATATCTAATTTCAAAATGCTATGAGTCTAACTTTTTTTTTTTTTTTTTTTTGACAGAATCGTTGTTCACAAAATATCCTGGTATATGACAACAAATACTGATGGTTCCAAAATACATATCTTAGGAACACTTATCATTGTTTTCTAATACTTTCTGGTTACGTCTATGAAGCCATGAACTCTTTTCCAATATTTCTTTGTTTTTCCGTTATTTTGAAAGTTGCCTTTGTAGAGCTATGCTACAAATAACGTACTTAGGTTTTATTCCTTACCCAAACATACATAAAATGATGTGCCCCACTTTTAGTATAAATTATTGAGAATAAAATTTCTTTTGGTTGTTAATCTTTTTTAACACCTTATACAGCTATGTTATCAGTCTATCATTTCTATTATAAATTACAAAATCTATTAACAATTTGTCTATTTATACAAACAGGATTTATCTTGAATGCCAGGAAAAATATACAGAAATAGCAAATATAAACATAAAACTTAAAATGAAAGAACATTTTAGAGACTTCAAAAATAATGAAAACACTATTTCAGGAATTTAAAGCGCTAATAGAGCACAAATGTAAGAAAGAACAATGAATAATTTAGAGAAATCAAGAAGTACAGATATAAAAATTAATATTATTACGATTGATTTGCCTATTAATAAAAATTCAACACGTAATTCACACTTCGCTAGAGTCAACAAGTCATGGTATAATAGTATTGTTATTTTGAATGCAATAACTAGACGGTAATATCCTGATGAATTTCCGTTCAGGTGTTTATTTTTCAACTGAAAATATTCTAAATTATCTCCATTTAAATGCCTTTTTCTCATCAGAAAATGTTTTATAAATAATCTCCATTTAAACGTCTATTTTTCATCTGAAAATATATTTAAAATAATCTCCATTTAAACGTCTATTTTTCATCTAAAAATATTTTTAAAATAATCTCCATTTAAACGTCTATTTTTCATCTAAAAATACTTTTAAAATGATCTCCATTTAAACGTCTATTTTTCATCAGAAAATATATTATATTATAATATCCATTTAAACGTCTATTTTTCATCAGAAAGTATTTTATAAATAATATCCATTTAAACGTCTATTTTTCATCAGAAAGTATTTTATAAATAATATCCATTTAAACGTATATTTTTCATCAGAAAATATTTTATAAATAATATCCATTTAAATGTCTATTTTTCATCTGAAAATATTTTATAAATAATATCCATTTAAATATCTATTTTTCATCAGAAAATATTTTATAAATAATATCCATTTAAACGTCTATTTTTCATCAGAAAATATTTTATAATTAATATCCATTTAAATGTCTATTTTTCATCAGAAAATATTTTATAAATAATATCCATTTAAACGTCTATTTTGCATCAAAAAATATTTTATAAATAATATCCATTTAAATGTCTATTTTTCATCTGAAAATATTTTATAAATAATATCCATTTAAATATCTATTTTTCATCAGAAAATATTTTATAAATAATATCCATTTAAACGTCTATTTTGCATCAAAAAATATTTTTAAAATAATCTCCATTTAAATGTCTATTTTTCATCTGAAAATATTTTATAAATAATATCCATTTAAATATCTATTTTTCATCAGAAAATATTTTATAAATAATATCCATTTAAACGTCTATTTTTCATCAGAAAATATTTTATAAATAATATCCATTTAAATATCTATTTTTCATCAGAAAATATTTTATAAATAATATCCATTTAAACGTCTATTTTTCATCAGAAAATATTTTATAATTAATATCCATTTAAATGTCTATTTTTCATCAGAAAATATTTTATAAATAATATCCATTTAAACGTCTATTTTGCATCAAAAAATATTTTATAAATAATATCCATTTAAATGTCTATTTTTCATCTGAAAATATTTTATAAATAATATCCATTTAAATATCTATTTTTCATCAGAAAATATTTTATAAATAATATCCATTTAAACGTCTATTTTGCATCAAAAAATATTTTTAAAATAATCTCCATTTAAAAGTGTATTTTTCATTTCAAAATTTTCTATGTGATCTCCATTTACACGTCTATTTTTTTATCTGGTAACACTGACATGCATGAGAAATAATGGAAGTCATATAAACAGAAACAATGTTCTGTAAATTGTTTTAAATTGTGTTAAATTGTGTTGAATAACTTGTGTAAAATTACAAAAATATTTACGTTATTTGGGAGCGTTTCGCATCAATTCTATATTTTCAACCAATTTACCACAGATCTCATCCAACAACTCGTAGATAAATACAGTGAGCACCTGAAAATTTAGGGTCTCATAAATATGTGTGGAAACTTTAAATAAATTAAAAACAAAAGTCGTAAAGCTTACTTCAAACATGAATGTATCCACTTCCTCTCTAATTTCTTCATCTGTAAGAGACGCTCCTTTCTCCGATGCATCAATTAGTAGATCTAAAAAGGCAAGACGAGTTTTCCCATCTGAAAGGCAACATTTTATTTTAATTTTGCGAGTGTTATATCAACTGAAATCTTACCATTACAAGGATAATAACTGAATCTCACACGGTGGGCATAGAACGACCCTTGAATCATGAATTGATGTATTGTACTTAGAATCCATATTAGATTATTATAATTTTAAAGTTTATGAATGTTTTCTCATATACTATAATAATACAAAAAACTGATTTGATTTCATTCTCATGTCATGCATATTAATAGTAAAAATAATAATTTATTTCTACTTAACACCAAAGGGCAACTAAAAAGTATGGAAGTTTATACATAATCATCAAAGAATGTACAACACCACTCAATGGCAACAAAAAGTACGAAAGTTTATACATCATCATCAAAGGATATGCAAAACCACTCTAGGGTAACTGAAAAGTAAGTACGAAATTTATATATCATCATCATAGGATGTGTAACACCACCAAGCGCAAGTAAAGGGCACAAGAGTTTACACATCTTCATCAAAGGATGCGTAACACCACCCAAGGGCAACTAAAAAGTATGAAAGTTTAAACATCATCGTCAATAGATGTGCAACATCCAAGGGCAATTAAAAAGTACGAAAGTTTATACATCATTACGAAAGGATGTGCAACACCACCCAAGGGCAATTAAAAAGTAAGGTTTATACATCATCATCAAAGAATGTGCAATACAACCCAAAAGCAACTGAAAATACGAAAGTTTATACATCATCATCAAAGGATGTGCAGCTCACCAAGTTCAACTAAAAAGTAGGAAAGTTCATACATCTTCACCAAAGGATGTGCAACACCACCCAAAGGCAATTAAAAGTACGAAAGTGTGTACATCATCATCAAAGGATGTGCAACACCATCCAAGGGCAATTAAAAAGTACGAAAATTTATACATCATTACGAAAGGATGCAACACTACCCAAGGGCAACTAAAAAATACGAAAGTTTATACATCATCATCAGAGGATGTGCAATACAACCCAAAAGCAGCTGAAAATACGAATGTTTATACATCATCATCAAAGGATGTTCAGCCCACCCAAGTTCAACTAAAAAGTAGGAAAGTTCATACATCATCGTCAATCGATGTGCAACGTCCAAGGGCAACTAAAAAGTACGAAAGTTTATACATCATCATCAAAGGATGTGCAGCACCAAATATATAACTAATATTTCTAACCTGAAATCATTTTTTCTCCTTTGCTTATAACGTACAAATATATTCTACAATTTATTATTTACCAACTGAAAAATTACGCTTAAAAGCTGTAAAAATGAAAACTGAAATATACCAAAGCTCACAGATCCTATTCGTTTACACGCATCACTCATTTTATACAGTGGAGAATAATTATTTACATTTATTCTATTGCCACAGATATAAAAATCATGTCCACTTTCAGGTTTTGGTGAGGACAATAAAAAGCAAACTGTTTAATAGCATGTTATCTTCTTTATTATCAGTTAATTTCTTGAAATACAATACTCGTTGTATAACCTTACTTTCAAGTGACATCAAATTAAATTTTTCCAGTGCTGAAAAGTAAAATAACGTACTTTTTGGATACCATGAATTTCATAAGCAATATATTTTGCAAAGCTCCTATATTTTGTAAGAATTTTAGTTTGCGATCTTCATATACAGATAATGTAAAACCACGCTCAGAAATTCTAACTATCATTCTACTTACGGATTTCTGTAATTCCTGAATATTCTTTACACTTCGGAGCTTTCTACTCTCCCCTGAAGTCCTGGTCACGGATGATAAAAACATCAAGGAATAAAATGAAACGAATTTACCAAGGGACAGAGCTGTGCTGGAAACCAGAGCCGTGCTGTGGAAAATCAGCACCCGGGGCGAGAGTATACGACGGCGCCTCCATACATATATTCCAAGTAATTTTTCCTTTTTTGCCCCTTTTTCTCCCGATTTTTTCGCCCCCTTACTTCGACGCCCGGGGCCGTCGCCCAACTCCCCCCACGGCGCGGCCCTGCTGGAAACTATGTTGTCAAGTATGCCAGTAATGCAAACAGATCTTCTCGGGTTAGCTGCCAGGTAAATACTGTTGTATCTTGCAACGTTTCGAGGGCTGACATTGTTCTCATCTTCAGGCATTGCCCCATCATATTTGCCTGAAGATGAGGATAATGTGAGCCCTCGAAACGTTGCAAGATACAACGGTATTTACCTGACTGCTAACCCAAGAAGATCTGTTTGCAATATGACGCCAGGAAAGCTTAAATGGATATGCCGGTAATCTTCAAATGATGATGATGAAAACTACAATATGGCGGAGTTTATTTGTACGCTCTTCTGTTCTTTGTTGGAAGGTTGCCAGCTCGTGCTATCATTTTTGTTATGTCAATGCTGTGAGAATTTTATAATCACCGTTTCCCATTCATTACTTAACCATCCCTTGTCCAAATTTAATTTCGTTTTTTTTTTTTTTTTAATTGGATAAATCAATTTTCAAAAACAAATCTCTTTACTTCATTTCTAGCACCCATAAAATTTTTAAATCTTCTACCTTGTGTTGTGTTTCTTTTAAATGCTTCGATAAACCTGACATAAAAAGGTTTTCCATTTTTCAATCTCTGATATGCTCCTTGACTCGGACTTGACTTTTGAAAATGAAAATGAAATCAAATCAAATCAAATCTGTGAGTTTACGTCCCACGGTTATGCCGGTTAGGCTAAAAGAGACGGTGATGATGAGTAGTGAATGAAATGGTGGAATGAAGAAAGTGGGAGGAAATGGGAAAACCCCGAGAAAACCCACGCACACGGTGTTTGTCCACCACAAAGTTCACTTAGCGGGAGCTGGGATCGAACCTGGGACCCCAAGCACCAGAGGTGAACGCTCTACCACTGAGCCACCGCGGCCCCTGATTTGACTGATGTTCATATAGTAAGTAGTATTATAGCTCTCTTAAAACTACTCCCACAACTATTTCCAGTACACTAATTCTCAACGCTTACTCCCAGATTCTGGTCTTCGGCCTCTAGTGTAGCAAACGTCTGCATGACTAGATGAATAATAACCGCGGGTTCCCTCGAAATGAAATAAAATCTTTGAGTTTAACGTCCCACGATTATGCCTGGTAGGATAAGGGAGATGATGATTAAAGCAAGTGAATGATAATGAAAGAATTAGTAGAATGAGAAAGTAAGAGGAAATCCACGAGCACGATGTTGTCCACCACAAACTTAATTAGCAGGGAATCGAACCAGGGACCCCGCGCGCCAGAGATAAGCGCTCTACCACTGAGCCACCGTGCTCCCTAGGGTTTCCTCGAAGCTTAGATTTATACCCTAGGATAGGTATAGAAATTCTAATATATATATATATATATATATATATATATATATATATATATATATATATATATATATATATATATATATATATATATATATATATTAGTGTACAAATTTATTGGATAAATTTAGGGTATAAATACATCAAATTACAGAATTGGAATCTTAACAAAGATTTTTGTAGGGATCTTTACTGATGAGTTATAGGATGTTAGATACTACAAAAATTTTGAAATACAAGTACTTACTATTATATCTAATTTTAACTTGACATTACTCTGGTAACGATCTATTCTAAGGATGTCTAGTGGACAGCAACATACACAAGTGGGTGAAAAATAAATAGGTGTTCCTAATACTCGTGCCAAAATATAAAGTATTTATTGAAATTTCATATTGCCTGCTTCACTTAGTTCAATCGCTGACCACTGGAAGCAGCACGTACAATGTAAACAAAGATGGCGGTCCACTTATCTCTTTATGATCCAGCTCAGATCGCAACCCAAAAATATCAACAGGCTAGACCGCTCGCAAAAGTGGATTATCAAACCATATAATATGTTTGTTTTTTCATTTTTAAAAAAAAACTCAATTTTCGTCCATGTGAATTCATGGAGGCATAGATTCAAGAGGTATTATCAACATTCCAATTTACTGCCTTCAGAAAAGTATCAATTGTTTCCCTGGCCATCTGAGGACGGTGGTTAACAACACAGCTGCCTATATTGAGATTTTTTTTTTTTAATCTAACGAAGAACATATACGAAGAAGATGGAAAACAGCGGTTTGCCACTATTTTAGTTTCCCTGAAAACAATTTTTTCATCACAACCTGATTGAATATTCTGTTTCTAACTGTTAACTTCTTCAAATGGAATGTTAACTCATGTAGTAATACGAAAATTTTGAGGCAGTAATCCAAAAACACTGATTGTTCACTTTTCGCAAATGTGTTCGAATCGTTGTTTAGCAACAGGACCTTATTATCATGGTCCATTAAGGCTGAATTGCCTCTGCTAATATTCCTTTTCGGCAATGGAACTGAATCCAATGTTACACGATCCAAGGTCGAATCCTGGTTAGGAAATCTAGAAATAATTCTGTGAAGTTACTAAGAACGGGAGGAGGGAGGAGATTATATGAAACGAAAGACTAAAAGCCTGTGGCGTTGCAATTTTAATAACTTATTTTAAACTTTTCCTGTTTGTAGTTTTTGACAATGATGAAAAGGATAATACACTATAGATGTATATTACAGTTTCGATCAAATAAAGGCGAACAATGTACGTACTACACGAATTGATGTACGTACGCACTACATGTCAATTTTTGGCATATTATAAGTTGCCACATTCTAATATATAAAGGGTTATTCAAGAAAGCGCGCCGGTTTTGGATCGTCTGGCAAATTTTTGTTTCTCGATTGCCGACATTGTTTTGTATTGTTGCTCTACCCACGAACAGTCGTTCTTTCAGAAAAATGTTCCGGGGGGCACACGTAGTATTCGGGGGGGGGCACTGCTGATTCTATTTTATTTATTTTATATTATAGACGTATTATTTTGGTCTCGTCCGGGGAGCACTGTCAGAGCTCCGGGGGGGGAGTGGCCTCCCAAAAACGTGTCTGGAAGAAACACTGCACACGAACATTCCGATTGTCGCCTTACTTTGTATTTCTCGCATTTATTCAGTCTGTGTCTAGCCATGGAACAGTTTACTATAGCCTGCCATGCTGTCCGCGAAACGATCCAATTGCTCCAAGAGCTGTTCCCGAATCGCCTCATTTCGCGGTGCTGTCCAGCAATGGCCCCCAAGGTCATACAACTTAACTCTTTGTGACTTTTTTCTTTAAGGCACTCTTAAATCATTGGTGTATGCTATTAAACTCCGTTTCATCCGTGAGTTAAAGAAGGAAATTCGGCGAGTTTTCGGCGAAATCCAAGTGGAAACTTGTCAGGCAGTCATAGCTAATACCAGGAACAGAGTTATTACATGCCAGTGCAATAGAGGAAATCATATGCTCGACGAACTCACCATACCTGAAATCGGAATGTGTGATGAACATGTTTATGAATTTTGTTAGTGTGTTTTGAAAAAGTAAAGGTCATAATTTGATGTAACAAAACCGGCACGCGTTTTTAATAACCCTATAATAGCGGTCGAGTTCGATTCCCGGTGGGGACACTCAGCAGAAAAAGTGTAAAAGCTTTTTCAGGCCAGTCATCCTGAGTGAGGTATTCCTGTTTTTTTTTCATTCACACAAGGCGAATGCTGGGATGGTGCCTCACATACAGGTCCCAGGCCGCTTCCTTCCTTTCCTTCCCTCGGATAGTATGATAGCCGAAGAACGTCATTCCTCATACGTGACAAGCTAACATGGCCATAGATGCCGAAAGCCCAGAAATCTAATTCCTAATCCTAATCCTAGTGACGGGCTAACATTGTCATAGATGCCGAAAGCCCAGAAATCTAATTCCTAATCCTAATTCTAGTGACGGGCTAACATGGCCATAGATGCCGAAAGACCAGAAATCTAATTCCTAATCCTAATCCTAGTGACGGGCTAACATGGCCATAGATGCCGAAAGACCAGAAATCTAATTCCTAATCCTAATCCTAGTGACGGGCTAACATGACCATAGATGCCGAAAGCCCAGAAATCTAATTCCTAATCCAAATCCTAGTGACGGGCTAACATGTCCATAGATGCCGAAAGCCCAGAAATCTAATTCCTAATCCTAATCCTAGCGACGGGCTAACATGGCCATAGATGCCGAAAGACCAGAAATCTAATTCCTAATCCTAGTGACGGACTAACATGGCCATAGGTGCCGAAAGACCAGAAATCTAATTCCTAATCCTAGTGACGGACTAACATGTCCATAGATGCCGAAAGACCAGAAATCTAATTCCTAATCCTAGTGACGGACTAACATGGCCAAAGATGCCGAAAGCCCAGAAATCTAATTCCTTATCCTAATCCTAGTGACGGACTAACATGTCCATAGATGCCGAAAGACCAGAAATCTAATTCCTAATCCTAGTGACGGACTAACATGTCCATAGATGCCGAAAGACCAGAAATCTAATTCCTAATCCTAGTGACGGACTAACATGTCCATAGATGCCGAAAGACCAGAAATCTAATTCCTAATCCTAGTGACGGACTAACATGGCCAAAGATGCCGAAAGACCAGAAATCTAATCCTAGTGACGGACTAACATGGCCAAAGATGCCGAAAGACCAGAAATCTAATTCCTAATCCTAGTGACGGACTAACATGTCCATAGATGCCGAAAGACCAGAAATCTAATTCCTAATCCTAGTGACGGACTAACATGGCCAAAGATGCCGAAAGACCAGAAATCTAATTCCTAATCCTAGTGACGGACTAACATGGCCAAAGATGCCGAAAGACCAGAAATCTAATTCCTAATCCTAGTGACGGACTAACATGTGCATAGATGCCGAAAGCCCAGAAATCTAATTCCTTATCCTAATCCTAGCGACGGGCTAACATGGCCATAGATGCCGAAAGCCCAGAAATCTAATTCCTAATCCTAATCCTAGTGACGGGCTAACATGGCCATAGATGCTGAAAACCCAGAAATCTAATTCCTAATCCTAATCCTAGTGACGGACTAACATGGCCATAGATGCCGAAAGCCCAGAAATCTAATTCCTCATCCTAATCCTAGTGACGGGCTAACACGGCTATAGACGCCAAAAGCCCAGAAATCTAATTCTTAATTCTAATATATAATAATAAAATTATTTACATTCTCATTCTCATATAGAATACTACCCATAAGTTTAATTTTAGATCTACAAAGTAAATCTGATAATTTTATAATGTTTTTAGAAGCATAGCATAACTTCAAAAAATGATACCGCTGACAACCTTAAACTATCCATTTAATATTTTTATTATGCAATAATTTTTAACAAAGAGACAATCTCAAAACATTATTACGGATATTAGCTTACAATATGTTTCGATCTCGCTGTCGGTATCCTTTGCAGTTTTCTTTCTTTCATGGTATAGTTTTTTCCGATCTTCAATCACCTGGTAAAATAATGAGATTAGATTAGATTAGATTTTATTACGTTCTTTTCAAAAGGGACACACACAATTATGATGTAAAACATAAAACTACCGTAAACGATACACAATTAATTAATATTATTGTACATATCAACAATATAAGGGTAATACAAGTATGATAATTAGATATAAATATTACAGAAGTACAGGACTATATTTTAATATTTTTGCCACCCTGGGTCATTGGAAAATGCCGGCGCTCTATATCAATGGCGTCAAATTTCCAGAACTGGAATTAAAAAAAAAAAACTTGATCAGAGAAAATATACTTGCCCCAAAAACCACCACGAACTACATATAAATCGTATGCAGCTGTCTTGATATTCTCTGTAACCGAAAAGAAAGTTGTTCAGTTAAATTTTGATACAAAGTACCGTAATAGTACAAATAAGATAATACTAGTGTAATTTGTAAGTCTTGAGGAAGTAGTTTTTAAGTTTTTCTAACGAATATAGGCTGAATAAATCTTTCTGACTTACATTCGTGACAGAGACTTAAACAACTGCTTTCTCAAGATATAAAAATTACCCTAGTCCACTCACTAGTATCATGTATGTATTAGTATTATACACCGTGTTTCAAACAGAATGACCTGATTTTGGGCGGTAATAATTACGGAACATGGGACATACCGGCAAGGAAATGAGTGTTGTTTGAATGATCGTAGCCTAGAACTTCAGAAAATCACCGTTAGATATCAGTCAATCCGTCTTTTCAGTTTGCAGTCAGTAAGATGGCGTCCGCTTACAGAAGACGTTTTGTGTGCTGCAGTTTGGAAAGACTAAGTCAGTGATTTTGGTCCAGCGTGCTTTTCATCGGCGTTTTGGCATTGATCCGTCTGCCAAAACGGATCGTCGTTGGTATCGCCAATTTGAAGAGACGGGATGCTTATGCAAAGGTAAGAGTTCAGGTCGTCCTCGCACTTCCGATAAAATGTTGGAATTTAGGTATCGTGTAGATGTTGTTCGTCCTGCTGCTGGTGGACACACGGATTTTATAATAGCATAACTAAAACCTGAAGATTTTGTTAGTATTTTACAATTTATCTCATTTTTATAGTATGTTTTTAGCAATACATATGGACTTTTAAAATCAGTCATTCTTTTTGAAACACCCTGTATACGATTATAAATTTTCTCTAGTTTCATTTACCTCAATCATATAGTTTTATATACCATAATTGACAAATCCTATGTTATGTACATGATCAAGAAGAAATAAATACCAAACCAACCTACTACTGTCTTAGAAAAGAAGAATAAATGTTAACATATTATCTTACCCTATAAGCCAAACTGTGTACGATGTCCAGAGATTTTCTATATTCTTTATATTGTGGTGTCAAACGGTACGTGAAGTTTGGATGAAACCATGGAGAAAACAGACGGTCCAACAATAAATCATTTAACCTAAAAGAGAATGGGAAAAATTACAAATAAATTAATTTTGTTTCATCTTTAAAAATTATCGCGTTTTATTCAGTTATCAATTTAAAAAAAAAAATACTACTAGTAAGCTAATCCAATTTTACAAAGAGGAAGTTAGATGTTTATGTAAGTACTGTTGGTTACAACCCACTTTATTCAGTTCACTTAGTGTAGTAGTAGGTATGAATAAGTATTAGCTACTAGGGCTTTATTTCGATAGAGCCTATTACAGCTAGTATGACTTTTCGCATATTAATTTACTACCGATATGCCATACCAAGCCATACCGAACCAGTTTGATTACCACTACTGTTGTGAACTGGTTTGTATATACTAAAACTTACTGGACTATAAAAATTTGTGGTGATAGACGTAATCCTTGAGGTACTCCTGTTGTTATTTTCTATTCAAACGCAACGAATTATAAACAGCGGTAACAAATATGATCCTTGTGGCATTCTTGATGCAAATATAAAGTAATAATAAACAGCAGTAAGAGATCCTTATTACCAACTGTCTGACACTGAAACTCACTAAATTGCAATTAGGGGTGTTCGATAAGCCTGAAGACCTATCGAACTTCGGGAGTGAAAATTTATCGAGTTGTCATCGGTTACTCGAAACCGGTCGAGTATTTGAAATTATCGAAGTTTCGGGTATTATCGACATTTCGAGTATTATCGAAGTTGCGGGTATTATCGAAATGTCGAGTATTATCGAAGTTTCGGGTATTATCGACATTTCGAGTATTATCGAAGTTTCGGGTATTATCAACATTTCGAGTATTATCGAAGTTTCGGGTATTATCGACATTTCGAGTATTATCGAAGTTTTGGGTCACCTCTCCCATGATTTCTTCTTGCAGCCAAACTAGTCAAACAACTTTTTTCATCTGATAAGTTATTGCAAAGTTGTATTTGTCGAAATCATATGTAAAATTATTTTTCTGCCTGCCCCGTTATTGGCGCAATCGGCAAAGTGACTATTAATAGACTAATGTTGTCTTGGATTCCAATTCCATTCGGGTGATGCATGTTTCTCTTCCTCTTTCCCTCTTCTGACAGACTGCTTAAACCTTGTACAGATCTGTGGTGAAAAAAAACTTTTCTTTCACTACATTACTAAGGAGAGAAGTTTTAAAATAAACACTCTGCATATATGTAATACATATTATATACAACTATAACCTCGAATACATCGTTTCTTTCGAACACTCCGATAATCCCGAACTTTTCTAAATATTCAAGCGACTCGACAAATGCGATCATATTGATATATTTCTGTATTTTCTGCTTTTAAACAGTTCGAGATTCTCGAACAGTTCGAGTGTCTCGAAGTTGTCTAATGTTTCTTACATTTCAAGTGCCTCAAACACTTCGATTCCCGAACATTTCGGGAGTCTCGATCATTTCGAGAGTCTCGATCATTTCGGGAATCTCGAAAGTTCGATAATTCGATAAAACTAAAATTGTTTATCGATAAAACGGTTTTGAAATTTTATCGAATTGTTATCGATTACTCGATTATCGGAACAGCCCTAATTGCAATGTTACAGGGCTTGAGGTACTATTGTTGTTTTCCACTGAATAAATAAAACAGTATGAGCACGTTATTTTTTTTAGTTACTCGTGTTCAGAGGCCGGATTGGAAATAAATTACTACGGGTATGCTTGTATGCATAGTTTCTCTTAGGTATATTTCAATATAGCAGAGCTTATTTTTAAATGCTTAAAGTTGTTATGACTTTTGGTATCTTAGTTTACTGTCGGTATGCCATACCAGCTCATACCGACCACTGCTTTTATTCCACTTAAAGAATAATCTTAGTATTCAGGAAAATAACGAACTCAAACGAATCGATATATTTCACAATGATGACGAATTCTCAATCTATTGAAACAAATAACATTTAAAGAAAGCTCTCAGGAATGTAAGAAAAGAAGAGTCCAAATTGTACATAATATAAACAGTACATTTATTAAAAAAGAAGCTTACCTATAAACTGCTGATATATATTCAGATCGTTTCTTCTCTTGAGCATTCATCTGCGTTCCCATTGCAGTTTCTTTAATAAGAAAAAGAAAAAAATAAGTATAACAAGGCAAATGAAAATCAACGTATTTTCCGGTGTACAAAACACTGCTTTGTATAAGATGCGCCATTTAAAAAAAAAACATAGAAAAAGAAACAAAATTGAGAGGAATGATAACAATACAAAACTAAAAATATTCAATAAAATTCTGTAAATAGCTTTTGAACATACAGGGTGATTTTTTTTTAAACTCACGGATTTCATTTGGATCTAGAATTTCTAACTGAGGTCCGATTTTCATGCGGCTTGTGGCAAATGATCAAGGAAGGATGGGAGATTTATAGAACTATGTTTACTGGTTTAAATTCATCCAGGATAATATCGGCCACGATTCAAGACAAACAGCAAATATTCGCCAGTGTACCTTACAGTTGGAATGAGATGCGGTGCGGTGTGGAGATGTGAGTTTTCTTCGTTAGATGACAACCTTGCCAAGGTCAATAAGAAACAAGAAACTGGGCTGTTGTATTGGGAATTGTGTTGTCTGTGCTACTGCGTGAGTGACCAAGATGATTTTATCGATAAAAGTGTTTGGAGAACGGAATTTTTTGTTGGTACGCAAAGGGCATTTAGAAACAAATTTGTCTCACGTTCTGCTCCAGACATTAACATAATATAGTCGCTAGTGAATAACTTGGAAGAAACAGAATCGCTTCTGAGTGAGACAGGGAGGCATCGGACTCCGAAGGCTGGTATTGTGGAAGATGTCAGTTATCAACACCTTAAGTCTCTCCGTCGTTTGTCGCAAGAAACCGGCTATAAGTATTCAACATGTGATTTATGGGTGTTACCACTAACACTTAATTTGTATTCATACTAACACTTAATTTGTATTCTTACTAACACTTAATTTGTATTCTGCAATTTCGCTTCAAAAATCTAAAATCTCATTCCAATTGTAAGGCATACTGGTGAATATTTGCTGTTTTTCTTGAGGCGTGGTCGGTATTACCCCGGACGAATTTAAACCAGTGAACATAGCCTCATAAATCTCCCATCCTTCCTTGATCATTTGGCATAAGCCACATGAAAATCGGACTTCAGTTAGAAATTCTAGACCCAAATGAAATCCGTGAGTTTTAAAACAATCACCTTGTATATTGACCTTCCACATCTTTACCATCTGCACCTTTTCCCAATTCATGACACCGCCCTTTTCTTCCTCTTTATCGTCATCTTGGTTGTATTTATACAGAAAAAAAAGAAAAAAGAAAAGAAAAAAATGATCCTCTCTTGCATCAAGGGTATTCATTCATTCATTCATTTATTTATTTCGTCTTTTTAGTCATACATATTGCACGATTACGTGCGTATGAATAAGACTCGTCAAAGGTACAAATATATAAAATACGTAGTAATGACAAATACATACCTATTGAATCAAACTACTATGCTACATCTACGATATAAAAGCAGTACAAAACAATATATATTTCCAAAACTATCAATAGACAACTTCACTTACATATCTAAAAATTCATTTACAGAATAAAAGCAGTGCTGCAGCAGATATGTTTTCATTAATCTCTTGAACTCTCCTTTTTGTTCTGTCCTTCAGATATACAGAAGAAGTTTATTGTACAATATGATACCCATAAACATAGGATTCCTTTCATATAACTTAGTGCAGTGCTGTTTGCTGGGGATTTTACCCTTACGCCTGGTATCATATTTATGTGTTGATGGTGTGTTAAATAAGTCAATGTTGTTTTTGACAAAGAGCAGCAGTCGAAATATGTAAAGAGAGAGTAAAGGCAAACTTTTAAATTCCTTAAATATTGGCCTACAATTGTCGTTTATTTTGGCCCCTGCTATAGTTCTTAAAAGCCTTTTTTGAATTTCAAACAACATATTACTTTTTCGAGAATTTCCCCAGAAGATTATGCCATATGTAAGTAAAGACTGAAAGGGCCCGAAATATAAGTTACGAATCGTATCTAGTTGTAAAACATGTTTGATTGATTTTAATGCATAGAGTATTTTATTGACTTTTTGGGCCAGTGAAAATATGTGAGTTTTCCAGGAGAGATTGTGATTTAGCCAGAGTCCCAAAAATTTGGTTGAGTTTGAGTACATGATATTATGATTATTTAACATTATATCAATTTTTACGCACTGCTTATTTTGAATGTGATGGAAATTTAGAGCTGTAGATTTGTCTGTGTTTAATTTCAGTTTGTTTTAGGCAAACCAATTTTCTAAACTACGAGTTGTCTCGTCAATATTATCGCAGACAATATCATACCGCATTGCTGATACCACATTTTAGAAATGATTCAATCATAGTTTATTCGTTTACTTTTACTCGTACACTTACGTGATTTGTAGGCGCCGTTTCAGAGCATCCATCGGCGTCAGTTGATGAACGCTAACATCAAGCAGGATAGCACAACAATTTGTATTTTAACTTTTTATAACATGCACCCAATTTTTAATGCGTATTTAAAGGGCAAAACGTGCATCTTATACAGCAGAAAAATACCGAATAAATTTGTCAATAAATAAACTTCTTAAGTTTATCAATAAGTTTAAGTTTATCAATTAGTTTATCAATAAATAAATTGTTCAAGTTTATCAATAAATAAAGTGCTTAAATTTATCAATAAGTTTATCAATAAATAAACTGCTTAAGTTTATCAATAAGTTTATCAATAAATAAACTGCTTAAGTTTATCAATAAGTTTATCAATAAATAAAGTGTTTAAATTTATCAATAAGTTTATCAATAAATAAACTGCTTAAGTTTATCAATAAGTTTATCAATAAATAAACTGCTTAAGTTTATCAATAAGTTTATCAATAAATAAACTGCTTAAATTTATCAATAAGTTTATTAATAAATAAACTGCTTAAGTTTATCAATAAATAAACTGCTTAAGTATATCAATTAGTTTATCAATAAATAAAGTGCTTAAATTTATCAATAAGTTTATCAATAAATAAACTGCTTAAGTTTATCAATAAATAAACTGCTTAAGTATATCAATTAGTTTATCAATAAATAAATTGTTCAAGTTTATCAATAAATAAAGTGCTTAAATTTATCAATAAGTTTATCAATAAATAAACTGCTTAAGTTTATCAATAAGTTTATCAATAAATAAACTGCTTAAGTTTATCAATAAATAAACTGCTTAAGTTTATCAATAAGTTTATTAATAAATAAACTGCTTAAGTTTATCAATAAATAAACTGCTTAAGTATATCAATTAGTTTATCAATAAATAAAGTGCTTAAATTTATCAATAAGTTTATCAATAAATAAACTGCTTAAGTTTATCAATAAATAAACTGCTTAAGTATATCAATTAGTTTATCAATAAATAAATTGTTCAAGTTTATCAATAAATAAAGTGCTTAAATTTATCAATAAGTTTATCAATAAATAAACTGCTTAAGTTTATCAATAAGTTTATCAATAAATAAACTGCTTAAATTTATCAATAAGTTTATTAATAAATAAACTGCTTAAGTTTATCAATAAATAAACTGCTTAAGTATATCAATTAGTTTATCAATAAATAAATTGTTCACGTTTATCAATAAATAAACTGCTTAAATTTATCAATAAGTTTATCAATAAACTGCTTAAGTTTATCAATAGCTTTATTAATAAACTGCTAAAGTTTATCAATAAGTTTATTGGCAAACTGCTTAAGTTTATCAATAAATTTATCGATAAATAAACTGCTCAAGTTTATTAATAAGTTTATCAATAAATAAACTACTTACGTTTATCAATAACTTTATTAATAAATAAACTGCTAAAGTTTATCAATAAGTTTATTAATAAACTGCTTAAGTTTATCAATAAATAAACTGCTCAAGTTAATCAATAAGTTTATCAATAAATAAACTACTTACGTTTATCAATAACTTTATTAATAAATAAACTGCTAAAGTTTATCAATAAGTTTATTAATAAACTGCTTAAGTTTATCAATAAATAAACTGCTCAAGTTAATCAATAAGTTTATCAATAAATAAACTGCTCAAGTTTATCAATAACTTTATTAATAAATAAACTGCTAAAGTTTATCAATAAGTTTATTAATAAACTGCTTAAGTTTATCAATAAATTTATCAACAAATAAACTGCTTAAGTTTATCAATAAGTTTATCAATAAATAAACTGATAAGTTTATCAATTATCAATTTCTTGTTTTACGTCTCACAGTTATGACTTTCAGCCTAAAGAAGATGGATGATGAATAATTATAAAAATAATTGATGGAACGATAGTGTAAAAGGAAACGGGAAAACCCCGAGAAAACTCACAAACACGATGCTGTCTACT
Organism: Thermobia domestica; assembly: GCF_964235325.1. Taxonomy (NCBI): domain Eukaryota; kingdom Metazoa; phylum Arthropoda; class Insecta; order Zygentoma; family Lepismatidae; genus Thermobia; species Thermobia domestica. The sequence goes on from NC_137469.1 coordinate 11,392,526, forward strand.
ACAAACTCACGTGACTAGATATCGAACAAGGAACCCCTTGCACCAAAATTTAGTAGTCTATGGCTGAGCTACTCTGCCCTCCTAATATGCAAATTTGTGTTTATAGTGTAGAGGAATGGTTCTCAACCTGGGGGTCGTGATGAGCGAGCAAGGGAGCGCAAGTTACAGAAATAAACTACATTCGTAATTACACATATTATGAATCGTGTTACAAAGAGTCGTTAAATTAAATAAAATGCGTACGAACAGAAAATAATTGTTGAGTAAGAACTGTGGTTCGATTAAGAACAAAGATAGTAAAAGACAAAAAAAAATATATATATATAATGCTATGTAGAAGTTCTTCTGGAAATAAAGATAGATCAGAGAAAATATGACTATTATTATTATTATTATTATTATTATTATTATTATTATTATTATTATTATTATTATTATTAAGCAATATAATACTCCTATGGAAGTAAATGAAACAACGCTATAGTCCACTTGTATTTTATATTTGAAGTCAAAAGAAATAGCATCATTGTGTAACGATACCATAGAATTTTCTTGGAAGCCTTAACTATGCCAGTTATCTACAGAAATTAATCTATCCTATCGTTTCGCAGTTGCATTTATAGTTACATCGTTTCTTTACCGCGCAGGCCAAAATCGATATGGATATGGGCTTATAATAGAAAAAAAATAGTATATAAATTTAAAAGCCCTTACAAATATTGAATCTTATACAGTGAAAATTGTGATGTGTAAGTACTTTTCTGAGAATATAAAATATTTAGTGTGTTTTCGTTGTTCGTAGGTATCAGGTGAATTAAAAAATGTAAGTAAAAGAAAGCTCAAAGATAAAACTAATAACCGAAAATCGATTTGATTACTTCATCTTGAAAATAATTGTAATTTTCTGTATGAATTATCAAAGTATGTTAGGTTTAAGTTTTATTCTGGTTTACGTGGTTGATGTCTCTGTCTGCATACGGTATTAAGGTAAAATGTCGTAAGCCTCATTTCCAACTTTTTTCAGGAGAGCAAAAAAAAAAAACTTCTAAATTCCATTTACATTCTTGCAAGACACAAGTATAAAAAGTGGTTTATTTGCCTTAATAGTACACACAAGCTTACAATATTTTTCGCACCTATGGCCTGACCTATAGTGAGCTGAATAAAATTCCACATTTTCAATTTTTTGATGGTTACTACCTTTTACGTTAACACCGTTGAAATGACATTAAGTGCAGACATAGTCATCATCGTTTATCAAGAGTGGTGGCGCTACGAAGATCCTTGTCACTAAACGAACCTTGTGTCAGGTTCGATCCTCACCTAGGTGAAGGTCTATAATTTAGCCTAATTAAATATAAGACATTGAATCGGAATAGTTCCAGGGAAAGATATCATAGTATAAACTTTTAATCGTACGTATCTATGAAAAAGATAAAGGAATCGAATCACTGGTTCATGTGTGATTCACTGTCCCGTTCCAAATCACACGATAATCAAATCCCGGCTCTTGTTATAAGTGCGTGCATCACAAATGAGATCCGAATCGCTTATGTTGTAGATTAGGTACCACGAACACTGAGTTATAAGTTGGTACCATGTTATAAGTTATAGTTAGAGATGTAATTTCTTTTATGATTGGCTGTTTTGTTTGTTCTTGAAGATAAACGTCCATTTTGAGCAGCAAGGCTATTTTAAACATGAACCTACAATTTAAGGTGGAAATTGAACCTCAGTAATGCGCTCAAATTTCAATGGTCTCCACCGAGAATCGAACCCCGAATCTCGTCTCCAAAGACTTTCACTTTAGTCACTAGACCCCTCGGGAAGGGCTTAAGCTTGATTGATTGATTTGGTGTTTAGTGTCCCTTTCAGAACTACGCTATATGAGACGTTGACCTACAGCTTAACGCTTTAACTACCATTTTTTTTAACGTGAACATAATTTTATATCAACGACTCCTTTAATGTGGGATATTCCTGACATCTGTACACAGTTTTGGAAACTAAGCACAATCTCCTGGTCACATCTGACACGATGGGAGAACATGTTTTTTTTTTTTTTTTTAGAATTTTCTAAAAACAAATTCCTAATGATGTTTGAATTATTCGCATGAGACACATGTATTCCGTTGGTAGTCAAGGGGTTAACGTGAGATCCAACCGGTAATCGAACCCGGATCTTCCGCGCCAGGGGAGGGCTTAAGATTCGTGAGAATGCGCCCCATTGTCAGTAGCTGCTCTCAATCCAACTAACAGGACTCATAGAAAGCGCATACCATGTTCAGAGCCTGCCTTAGACAATTTACCGCCCCGTTAAATTGCATCATTTGCCGCCCTCTTTTCTCCAGAAAGAAGAAAATTTAAAAGCCACGATTTTAAGTATGTTACCCCATCAACAACGAAGGGGAAGAAAATATCATTCCCACTCAGAAAGGCTTAAACACTATAAATACAATCTGGTTGAATCTAATTTCTTAATTAAATAATAATCTATTATGTTAATGAAAGATAAAGCAAACACATCTGCAGAGGAAAGATGGTAATCTATTTTATAGAATTCAAATCGAGTTTCAATCTCAATATATCAGTTTGCAATTTCAGTACAACTATCTCTTTTATCTTTATTTCTTGATTTTCCTTCTACATCTGTTAATTAAAAAAAAAAAAAAAACTTGTTTCCACCTTCAATTATAAAGAACTTGTTTGTGACAAAGACAAGACTACTTTTCATATTTAAACTGTGATAACTAATTAAATGGAGCAGATGTTCGTTACTGTTCGAGAATTGAATTCTTGTATTTGACAACAATCAAGCAATTCATGCTGGGATTTGTTTTGACCATTTGCTTTAGTACTGTCCATGTGACCTTAAACTAATGCGACCTAAACATGATTTATGAGTGTAGAATTCAAATAGGTCAGCTTAGTAAATTTAGCTACCATTATCATGAAGTGTTTCCAACAAGAAAAATTTATTTTAAATAATGTAATTATGACAGATTTTTATCGCTCCGTGCAAATGCACATGGGTACCAAATATTGCACATATGGTAGAGTTGGCCCTGACCATGTTTCATGAGAATCGATAATTTTAAGGACTGTTATCAAAAGAGCTTTTTAACGGGTGAAGGTGAATTCCCTCCGTTGCCTCCGAGTAGATTCAACCTCGAGTAACAAAAGCAATTCTTAAGTCTAAAAGTAATTATTAATTAATTACATAAATAAAAATCAAACGTTATATTTAATCCAGGTTCTCAACCTAATTCCTATTACGACCCCCATTTTATCACATCCTCTTGTCAGCGACATCTTTATAATTTCTTGTTTGTAATAAGCTTGTGTGGGATTTTCAATATACCCATTGCGGAGATCTCACGATATCCATATATTTTTATAATAGTAGAATCCATTTCTTGTATATAGTGGATACAGTAACTACACTAAAAGTGAACGGGTTAAAATCAAATTTGGTTAGTTCATTCATATTACAAATATCGAACTCGATCCGTCATACAATTTCAAAATGGAGGCCATTTGAATATTTTAATACTTCATAATTCCCTTAATTTTGAGTCATGTGATAACAAAATAAACTGATTTCTTATTTATTTTTTTTAAAAAAAAAACTTGGATAGTTGTTTTAAAAGTTACTGACTATTTTAATTTTCGAGAGGCCGCTACTTTGAGTCACTTCATATAGTGAATTTGGTACATTGTTGTGTGTGTGTTTAGTGTCTACAAAAACTGGCAAAGGCAGCTTGTTTACATTTATAATTTAGGAAACAAGTAAAATCAACCACTAAAAGTCAACCTTCATTATGTCCAGCTCACTGACAAAAAAAAAAAAAAAAAAAAAAAAAGACTATTCGCTCACACATATAGGCCGCGCGTGTAAAATTCTGCAAAGAACAACAAAGGATCCTAAACTAAAGCAAAATCCCTTTTATTGCCGACAGAATAATTTGTCAATTGTTGATTTATCAGCAAACGCAACGCAGCTATTGCGGATTAGTGTTTTTAATTTTAATTGTATTTCAATATGCAAGTTTTGTTGCATTTGTAATTTTCTGGTATTTCAATATGCAGTTCTCATTAGTTTCATATCGTACCTCTTACACTTAAATCGATTTTTGAACAACTTTGCACCTGTTGAAAATGTTTAGTAGACCTATTTTTTGTTGTTCTTAACAGTATGTATAAAAGTAAAAAAATATGAATATCAGAACAAATTTCAAAATCATATTTAAAAATATTTTCCGGTATTAGGTTCTAATCTTATTTATCTCTTCCGCTTATCTTCGTGACCCCCATGAAAACCTCTCGCGACCCCCAGGTTGATAAATCCATGAAAACCTCTCGCGACCCCCAGGTTGATAAATCCTGTGTTTAATCAAAACTCAAAACTTACGATGAAAGAAAGACTTGTTATAGTTCTTACCGCATATTATATCCAAGCTGCAGAGACCCACGTATTGAAATAAGTTGAAACCCGGAGTTGTAAGTTCCTCTTTTAGTTTCTCCATTAGGATAGCACTCTTTTCGTTGAAAACTGTCAGAAATTGTTCTAAAATCTTGAAGTGGAAAGCTGGCGTTAAGATCTTTCTGTGAGAGTGCCATTTAGAACCTGAAAATTAAAGAAAGGTTAAAACAAGTTCCTAATTAATAATGAATTTCATTGCCAAGATTTCACTCGGAGCATATCACACATGTATGATTATATAAAATCCATATTTTGCAATATTTCAATTCCTGGAACTTTGCAATATACACAGAGTGTTTCAAAACAACAGCGACAACGTTTAGGAAGTGATTCCTAACACCAAGATAAGACAAAATGTATAGACTAACCTGGGTGCACAAATGCTTCCTATAAAAATTGTTGCGTTAGTATCTTAGGATTCTGAAACATGAATTTTTGGATAGGGCACATACTATTTCCTATGTGAAGTCTTGACCCGACTACGGTAGGTCCCATAGTATTGGAGCTATGGACCTTTAAAGTTCATTTCTTTTTTTCTTTTTTTTCTTTTTTTTTAAATGTTTTCGGCAGCCTATAACTCAGAAAGCAAGCATTTGTGCACCAAGGTTAGTCTATACTTTTTGTTTTATCCTGGTGTCAAGAAGCACCTCCCAAACGTTCGGTGTTGTTTTGAAACACCCTACATTATATATATATATATATATATATATATATATATGTGTGTGTGTGTGTGTGTGTGTGTAGGTAGATAGATAGATAGATTGTCAACATTTACGCCAAGAGCATATTTGAAGGAATATTTTGATATTTCCTTTAAGATTCCCTAATTGTTGTGTTCGAGTACATTCGCATTTAATTATATTTACTTTCTAACGGTGTCCAACATCTGAGGTTGAATAACCACGAACAATCATCATAAATGTGTAAAAAAATATTGGACATCCAAAAGTGGGTACACTGAATATTTCTTAAAATTGATTGCTAAAGCTAGATTGCCATGCTGAAAGAATCTTTTAGATGTCATTTTAAAAATATTGAAACCCTACAATATTTCTCCATGTAAACATAGTCTTGAAAGGGACATAAAACTTTTTTTTTTATCTTGCAAGGAATCAAACCATGTGCAACTTTCTAAATCGTCTTGCTTGCTACCTGCTATCGCCCCGCAATAACATAAAGAAAGAAAAAAAGTTTCGCCTTCTGAAACGACAGTTCTTTCGGACGGAGAGGAGAAGCGCGCCAAAATAAATGTTTTGAATGAGGAGATTCACTATTTGTCCACTAGAGTGCAGTGCTGCACAGATGCAGATATCTTTCTTGCTTTCAGAAAGTTATACGTATAAACAGTAAATATTTATAGAAAGATTTTTAATGACAGCTGCAAGATTCTTGCAGCATGGGAACCTACCTTAAAATTTTATACCCATACATGAATTTTACAATTTACTCTACGGTACATTTGTTTAAATATAGCCTTTTCAAATCGGATGATTCTTTTTTATAAACCCTATATACATATCTTTATCAATTTAATAAAAATCATATGGAGTTCAGAACACGTCAGACGTCTAGGTAGCCAACAATCATATGGCAACCGCAGCTCTGGGTTTTGGTGATGGTGTGTTAGGACGAACTCCGTACTACGTGAGGAGCAGTAGAACGGCAGTGTGCAGTGAGCTGAACAGATCGTGATAATGTAAAATGAATAATCTGTGATTTTCAAACAAAGTAACTTGTTGGCCACTCTCAATAGTGTTGGCCAATATTGTTGGTGCTCGGTTATGTGTTGCAAACGAGACGGAAGTGGCACGTGTGTTGGGTGTGTCGTGAGGGGAAGTGCCGGAGGTGATGATGGTCTACAAAACACGGCAAAAGCACATCGGCGAAGAGGAACAGTGGTCAGAAGAAAAACCTCAGCGACATATCTCGCCCCGCATTAATGCGCATTCTCACTCAGAATCATCGTGTGACTGCAGTACATGTGACGGAGAAACTTAAACAGCACTTCCTACAGCCTATATCCACCGCTAGTCCCATGACATGGATATACAGGATCGGGTTACACTTGCGAAACCACTGATAAGCGACCATAACGCTTCAGCACGACACCAATGGTGCCGCGAACATGCAACATGAACCGCTGATCGCTGGGAACGTGTGATATGGTAGGGTGAGTCATTGTTCACATTATTTCAAACCGCAAGCCATGTTTGTGTATGGCGGATCCCCAAAGAAGCATGTGATCCGCAGTGTCTCCGCCCAATCGTGAAACATCGTAGTAACTGTGTGATGTTATGCGTTCTTCAATATTCGGTTTTCAGTAGGTGTCGTGCTGATGCTTAGCGGTCGCGCCATTGCATGTGATTATGTCACCATTTAAGAGAACCATATGCAACGTATGGTCCAGATATTGTTTCCGGGTAGGAGCTGTTATAGTCCTCCAAATGCCAGGACCTGAACATAATTGAACATTTGTGGTCCGTTATAGAGAGACGAATCCGGTGAAGATTTCCATCTCCATCCACTCGCACGGACCTGAATGTGCACTGCACGCGGAATATGATATTACTTGTTATCATTGATGGCCTCTATGAATCCATTCCACAATGCATCAGAGCTGTCCTGAGGCCGAGAGGTGATCCACTGTCATATTAATCTGGTAACTTGCACTTTTCTCAGATGTTTCTATTACTTTGATAACCACCTGTATATTCCAATAAGTACTCATATAATAAAATATTGATCTTAAACTCACATAAGCACTGATGTTTTTAACTTGTCCGAAGAATTAAATCTTTCAGTTTTACGTCACACGGTTATGCCGGCTAGACTAAAAGAGACGATGATGATTAGAAATGAATGAATGGTGAAATGAAGAAAGTGGGAGGAAACGGGAGAACCCCGAAAAAACACACGCACACGGTGTTTGTCTACCACAAAATCCAATTGGCGCGAGCTAGGATCGAACCAGGGACCCTACACACCAGAGATGAACGCTCTACCACTGAGCCACCGTGTTCCTTTAACTTGTCCGAATAAGTTTCAACGACTGCTGGTCATCATCCTCAGTACGTATCCATGAAGGAATTTTTACGTTGCTTTGTAGTCTCACATTACTGATAACACTCCTGCATCGTGGAAAGAATTATTATTGTACTTTATTAACGCCACATACAACATTGAATTCACTTTAAATGAACTAGCTTCAAGGATTAATGTACTTCATTTCACAAGCTGTAGCTTCCTCCTGTTTATGCTTTGCTTCGAACTCGGGGACGAAGCACCAAATTTTTTGAATCTGCATTCATAGATCTACGATGACAACAAGTAGTCGATGGGTGCTTAAGTGAATTTAAGATCAATCCTTTATTATTTAAATATGCATAAAAGTGTTCATATAATTAACTAAAAAGCACTTTATTAGCAAAATTACAATTTTCCTACGCACTCTTACTATATATAAATTTAGTTTGTTTTTTTTAAAAAACATAATTGGTAAATACTATGTCCTGGCAATATTGCACCCAAATTATAGAACTGAAAACATCATGGCTTAAGTAAAGGTATGCATTCCATTCAGGACAGGTAGATGTGCCCTACGAGCGGTTGATGGTAAAGCTCCAGACTGCCATGATGTCAGCACACAGTTAAAATGATGTGGTCGCAACCCCGTTTCAGCCGTATTTAACCCCATCCCCATGTTTTCCCACATACTCTGATTCATATTTTGACGAGGGTAGAACAAGAGACTTCCACCAGACATCGAACCCGGGCCATGGAATTGCTAGGTTGATGCTTCACCAACTAAACCATGCGGCATTCTGAAAACACCACAGGCAGAGAAAAATATATTTTTTTCCACCACTCTTTTTAATTATATGCGTACTGTATAGTAAATTAACTGAGTTCACGAATTTTCTAACACAGGTACTTGCCCTAATTTCTTAGTATAAGTATAGTTTTTTTTTTTTTTTTTAATCCAACAGTTGATTTCCGAAAATTTACTGGAACCAAGGTATGAGAATACTTAAAATAATACGCGCTTCGCGCAACATAACAAATTAGTTACATGGATGTTTAGAACTCAGAGAAAATAACTAAATACAGACTTAGCTTTCAAGCTCCGAATGGATTGTCGACCAGTGTAGAGAAGAAAGAAGCTCTCAAAATATTTAAAATGAGTCATAGTGACACACGAGAAGACACCTTTATCTGTAGTTTTTATTATTATTATTATTTTCTGATTATTTCTTCTGTTCTACCTACACTCTATCGAAAAGCCATTCAAGGCTTAGAAAAATGTGTATCTGGCTATTTACTATCGTCAATAGTCATATGTATAACAACTGAATATAGGGTACAGTACTTACACGATTGTTGAAAACCCACATATACTAAAAGGCAGTAAAAAGTAGTACTTAGCTTTCGAGCCTTACACGTCTTATCGTCGGAGTACAAGAGAAACAGAGAAAATTTATTATTATTATTATTATTATTATTATTATTATTATTATTATTATTATTATTATTATTATTATTATTATTATTATTATTATTATTATTATTATTATTATTATTATTATTATTATTATTATTATTATTATTATTATTATTATTAAACACTAGGAAGAATCATTAAGCACTCAGCAGTGTGTCATTCTTCCATTTTTTTTCTATTGATCGCGAAAGAACATAAAAATTGTACTCTATAAAATTAATTTTGTTTTATATGTAATGAATACAGTACTTACCTGTACTTGTAAGTAAACCAGTCCCCATCCAATCATGAAGTAAGTCATAGACATGACTTTTCTCAATGTTCTTCGAGTTGCCAAGAATAGCCTAATAAATACAAACCAATTAATTTAACGTTCATATTACATTAGCCAATGACGTATATAAATGATTTGTTAATGTAAGTATATAAAAATGAAAGTCACTATGTTTGTGATTTTGTACACTCATGTCCAAAATGATTGTCGCATATCTATAGCTGTCTTCTTGTAAGAATATAATTTGATAATGATTTTGCAGGATACTTTTAATACTGATACTATGTGTATAATCGGGAAATGTATATTTATGGTCAATTTTATAGGAAAAGAATTATAAATACGAAAATTAGAATGAGTAATTACCAAATGTTGCTAAATGAACAAGAAAGGTTTTTTCGTTACATTGTTCTTATTTAATGCTCATTTGAAATGAAATTTACCACATTCATATCTTTGCAGATTATACAGATACTAACATTATAAGAAATACCAGGCGAATTCGTTATCAAATTATATTCCTACAACAACATAATTATAGACATGCGACAATAATTTTGGACATGAGTGTACCTCTTGAAACACCCGACCGACCTCCATCAAATTTTCAACATAGATGAGGTTCGGGGCTGGGATGTTTTTTTATGATTATTATTATTATTTCACTGACGGTACAACGTAGGGGAAATGAAGGGGGATATATATATATATATATATATATATATATATGAACCACGCGACTGATCTCGATCAAATAGCCACAAAGACGAGGTTCGGGAAAGATCATTTCACTTTGACGGTGCAACTTAGGGGAGGGGAATACATATATCGGAGGGGTCGCTGAGATGAACATTGACACTTCCGATGCCATTTCAATCCAAATTTAACCCTGCAACTTACGGAAGGGGAAGATATATAAAAGTGATCGATATTAGTGTCGAATCTATAGTTTTCGGGGTCATTGAAATGACCAGTGACACTTCCGATGCCCGTTTAAGTCCAAATTCAGCACCCAGCATCACAACTTGAGGGAGGGGGAAAGGGGATATATATATATATATATATATATATATATATATATATATATATATAAAGAAATTGTGCATTTAAAGTTTTTATTTCAACCTAGAGAAGAGGGTAATCAACATTAGTAAAATATATACAACTTTTCAAGATGCGAACACAAAGAATATTTCGCAATTTGGTAAGTCTGGTAGAGACAATAAAGACAATCACACGAACTTACTTATCCATTATGGGATATGGATAGTCACCGTTAAAGTCACCGTAACCGTGATTCTAATAAGTATACCATTTACGGATAAAAGTAATGTTACTTTTAATACATAGTGTTATTTATTTATTTTACGTTCAAGCGACCACAGTATTGTACATTTGTACATGCGGTATAGAGCATGTCCATATATTTCTATGTGAATAACAACATCTTATTACTAGTAGGCCATATTTTTTTTAGTGGCTTTATGGAAAAGGTAGAAGTTGTTTTTTATTACTCTCTTTTTGATCAATATTCCTTACTATTAAAAAGTATAAAAAAAATATTTTAGGAACTGTCAATTTTTGTGCAATTAAAGAATACTTCTGAAAGACTTTTCTTTTTTTGTGAAATGTTCTCTCAACTAGTTTCAAAGCAGATGACCAACATATCGAGCCCTTGTGAGAAGAAATCAACGTACGCTGAAATTGTTGCGCTCCAATAGGTTACTTTTGGGCCATTTTCCATGGCAGTTAAAACGCAATTCTTGTAGCTTTCTTAATTCCACGGGAAGACAAACAACAAATACGTACTCACGCAACGGCAAATATTATATGGCACCATTTTTTTCTATGAACCAGTAATACATACAAAAACTTTACATTTCAAAATGAAACTATATACATTAAGGAGTCACTTCAAAAATGTGGGAGAAAACTGCAACCTAATCGCCGCCTCTGCTCTTACTTAGATACCTACTTGCTCTACTATTTAGTGTTGCCAACTTCATTATGTTAAGTTTATAGTTTCTAGCTTATCATTTGATTGTAGCTTTACAATTTTCTTTTGTATGTTTAAATGATTCAGAGAGAGGGAGAGAATAAAAACAATGTTGCAACAGGTAACGTGTTAGTCTTTCTTTGAAAATTTCATCTGACTTGGAGTCTCTTATATCGTTAGATAGTTTGTTGTAAATTAATATTCCTGTATACTTATGGCCTTTTTGCTAGAGCGTTGTACTATGTTTAGGAATAGGAAAATCCCTTTTTTTCCTAGTACTGTACGTATGTACTTAAGAGTCGGTCCCCAATGTGACGTCTGAGGTCTTTACTATATCCCTGTGCTTTGTTGCTCAAGTGAGTTTCGTGGGGCGCGGTGGCTCACTGCTAGAGCGTTCACCTCCGGCGCTTGAGGTCCCTGGTTCGATTCCAGCTCGCGCCATGTGGACTTTGTGATGGACAAACACCATGCTCGTGTGTTTTCTCGGGGTTCTGCTGTTTCCTGCCACTTTCGTCATTGCACCATTTCATTCATGTCTCATAATCACCGTCTCATTTAGCCTAACCGGCATAACCGTGGGACGTAAAACTAAAAGATTTCATTTCATTTTCAAGTAAATTTCCCACCAGACGTCAAAAATTGGACATTTTATTCGAACCAACCTAATATTAACTCTAGTCACTAATGAATACACATATCTATAACATATATAAATTGTGAATAAGGCTCCGTGGGGAGAGTCGAAACCTTGATAAAGTACAAGGAATTTTCACGAACCAAAACTTAAACTAAATGCAAATATTGAGATTATTTCGTTTCGAGATTATCATAAATTCAATTCACTAGGCCAGTCCAACTCAATTCTCAATGCACTATGTTCGATGTTTCCACCAGTGATTTTTGTTTCAGTTTGTTGTATACGTACATGACTCCTAACCAAAATTAACGAAAGTATATAGTGACGTTACTATTACAGAATCGTCACCCTGATATTCTCACGACAGATAACAAACAGTAAAATCTGTCTAAGATGCCCACTTGAAGTCCTATAAAAAAGATAAACTCCTGTCACCGATTAACGTACAAAGAAAATGATGTATCTTTATATCTAAGTATCACAAGTAGGAAACTAATTTAAGCAGATGGTCAAGTTAGAGCGGTACATAAATTTACATCTCTTACTGTATAGTAATCAAAATAAAGTATGATGAAATTATGTTAGTGGTTCATAGTTCGCTTGGAAGTTGTCCATATTCATACATGGTTGTTCCATGTTAAACACCTTATATATATTTATTTATTTATTTTAAGGTGGGTTGAACTTGGATAACACTTTTGTTGGGGTACTCCGTCGCATCCTGATAATGAGAAATAAAATAATTGTGCATTTAAATACTGTCTAGAAGGGGCAACTTTACTTTGAACAGGTGGATTTTATGTCAATTACAGCCAGATATGGAGTACATATTGTATACGCATTCTGAACTACTATCTGCACTAGCATAGAAGTACAGATTACAGACGACGTCCCACCTTATTCCCACTATCAAGACGCCACGAAGCACCAATTTCATCATGGGTTACCCCTCCCCCCCCAAAAAAAATTACTCGAATTCAACACACCTTAATATATATATTCTTAATAAAAGATTTCATTGGCTACATGTTTCCTTTACCTAACATAATATTGCTGTATTAATACCAGCTCTTGCAGTCTAATTAATTGTGAGATTCTTTACATCAAAAAAATTCTCAGTTGGTACGGTCGTTATTTCCTTTCGAATACATACCTCTAAATCTGGAGCATACGTGAGGTTGACTACTGGATGAAAGCCAAACCAAAAACAGTACACATTTTGGTAGAGTGCGATGTATTTATTGATCGCCATAAATATTTCTGCAAATAATTAGAATCACTTTTAATTGTAGCTCAAGTTTATCAAGATTATTTGCTTCTTAATTTATTGAATGAATTCAACATTCGTTACTGTAGATAGTGAATATCCACCATTCGACAATTGATTGCTTTAATGGGGGCGCCAGTATCTAGGCTATTTGTCACCGCCATGACAAGGTCAATGGTTGACACATGCTATACATTAAAAATGCAATATTAAATTCTTTGGAATACCGAAACAACTGGTTAGATTAGTTAAGATATGTTTAATTGAATCCCAAAAGTAAAGTCCGGGTAGAAAAATTCTTGTCCACGAGCTTTCACGTCGAGAATGGCTTGAAACAAGGAGATGCGTTGTCGCCATTATTATTCAACTTTGTCCTGGAGTACGCTATAAGGAAAATCAAAGACAACAACCAGGGCCTACAGCTGAATGGTATTCACCAGGTTATTGCGTATGCTGATGATGTAAATTTAGTAGGGGATGATAGGAGAACAACAGAAAGAAATGCAGAAGTGTTATTAAATGCTTACAGAGACATGGATTTAGAAGTAAATGCAGAGAAAACTAAATACATGGAAGTTCGTCCTGATCGTAATACTGTAAATTATGGATGCGTTAAAATATCAAAAAATACTTTTAATAAAGTGGATACTTTCAAATATCTAGGATCAATATTAACAGACCAAAATCATGTCCAGGAAGAAATTAAATGTAGACTAAAAGCAGGGAATTCGTGTTACTATTCATTTCAAAACTTTTTGTTGACGCGAATTCTGTCGAGGAAGTTATAGCTATGAAACGACAATCATGCATGTTGTGATGTATGGTTGCAAAAGATGGTCGCATACTCTGAGAGAAGAACGCAGATTGAAAATATTTGAGAATAAAATTCTGAGATTAATAGTCGTACCCAAGAGGAACGGAAATGGGGGATGGCGGAAACTTCACAACGAGGAACTGCATAATTTATACCGTTTACCAAACATTGTTAGGGTTATTAAATCTAGGAGGCTCAGACGGGCAGGTCATATAGCCAGAACGGAAGAAAACAGGAACGCCAATCAGAAAACGTCTATTAGGAAGACCTAGGCGCATATGGGAGGATAATATTAAGATTAGATATCGCAGAAATAGGAGTACAAAATGGAAACTGGGTCCAGTTGGCTAAAGACAGAAATACAATTTTTGTCCATCCCTCCCTCCCCTCCGAGAAATTAAATCTCACAGCGTCACTGAATATAAATAACTGACGTTTTCTTCTTGAATGAGTGCTCTGTGTGCAAGACCTATTTGATTATAATGCCATTTTCTCTAGTTCAAGGACTCAATAAGGTAACTTCTTTGTATAATGTTCCCGGGACTCACGGATTCATCCATTTTCATCTGTACTTAGTTGTTCATCTGTAAGTGGAAGTATCTGCAAAATGTAAGGGGTTCAGTAATACAAGTTTTTGTTCTAGTTCACTGAAGATGATGACACTACTTCGTCGAAACCGTCTGTAGGTCTCTACATTGTTACAGGATTTTTATTATTATTATTATAGCTGAAATTATTTAACAACTAAATTACGTTAACTGGAGATGTATGGTATACAGGTTTAATGAATTAAGAGAAGTGTAGTTAGAGATAAGAAAAGTAAAAGGATCCGGTTTACACCCTGTAAAGGAGTTTGGTTTGTATAATGTAATATTTTCACAATTAATATTTAAACCGGAAGTGGTAATATATATCTGCCATTTCCGGTTTTCGTAGAAAGATTAGAGTGGTGATGGAATACATTATGAGACTTTTAATTGATTACAGAAAACCGATTCTCGTTGTCTATTACCCTTTTTAATCTATAGCGATCAACGTTAAAACCGGAAGTGGTTGATTTCTGCCACTTCCGGTTTGAATAGAGAGTTAAGAGAGAAGATGATATCTGTTCTTAGAACGCTAAGTCAATTTAAGAAAACGCTTCTCGCAATCTCTTATCGTTTTTGCTCTATGTACACTCGTGTCCAAAATTATTGTCGCATGTCAATAAATATGTTGTTGTAGGAATATAATTTGATAACGAATTCGCCCGGTATTACTTATAATGTTAGTATGTGCATAATCGGCAAAGACATGTATGTGGCAAATTTCATGTCAAAAGACCAGTAAATAAGAACAATAAAACGAAAATAAAACTTTCTTGTCGATTTAGCAACATTTTGTTTTACTCATTCCAATTTTCGTATTTATAATTCTTTTCCTATAAAATTTGGGAATGCGGCGTAGGATCGAAACTGCGTACGATCGAAAAATTCAGCTCAAAACCTGTTTCGATCGTACGCAGTTTCGATCGTACGCAGTTTCGACCGTACGCAGTTTCGATCCTACGCAGTTGCCCTGAAATAATTTAAGTTTTAATCATGCGCTCAAAAAATATATTTTTTTTCTCTCTCTCTTTAATTTGTTTAACCTGTGCAGCTATAAATTAGGGTTATATTCATGGACTCCACACGACCTAAACTGCGTAGGATCGAAACTGCGTACGGTCGAAACTGCGTAGCGTCGAAACTGCGTAGGATCGAAACTGCGTAGGATCGAAACTGCGTACGGTCGAAACTGCGTACGATCGAAACTGCGTACGGTCGAAACTGCGTAGCGTCGAAACTGCGTAGGATCGAAACTGCGTAGGATCCACACTGCAGGTAGGATGGACAAGTTACAGGCGTATGGATTGAGAATCAATTATGATTTGTAATGATGACTATGTCAGAAGTGTAATACTAACTTTGAAACAGCTTCGACGGAATATAATGTAAAATAGTTATGTAATATGAAGAATTTAAAGTAATGAAGAATATGATGTATAATGAATATTGAAGGATAATAATAATAATAATGTTTAACGAATATTTCGATTGTAAAGATATTATTTCTAAAGGCTATCAGAAAGTTAGAGAAACAAAAGTCAGATAAAGATTCATATGCTGTTCTGTGTGTACTTGTCTGCGTAATATGAATGAAAATTTATATGATTTTATGTACAGCTTAACGACCTAATCACCAGTTATTCATATGTATGTCAACAACGTTACAATATTGTACTTCGCTTTGGGAGTTTCTCATTTGTACACTGAACCTTTAAATCGATTTATAATTGGAACATGTACCCGTGGGAGTAGGAGCATTTCAATGTATTCCGTTACATTTCACAAAAATATTTTTAACCGTAAAAGATTCGAAATTAAACTACTATTCAAATAGAGAATAAAATTACGAAAGTTTACAACTATTACTGGAAATCAATGCTGTCATCCATTTTGAACATTTTAAAAGAACATAGTTTCTAATGTATTGAAATTTCATTTCTTATGAATAGTTTGAAACGTTGTAAATAGTTGTAAAGAACCTGCAGAAAATTCGTCAAAATCCTCCTACAATGGGGAAGCCGTGTTAGACATGGAGTTAGTGGATGCAGATGGTGGCATTGGAAAAGTCCGGGTCTCCCGAGCACAGTGGTGATATCAGAAACCGGGCCCCAGCCATGAGGCTCCAGAAAAAGGGTTCTTTCTATACGCCTATTAAACATGGAATTGTATGTGGGTGGGTGGTGAAGTTTTTAAATGTTCGGGTCGTCTGAGCACAGTGTTAACGTCAGAAATTGGGCCCTTGTCTCAAAGGTCCAAAAATGGTGTCCCGAAATTTTGAGCTTGGCTTCATTATATTTTTCTTTTAAGCATGGAGTTATTGGATACATATTGTGGTGTTGGAAAGCTCCGGGACCTGAGACTCCAGAAATGAGATCCCAAAAGTTTGGGTTCAGGTCTCTTTTATTTGCCTATTTAACATGGTGTTGTACTATAGTGTTAGCGTTTGAAAGGTCGGGGTCGATTAACGAAAGCGGTAATGTCAGAAATTGGGCCCTGGCCTCGAAGCTCCAGAAAATGTGGTTCCGAAATGTTGGGCTTGAGTCCACTCTATTTCTCGTTTCAGCATGGAGTTGTTGCATACAGATGGTGACGTTGGAAAGATCCGATTCCCCTCAGCACAGTGGTGGTCAGGAACCAGGCCCCCAACATGGGGCCCCAGAAATGGAGTCCCAATGTTTTGGGCATGAGCCCCTTCTATACGCCTATTAAACATGAATTGTTGTACGAAGGTGAAAAACTTGTATCTTCGTAAAAAAAAAAAAAAAAAAAAAAAAAAAAAAAACTTGTATCTTCCTTATAATTATTAGATAATAATCTCAGCTCCTAAACACGTATAAAAGATACCGAAGTTATATTTCAGCAAAAAACAATTACCATATAACATCTCTTTGCATGTGTAATGACTGAAATGTATTATACTTTGCTTCCCTCCCAAATAAATAAATAAATAAATAAACTATTACAGTCGATAAGCGTAAATCTGGCAGAACCTATTTTCCGAAATCTAAAACAAATCACGCAGATTGTTTATTGCTTGTTCGCGATTGTCCACATCACATTTTCGGTTTTTCATTGTATGTAATTAACTATACCATAACAGAAATTCCCGCTACGAACAAATTACACGTTAGGTATACGCCTATGTGTCTCGTCTCGAGGACTTCCGGGCCGCAGTGGCTTAGTGGCAGAGGGTTCACACATGCTGCGGGGCCCTGGTTCTATACCAACTTGCGCAAAGTGGGGTTTGTGGTGAACAAACACCGTGTGTGAGGGTTTTCTTGGAGTTTCCCTTTCCCACAACTCTTTCATTTCACCATTCCATTTATTCTCATCATCTGCGTCTCCTTTAGTCTACCCAGGATGACAGTCGGACATAAAACTTAAAGATTGCATTTTCATTTTCACATTTGGAGACCCTGTATCTGTGTTCCTTGAGTGCCCCAAATGCTAAATAATAATGGGTTGGAAGGCCCATGAAGTTTAGTACCTGGTACACTCATTATCTCAACTTGCCCAAAAAGTTAAGGGCTCACGTTAAGTTAACGCCCCAAAACTTTGATTTTCACACCTTATTAACTATATTGGCCCGAAAGATGAAATTTGTTAGCCCATCGATCTTTATCTCGACTAGCCCAGAAAGTTGGGAGGCTCTGGTGAAGTTAGCCCCCAAATTTTCGGCGCCTATATCACATTAACTATGGGAGAACGAAAGCTGAAATTTGGAAGCCTATCCAGCCCGTAGACAGTACTATGTAGGCCATTCATTCTCTGGACCAGCCCAGAAACTTTGGGGGGGGGGCTCACGTTAAATTAGAGCCCGAAATCTTTGGCGCGCATATCTCATTAACCCTTTCGGGACAAAATCGATTTTGGGGTTTTTGGTAGACTTTCAGTTAATGATTTATTGCCCAAACACTGTTATCCCGATTGATATCGTTTACGTCTTGTATTTTAGAAAAGGGACATGGCTATTTTTTGGTGTAAGTTAGATTGCAGTGTTGCGAACGGGAGGGATTATTGAAAAAATGTAGGAGTGAAATTTAAAAAAAAAATCCCTAGCCGAATTTCATGATTTTTTCTAGCTGGGAACACCGAAGCCACAGGGGTTCAAGTCACCTAAAAAGAATTTTCTGGTATGTTGACAAGGTACAGTAAAAACCTGAAGTCGCTGGCTGCCATACAAAGAGAGAAAGAAAAAAACTCTCTCATAATACACATCAAATTTTGGCACTTCTTACGCGTCAGAAGCAAAAATCAGCATACATGGTGGTTCACCGTCTTCCCTAATTATTCAATCGTGCTCCTCTATGGTGCGTTTTGTAGGCCAAGAATGATTCCAGACAGTTGTACGTTGGTTTGAATATAGCCAAGGACACTGAAATAATAGGGGGGAAAGGATAAACTTCCCAAATTTTTTACAAACAATTACAATTAACATTTTCTGTAGCTGGCAACATTGCTACCACTCAGAAGCAAACAATTTTAAAGTAATCTTTGGCCCACCAATAATATATTCAGCTAGTATCATGATGATATCTCTCAAATTAAGCATGTAATTTTAAAAAGTATATCATTTTTCCTAGAAAGTCACTATTATCCTTAAAATTATGTAATATGGTATACTGTAAGACCGGAATTGTAGTGTCTCCAATTATCCAAGTGAAACTTTTTATAGTGCGTTGTGTAAGTCAAGGATGAGGCTTCCAGAATCTGGTATGTTCGTTCCAATGTAGCCAATAGAAGAGAAGGAAATAAGAGGCAAATTTTAGAAGGGAAAAAAGGAAATTTTTACCAAAAAAAGTCTGGAAATAAATAGTTCTATGGCTGGAAATACTGCTAAGAGACAGATGCAACTATCTTCAAATAAACCTTAGCCCACCACTAATATATCCTGAAAGTATCATGTCGATATTGAATAAACGAAGCTAGTAATTAAAAATTAATAGATTATGGTAAATATAAAAGTGAGAAAAATCAAGGATTAGAACCTTAATACGAAAATGAAATGAAATGAAATCTTTTAGTTTCACGTCCTACGGTTATGCCGGTTAGGCTAAAGTAGACGCTGATGATGAGAAATGAATGAAATGGTGGAATGAAAAAAGTGGAAGGAAACGGGAGAACCCCGATAAAACCCACACACACGATGTTTAGAACCTAAATACGAATTTATGGTGCGCCTCCTAATTACGCAATTGCAACGATCTGTGCCCAAGTTTGTTCAGTAAGGACCGATGTTTGACTGACGTAGTTCACTTGCGCTCGGACGTATAGGTACGGAATTATAAACATAAACTTCGAAAATTGACAAATCTGAAAATACTTTATCTTCGCATTGAATTTGGACCCCTCCTCCAAAGTAAGTTCATGCGTATGGTACGTACCACCATACTACGATTTTTAATTTCAGTAAAAATCCCTTTGTTTTCTTGCCCCCAGGATAACTATATACTCTGCCAGTTAATATGTTTAAAACATTTGGAGTGATGTATCGTCATGTGTATAGATTAACCTCTTGCACACAGAGAATGTTTCTTTTCCAAGATTTAAATAAAACTGAAATGTTTTCCATTTCCATACAGAATTCAATTCACCTAAGATGTCCAAAGTTCACCTAAGATGTCCAAAATTCAATTCACCTAAGATGTCCACAACAATTTTTATGGAGGTAGTTGGAGAATACTTTATATCATAGGCCCGTAGTTAAACTCCCTCTATAAAAATTGTTGTGGAAGCACCTCAGGATTCTGACATACGCATTTTTGGATAGGGCACATACTAGTTCCTAAGTTAAGTCTTGACCCGACTGCGGTAGGTCCCATAGTTTTGGAGCTATGGACCTTTAAAATTCCTTTTTTCATGTTTTTGGCAGCCTATAACACGTAAACCGTTGCTTGTAGAGGGATAAATTCTTAAGGTCTTTTGAATTTGGCTAATCAGAGTGCTCCTTTAACCCGCGTATATTCGACGATAACCGTTCGGGATAAAATCTGCTCGCCATGTAGACCTAATTTTATTACAAAATGACGACTGTCTATTTACTTTATTTTGTAGTTCTTCCATATTCACTTTCAAATGATCGGCGCCAGTTGCCATCTAATAAAGTTGATGCGTTTGTTGCTTCTAGTACACAACCGCTTTGAAAAAGAAGCAATAAATGCATCAAATGTGGGAGATGAATTTAGAACACCAAAATGGTACATGCCTAGCACATCTTGTGCTGTTAGGGTTTCTTCAGAAACATTTTGTAAAACAATTGAAAACACATCGCGCGGTTTGTATTTTGAAATTTTGCGTATACTTGGATTTGTTTAAGTATTTCTTTCTACTGTGTTTGCCTGTAGCTTCAGTTCATAAGCCTTTATAATTAGATACCCAACATATATGGCAATCACGCAGAAAACAACACCGAAGATTCTAACCTTTTGTTTACACACAGGCTGTGTGTCATTTCAACTAGCAGCATTTGACACACAACTCCAAACGGAGAGTGAGTTGTTCTAACCACTTGTTTGTGTTATATTTTAACACAATCGTGCTAACACATAGGCATGTCGTTGAAATAATACAACGATTTTTTACAGTATAGGCACTTCCAGTAGAACTACAAGGATTAAATTTGGCAAAGTTTTTAGCCTCCTGGGACTATATAGAAAATTTCCAAAAGTGAATATTTTCCATTTTTAGCAGCTTTAAAGAGACAAAAAACTGTGTAATTTAAATAGACTTTTTGGATGTACAAAATCTCATATTTTAGGTACCGTAATTGAAATCGGAATAAAAACTAGGAATTTTGGTATGTTAGTAGGTTTATGAGGCGCGAGGCCGTAGGATGAGAAATTTTGTATCTGGCGACAAATTCCCACCTACTTAAAACTAAACTGATTATATAAACATTCAATTTTGCCAATTGCCAAGTTCATAAAGAAATTGAAAATCACAGCAACTGGGTAAGTAAGAAAATGCTAATCCAAATGTCAATTGAAAGAAACGGAAGTCTTTTAAGTAAATATTGGCAGCAACGCATTCTAATTTTCCAACTTGGTCAAAAGTTAGCAGGGTTGGAAAAAATACAGTTTTTTTTAAAAAAAAAAAAGAACAAAACGCGTGTTTAAAACATGAAAAAAGTGTTTAAAATGTTTTAAAGATGTTTTAAAAAACACACAAAAAAGTAAAAGTACATGTTTTAAACATTTTGAACAGTTTAAAATATTATTTTAAACATATTTCAAAATCGTGTAATCACGTATTTATTAAGACTTTTTGCTCTTTCAACCGATCTTTTCATTTATTTTATTCTCTTTAAGACTACACAGTGTTGGGTACAGAACATTTCCGTATAGATTAGTAATTTTCAACTTATTTCATATAACGACCCCTTTTATTACACCCTCTTGCCAGTGACTCTCATACAGTAAGTATTTTCTTGGATATAGTAAGCTTTTAAGGTAGATTTTAAAATTTACCAACTATAGAGGTTTTACACAATCTATCAATATACATGGCGAAACAAAAGTCCTCACCATCCTTGTGCGTTGACAACGGGTTGAGGGAGAATGATGAATCTTGGAAGTGGTCTGACACATCAGATGGTGCTATCAAGCATCATGGCGAACATCTGTGCTTAGTATTCGAAATTTCAAATGCAAATGGTGTCATGTTACATGAGGGCTAGAATTTTACCAGAAATGCTGTTGTGCGGTTATTTTAACCATAAAGAAAATCATTTCGAGTTACCGCTTCTAAAAGTTTTGTAGTTATGCCTTTAGGGGCTAAGCTAGCGTTTCGTGGAGGCGGGTGAGATTTTTGTTGCAAAATTTGATTACTACTTCATAACACTGGTGCTAATAAAATTATTTTATAATAATAGGGCTACGTTTTCGAAAAGTAATGTTTGAAGCACACTTCATATTGTGTTAACTTTATATTTTCTGCAAGTCTATGTAATTGGTTGTTTTTTGAGTCAAAAATTTATTGACGAAAGGTAATATTTGGGGCGTTCAGAGTACAATAGATCCAAATCCATTTTCAATAAACTTCAGTTTTCCTCAGCAAATGAATTCTATTTCAAAAAATAATACTTCGCAGTCAAGAATCCAAAACAAATGTAACTAAAACCATGCGAAAAGGCGTGGGATAGTTTCATATGACAGCCGCTAGTAAGGGCGTCAGTGGAACAGGAGGGCAACCACCCTCATCCGCACCCTGCATTTCAGATTTTGGGGACGGTAAGACAGTTTTAGAAATCTTTTGATAAGCAAAGTCCAACAGAATAAGCCTGAGGCAATTACACCGAATAAATACGAAGAACATACAGATGATTAAAACTGGGAAGTTGTTTAGGTCCAATTTCCTGAATTTTAAGCAGGCCCGAAACTCGAAAGTAGAGCCACCTTTGAAATCCTTGGGTAAAAAAATTATACAAGAAAGCAATATAGGCCTATAGCTCCTTACGGCCAATGATCAAAATCCGTATTTATTCGGTGCAAGGACTTCAATTTTTAAATGTTGGACTTTGCTAAGCAAAATGTTTCTAAATCTGCATTACTGCCCCAAAAATCTGAAATTCAGGGTAGAAGGCGGATGATTTCTAAACGAACGCCCCTATCTAGCGGCAATCATACAAAATTCTAGATTCCTTTTTTCAGGTAGTTTTTCTTTCTTTCATCTCGGATTCGTGATTGTGAAAATATGACATTTTACGTCGATGTATTCTTTTGGACACATTCTGCATTTATGTAACGTAATTATGCATCATTGACTATGACATTCGGAGCTTGACTTGTTAATCATTCCAACGCTGCAACATACACAATACAAGTATAATGTTAATATCTTAAATGTATGAGCAAGGAGGGGGAAGGGAAAATTAGCTCTCCTCCCCATTCCGTCAACGCCCTTGTCTAGCGGTTGTCCTATGAAACTCTAGTCCACACGCTTTCCCGTGGTTTTTGTTTCATTTATTTCATACCCTATGCTACGAAGATATTACGTTTTCTGAGCAAAAGTGAACCTTTCTGAAAATGAACTTGGGTCCCTTGTGCTCTAAATGTTGAGTTGAAGCCAAATTTATCCTGCAACCCAAGTTTGTTCGAAACATATAAAATTAGTTTGTTTAGTTTGATTGATTACATCTTGCATCAGTAGCAAGGCTATATTAGACAGGGCTTTTTGTTTAAAGTGGGATCTGACCCACTAATTTTGAAATTTTACGTGGGATCGCAGTCAAAATCTATACAGCAAATTCCGACGCCTCGTGTCTCTATCCTCAAAAATTAATGTTAAAAGACTGAATATTGCACCCTGTAGCGTGGTACATACATACAAACAAACAAATTGAGATCAAATTGTCCCAGACCTTGACGTTCAGCACTAACGTTATAATAAGTGTCACACTTGGTTAGTTACGTGATCGACTGCCATACCTTGCGTTTCTCACCTGGTCTCTTCATACAAGCTATGCCAAGTTGTAAAGTTTCAAAGAAAATTTAGAACTGTGGTGGGGAAGAGGTACGAAATAAAATTTTCATAATATAATGAAAAAGATATTGTTGATACAAAATTAGTTGTTACCTGAAGTTTCCAGTTGCATCTCAGCCACACCACTGACGTTAGATTCATCAGAAGCAATTTTCGGATCAACATTTTTACCATTTGTTTGGGTTTCCATTTTTACCAAGCATTGCATTTTTTATAATGATTTTCGTTCTTGGAACTAAACCACCCATTTCTTTCTTACACGTTTTGTGACAAACTCGTTTGATCGTTTACTTACCTGATTGAGTTTGAGTTACTCTAATAAATTTGTATCAAATCATGTCCTTCTTTTCTTCACGCATAATCCATGTTAAACGATTCCATGTTGTACGGAGACAGAACTAACATGTACTGTACAAACGAATGCTTGCGATATTTTAATTTCAGAACCTCAACGTCGCAATGAATACAACACAACAGTTTGTTTCCGTGATAATTATTTTATTTATTTTTTAATATCAGTTCTATAAGTAGTCCAACCTTCGACTACGACACTTTCTCACAAGTTAACTGAGAAGCATTTAAACAATACAATATACGTTAAAAATAAGGGGGAAAAGAGACAAAATAAATTGTAGATCACCACATTGACCTGCTGTAGCCACGAGAAATCAAACCATTCACATGGGAAGAAAATAGTCTTCTGATTGGGGAGCACTTTTGGACAGTTCTCTTGCTCTGGAAGATTTCTATTTTTTACGAACATAAAATAAAATGCAAATAAACATATGTTTAAGACAAGTCTTCAAAATAAACGTGTTTAAAACAAAATGTTTAAAACATAAACAAAATTTGTTTTAAACAAAATCAATTGTTAAAAAAAAGTTTTAATCATTTGTTTTAAATATTTTGTTTTAAACAAAACAACCCTGGAAGTTAGTAAATTTGGGACGAAGCCCAAACTAGCAAAAACTTGAACTAATTACATGAACCTTCGATTGTGCCACCTGCAAAGTCTATAAAAGAAGTGACAATTCACAGCAACTAGGTAACTAAGAAAATGTTAAGCTAAGTCAATTGAACTTAACGGCAATCTTCTGAACAAGGAATTTGCCAACTTGATCAGAAGTAGTGGCTTTTGGGGGGAGGATTCTCCTTTCTCCCTGCTGAGACAAGACTTAGCTTTTTTGGTCCTCCTGAATAAGTCATAGTCCCCCAAGAAAAACTTCCTGGGTACACCCCTGTATGATTATTTAATTATATTTGTCACTATTTTATTTCTCAGTTTCGTATCTATGCACTTTCGATCGTACGCAGTTTCGACCGTACGCAGTTTCGACGCTACGCAGTTTCGACCGTACGCAGTTTCGATCCTACGCAGTTTCGACGCTACGCAGTTTCGGTCGTATACAGTTTTGATCCTACTCCGATTTTTCCCTATATAACTTCAAAAAAATACTATTACTTAATATTCTGTGATTATAAAATAATTGTTTTTTTATTGTTCGATCATAAGACCTTATCTGTTTTCGATCCTACGCCGGTTTTAGTTTCGATCGTACGCAGTTTCGATCGTACGCAGTTTCGATCGTACGCAGTTTCGGTCGTACGCAGTTTCGGTCGTACGCAGTTTCGATCGTACGCAGTTTCGATCGTACGCAGTTTCGATGCTACGCAGTTTCGATCCTACGCATGTAACCCTAAAATTTACCACAAATATACATTTCCCGATTATACACATAGCATCAGTATTAAAAAGGTTAGCCTATTTAATATTTATAAAGTATATTTGACTTCCAATCAAAATGATCATCTAAATGAAATAGGTAATCAACACAGTTATCCCCTGGAAAATCATTATCAAGTTATATTCTTACAAGAAGACAGTTATAGATATGCGACAATCATTTTGGACCTGAATGTACATCAATATTGAAACCGGAAGTTATAGTAGATTTCTATCACTTCCGGTTTTAGTAAAGAGTTAAGGATGAGGGTGAAATGTATTCTTGGAACGGTTAATCGATTGCAGAAAACTGCTTCTCACAATCTATTACCGCTTTTACTCTATCACGATCAATATTAAAACCGGAAATACTTGATTTCTTCCATTTCCGGTTTCAATAGCACCTCCGAAAGCGAACTAGATTCTTAACTTTTGATCCTCTATACCCTAAACAATTGATGGTGATGCAACAAGTAGTTTTATAGATATTTTGTCTTCCGATCGAACAGACAAAAGGACAGACAGGATAAATGCATAAACAAGTAGTTGGTAAACCAAATTCCTTAGAAGTAAGTGAATTTAGCCCTCGCTTCAAAAATTGTATAAACGTAGCATCTACAAAAAAATACGTTACAAAGTGGTGAGATGTTTCTTTTAGTTGAAGACGTAGTGCAAGGGGTGATCGGAAAGTAAGGTTACCAAGCCTGCAGTGAAACATATATACATTATTTCCTACCAGTGGCGTAACAAGACGGGGGGGCAAGGGGGCATTGCCCCCACCCAAAGTTCTGGTAGAAGTTATTGGGGGCGCCGAAGGCGCCTAATGATTACTTTGCCTTTTTTTTAAGTCGATTGAAGAATGAAAAGTTTATGTACAAAAGCAGTGTTTTGTATGCACTGCCAAATCGACAAAATATAGAGTGCAGTGCTTTGTATTATTATAACTAATGGACACTTTTTCTGTTCCTTTTGTGTTGATTGTCTAGGGCACCTTTGATACAATAAAATAAAAAATAAAAATTATCAAGCAGCGATATAAACATTTTCTTAATCCTTTCTTGCCCCTCATTATGTACGGGCGACGTAACGCTTCGATAGAATAGAAAAGAAAGTAATGTTACAATGACGGAGCATTGTAAATATATTAATTATTAATTTCGTCGCCCCTGATTGTATAGGGGCGCCTTCGACAGAATAAAAAAGAAATAATATTGCACCAAGGGGCGCTGTAGATGTATTATTTATTCCTTTTGTCGTCCTTGATTGTATAGGGGCTCCTCCGATAGAATAAACAAGGATGTAATATTGCACTAAGGGGGTTGTAGATGTATTAATTATTCCTTTTGTCGGCCCTGATTGTATAGGGGCTCCTCCGATAGAATAAACAAGGATGTAATATTGCACTAAGGGGGTTGTAGATGTATTAATTATTTTTTTTGTCGCCCCTAATTGTATACGGGCGCCTTCGATAGTACAAAATGGGATATAATATTGCACCAAGGGCGCTGTAGATATATTAATTATTCCTTTTGTCGCCCCTGATTGCATAGGGGCGCCTTCGATAGAACAAACAAGTTTATAATATTGCCCCAAAGGGCGCCGTAGATATATTAATTATTCCTTTTGTCGCCCTTGATTGTATAGGGGCTCCTCCGATAGAATAAACAAGGATGTAATATTGCACTAAGGGGGTTGTAGATGTATTAATTATTCCTTTTGTCGGCCCTGATTGTATAGGGGAGCTTTCGATAGAACAAACAAGGATCTCCTCAGCTACCGCGCAGGAAACAGACCCCAAAAAGACTAGAACACTCGCAGACATCCGCGAAAAATTACCAATTCAACACCGCAGAAGAGAAATTACGCGCAACCTATTATGAATGTTTGGACAATATCATTTGCAAAATGTAGTCGATTCCATCAGCCTGAACTGAAGAAATATCGTGCAATAAAGGATGTAGTTTTGGAAGGTAACTTTTCTCAAGACATTAGTGACATTTTAAAAGAATACCACGTCAATCCGGACCAACTACAACTACAGATGCAACAGTTATTCACCACTATTCCCGCTTCAAAAAATCTGAAATACCTGCTTGACAAATTCAAAAAACTGTAAAGAAACAAGAGAGTTGTTTCCTGAAGTGTTGAGTGTCTTCGTCTCCTGCTTATCATCCCGGCGACATCTGCAACTGTCGAGAGAAGTTTCTCAATGTTGCGGCGTCTCAAAACTTATCTGAGGTCCACATTAACCCAGGCAAGACTGAACCATTTTGCAGTTCTTAATGCATACCCAGACAGGCTTGACTCACTGGACGTGAAGGAACTGTGTAGAGAATTCACAAATAGCTCCTACCATGCAACTGTCTTCGGAAAAGTGTGAATTCTGCTCTTTGAAGTATGCTCTTAAAAACGGCTCTTAAAAAAGTTTATTCCACCGCTTTTATGCCTATCAAATTTTGAACTTTATATATATATATATATATATATATATATATATATATATATATATATATATATATATATATATATATATATATATATATATATATATATATTTCAATTTTAATGAAGAAAGTACTTTCCACGTTTGTTTCCTATTATAAAAAGGAAAAGAGACTTAATTACTGCATTCTGAAGAAAAATAAATATGAGAAGTTCAACAATCAAGAATAATCGATCACTCATAAGAAAAAAAAAAGGGCAAATATATTAACCCTTTGGGGACTTTTGGTGCAGATCTGAACCATGGCGTCGACCTTCGGAATTTGCTTTATAAATCTATAGTAAAGCTTTTCACAGCGTGTTTTTTGCATTCATTCAAGCAGGGAAGCATCAAAGAATGTGTTTCATTGGCATTTTGCAGTCACGCTCGCGATGCCTGGGGGCAGTGACGTCACAAACATGGACGAAGGAAGAAAGAAAAGGATAAATTTTAGAGCTTTTTTTTTAATCCTAAAACATCGCTATTAATCCTAGGATCATGGTCCGTAGCTAGTTGTGTTCATAATAAATAAATGTTTCCAACTGTACCACTCAAATTTCCCTATTATGTACCAGAAGCGGGAATATCCCCAGAAAGTGGAAAACAGGGATTTTTCAGATCTTTTTCCTTTTTCGGGAATTCCTCCTCTCAGGGACATGTGAGTGGTACCGTTTAAAACCTACCACAATTCCAAACAAAACAAGGTACAAACCATGGTCGTAGAGTAAATAGTGATTTAAAAAAAAAAATCTGAAATTTTCCCCTATTACACACTTTTAGTCAACGTGTTTAGTAAAGTAGCTACTCATAATCGCTACTTTACTATTCCCGGTCATCTCTATTTGTTGTAAGATCATGGTTTGTACCTCATTTTGTTCGTAATTATGCAACGTTTCCAACGGTACCACCCATTGCGCTGCCATATACCTGAGGAGATAAATTTCCGAGAAAGTTAATTTATGAAAATTTGAATTTCCCGCTTTTCTTTATACATTTTGGGCGGGATTTTCTCCCCTCAGGTATATGATATGGACGTGCAAGTGATACGATTTAAAACGCTGGTATCATACAAAAAGGTACAAACCATAATCCTAGAATAAATAGTCTTGGTGTTAGGGCTGATTTACTAAATTTCTCACCCCATTTTTGGGTAATAGTTCCTAATGTATTGTTATTCAATAAGCTCTAGCGTCAACAGTGTTCATTGTAGGACCATGGTTCGTACCTCATTTTGTTTGTCATGAAGTAACGTTTCGAACTGTACCACTGCCGTGGCGCTAGCATGTATCTGGGGGAAGAAATTCTCAAAAAGATTTTTTCCTGACAAAAATATCTTTCTCCCAATTTGAGCGGGATTTTTTCACTTCTGGTGCATAATGGGGAAATTGAATGGCACAGTTGGAAACATTCCTTCATTCCAAATACAAAGAGTTACGAACCATGATCCTACGATAAAGAATCTTGACACTAGAGCTTGTTGAAGAACAATAGTAGATATTAGGAAAAAATAGTATAAATGAATTTTAGCACCAACACTATTTACCCCAGTATCATGGTTCATACCTCGTTTTGTTTGGAGTGAAGCAAAGTTTTATTTTATTTATTTATTTATTTATTTATTTTGGTAACATTCGCATGTCCATGTTGTGTAACGGAGGGAAGAAATTCGCAGGAAATGGGGATTTAAAAAAAAATCCTTTTTTTTCCAATTTGGACAGGAATTTTATTGCCTTAGGTACATATTAGGGAAATTTACAAATTAGGAAAACACTTTCATTCCGAATAAAACGGGGTATGAACCATGGTTCTATGATAAATAGTCTCGACGTAATAGCTGCTTGACTGAAAGTTTAAAATTCACCTTAAAAAGTGGAAATCTCAAAAGGGTTAATGTATAGGGTTTTCTAGTTCGAACGAATTGTTTGTACAGTTCTTCGAATAATGTTTAACGACAAAAAAGTTTTAGTGAAAAGTTAGTGGTGGGAACAATAACAGTTTTAAATAGTGGTTTAAGGTCTCAAAAAAAACTTTTAAAAAAACGAATATCTTTTCCATGTTTTTTGGCTTGGGATTTTTTCCTTTTAATATTTCATATTTAGTGAAGAAACAACAGTGTGTTCCAGCTTTCTTTTCCCATCATAGTCTAAAATAAATAAATAAATAAATAAATAAATAAAATAAATACTGTATTCTGAAGAAAAATAAAAGGCAAGAGCCACCGCACTAAGCTTTGTTGCTGCAGTTCCTTAAACTAAATCATATTATGCTGCTGCTATTAGTGAAACATTTTCTTCTGAAATATGAACAAAATTATGAAGCCTTTTTGGCTCTAATATTAGGTATTGAAGAGTATCTTAAACAATAGTGTTTCTGGAACGGCGGTGATACTTTTTTCTTGTCTGCCAGTTTGACTTTGGGCAACCCAAAGAACACATTTCAAGACGTATAAATTTCAAGAACTTGATATCATGGTTAGACAACTAACATGGGACTTATGAGATGCTAATTGTGTCAAAAGAGCGAAAATTTCCGTTTTCTTTCCTAAAGCCTTTTTTTAAATGAAAATAAAGCACGTCTAAAACATCAGGCTATTTTGCATCTCTAGCCCGGTATATCAATACAAAGTGCAGTTCAATTTATGTACTGAAACATTTAAAGATTAATGTGGTGTGAAAGTAAAATAAAAAAATGTGTGCGTGTAGGTGTATTGTGAGAATCTGTTGATCACTTCAGAAAATAAATTTGTGTTTTTGATATGTCTTCAGCCTATGAGTTCTGGAGAGTGAGAATATGGCTTTAGTGCCGAACGTATACGGAACAATCATGTCGTACTAGTGTTTAATTAATAGTAAACTTTACTTCATACGTATCCCGACGCAAATCAAATGAGGTGTACTAGTTTTATTAATGTACGATTCTTGTGTTGAATGAATACATTGGGTGGGTGAAGAAACTGTCTTTACTTCAAGTAAATCTAATATTTTAATTTTTCAAATATATAGCTGTTTTCGTAAATTACAATTATTTTCCCACACACACGAAAAAAATACATAACAGTAATACTGTAAAGATTAGTGGAAATTACACGCTGTGATGGGGGGCGGGGGGCGCTGTTGAGAGAGGGGCGCAACAAAAAGACTTACCCCCTCCTATATTTGAAACGTTGTTACGCGGCTGTTTCCTACAACCAATACAGCCAACAGATAGTACATACTTTAGGTTATTTTTCTACATAGTCGGTATTGGTATCGGTTGAGGCACTTGTTGCATCGTGGGATGAGCTTGAAGATTCCCTCCTGGTAAAAAATCCTGTCATTGCGTGTTCAGTCACGTTGTCACGAAGTGTTTCACCTCCTCGTCTCAAGTGAAGCTACGGCCTCCTAGGTGCTTCCTTCAAGTGCAGGAACAGGTGAAAGTCGCTTGGAGCGAGGTCCGGGCTGTAGGGAAGATGGCAAGTTCCTCTTATGCGAGCTGTGTTCATATCTGCTGATGCCGTGCTCGGCCGGCCATTGCGCTCCTCGTCGGCGATGTTTTCCGTACCATTCTCAAACTTCCGACACCACTCTGTGACATGCTCACAAAACAATTCAGTCTCTCCATAAACCTCTACCAGCTAACGGTGAATTTCAGCCACGGTTACATGTTTCGCCCACAGAAGTCGAATAACTTAGCAGACTTCTTCGCGAGACCAGTTTGCCAAACGAGTCGCCATACATGCAACTAGCGCCGTAGATGGCGAGTGGATGAAACTTTGCATAGTTGCCAACTCCATGTACTACAATTACCGCACACTACCCATTCCTCTATAACAGACGAAACTCCAGAAATATCCGTCTTGTAACATTAGTTTCTGATCCTCCCTCGTAATATTTTCCATTTATCCGAAATAAAGTTGTGTGCTGGTGTTTTAAACAATAAAAGATGATTGGTTGTTTGGAGTTCAGAGTCCCTTTTTTAGCAGCAAGACTATATGAGACGTGGACCTATGGTTTAGGTTTGAATTCGAACCACCGTAATACATTCAAATTTCAAGGCTCTTTGTACCGGGAATCGAACCCAGGACTGTGTCCGTGCAAGGCACACGCACGCTAGCAACTAAATCAATGGAGAGGGTTAAAAAAGATGAAAGTTGTATGTTGTAATTCACTAGGAAATAACTGAAAACACTTTTAAGTGGACATTACTTTCCTATTACAGGTTCTATCTAAAGAGCAAAGAACAATTAAAAAGCAGTCTGTGATGTGTGTGAGAAGATACTTTTTATGTGGTAGATTCTTATGCAGCGAAACGTACATTTTTTTTTCAAAGTATGAGAGTGCTGATGATGTTTATATATTCACTTCTGATATCTAAAAAAAAACAGAAATTTTTATACATAGAATTAGTATCCTCTTGTGCTAAAGATCATGTTATCTCATCGATGATCGAAGTTACCTTTATCCAAATTCAAGACAGGGTCTTCAGTTCCAATGAAGAACATAGGTTGCTGGTTTCTAGCTGCAATTTTATTCAGATTGAAACAGAACTTAATGCAGGCCCTTTCCTCCTTCATGTAATTTCGAAAACTGAAGACACAGCAAAACACTGTTTAACGAAACCAGCAAAAGCTTTCGAACTAGAAACAACGTTATTTGGCAGATTACCAGTTGAATGAAATACCACCAAAAAGACACTGCCGTGTTCGTACTTCTACTTCTTGAAAGAAATATTAAAATCAAGGTAGAGCCCTCCTGCGCATGGGGCTCTTGGTTTGATCCCAGCTTCGCCGAGTAGGCTTTGTGGTGGACAAATATGTTGTGCGTGGGTTTGCTCTGATTTCTCCTATTTCCTCCCACTTTCGTCATTCCAACATTATCATCCATATCATCATCATCATCTCCTTTAGTTTTGGTGCATAATCGTTGGACGTTAAGATCCTGACTTACTAAAAATAACACAAAGTTTACCATTTTTCTTTTGCTTGTTTTTCATAAGTAAAAGTAGATAATGAAATACAACTTACCACAATCATAGATAATGTTATTCTATGAACCTGAATGGCGTGGGAGACCCGGGTTTGATTCCCGGCTGGAGCTCATGTGGTTCGGATTCCATGTTAATCGGTAGGTCCACGTCTTATATAGTCTCGCTGCTGAACGGGCCGTTTAACTCAAACTCAACTCAACTCTATGAACCTGAAGAATTCTCAAGTGTTGCTATCCATAGAAATTACAGTGTTGCCAGACTAACAATTCCTCAAAATGTAAGTTAAGGCAGCGACTAGAGGAACGAACTCAACTGCATTTGATCACGTATCATATTGTTCTGGTATCCCGTGAACTACTTTTTGAATAACATTATTATTTAATTTTAATAACTGTATGTTAAAACTATTTTGTTTATTACAAATTAAATACAACTATTATTTAAAAAGTAGTTCACACGATACCAAGATAACATGATACGTAATCAAATGCAGTTGAGTTCGTTCCTCTAGTCACTGCCTTAACTTAGATTTTGGGAGAAATGTTATTCTGGCAAACACTGTAATTTCTATGGATGGTAACACTGAAAATTCTTCAGGTTCATATTTTCTATTGTAGAATAACATTATCTATGATTGTGGTAAGTTGCATTTCACTATCTCCTTTCACTTATGAAAAACAAGCAAAAGAAAAATTGTAAATTTTGTATTATTTTTAGTAAGTCAGGTTCTTAAACTTCAGAAGAGATAGTGCTCCCACCGCTCTGGCCATTGGTGCGAGCGGTGCCAGTGGGTCACTCAGTAGAAAAAAAGTAAAAAAGCTTTTTTCAAGCCAGCCATTCTGAGTGAGGCTTTCTCCATTTATACCAGACAAATGCGAAGCAGTACCTAACACAATGATCCCAGACTGCTTCTTTCTTTTCCTATTCCTTTCTTCTTTCCCAATTCCGCGGGTAGTGTGATCGTCGAAGGACGTCATCTCTCACACATGAAGTGCTAACATGGTCATTGATGCCGAAAGCCCATAAACCTAGTTTCTAATCCTAATTCAAAATAAAAGGATTTTAAAATTGTCGGAAGTTCTAGGTAACACCTCGTATACAACACAAATACCTATGTCTAATGTTTATATATATATATATATATAAAGACATTAACTTACCGTGAGCATCACGGAACATATAAAGCAGGCTATTTCCTATTAACGGCCATGCTGGTGGACCTGGAAGGTGCTTACCCCTCGTTATAATTCTATGATGTTTTATTCTCCAATAGATTATTAACAAAATGAAAACAATTATCGGAGATAAAAGCAAAGAAAGACAAACCCATGCTATAGAAAACGCCATGTTGTAGATCCACGGCTAGTTCTAATATGCATAACGACTTTTCTAATTCTTTTCATTATCTTTATTATTGTTAATGTATCCGATCTGTTCCAAGGTCACTACAAATGAAGGTTTAAAAAAACACACACAAGACATGCTTAACACATGACTTTTCTTCTTTTAGAGCGATAACCCATAGGTCACTTGAAATCAGGATAATAAAAACTCAATGGCCGTTTCCTACATGTATCACTACAAACCGTGCCAGATTTACGTATAAACTAAACAAGCTACAGCTTAGGGCCCCACTCATTTGGGGCCCAAAAAAAATTAAAGAAAAAAAAACTGATTGTAATGTAATTTTCAAACAACAAGAAAAAGCAAATAAGATAAAACGCACATACAACAATGATGTTTTGTATTGTTAAGCTTTTATGAAGCAAGTAGTAGGGCTCTATTTCTCAGCCCCATTTGTAATGAGGCCCCTGTTATCTAGCCCCGCTTACAATGGAGCCCCCGTTTCCTAACCCTGTTTGTAATGGGCCCTTGTTTCCATTTAGACATCCATTAGGGCCATAAATTAGCATATAACATATTCAAACCTAAAAAACGGCGACATTTTGTTGCTGAAAAAGAAAGCTTGAAGTATAAAAGGCCCCTTTTAATAGCTTAGGGCCCCATCAAACATAAACCCCGCACTGCTACAAACCCATATAAAAAGGATGTTCGGAATTCAATGTCTGGTATATGAAACTAATGTGAGTAGTGAGTGTGGTCTCTTAGTCGCTAAGGTTCTCCCTTTTGGTGCTAGCAGTCCCGGACTCGATTCCCGGTGGGGACAAACGGTCAAAAAGATGTAAAGGTTTTAAAGGGCAGAAATCCTGAGTGAAGTCTTTCCTGAGGTTTTCTCATTCATACGAGGCGAATTCCGGGATGGTATCTAACGTAATGGTCCCAGGCCAGTTCCTTCCTTTACCATTCCGTTCTTTTCCCAGTTCCTCGTGTAGTGAAGGCCGCGGTGGCTCAGTAATAGAACGTTCACCTCTAGTGCATGGGGTCTTTGGTTCGATGCCAGCTCGCGCCACGTAAACTTCGTGGTAGACAAACACCGTGCGCGTTGGTTTTCTCGGGGTTCTCCCGTTTACTGCCACTTTCTTTATTCCACCATTTCATTCATTTATCATCATCGTTTTCTTTGGCCTAGCCGGCATAATCATGGGACGTAAAATTTAAATATTTCATTTCAGTTCTTTCCTCGTGTAGTGTGATCACAGGGGGACGTCATCCCAACTACGTGACGGGCTTAGATAGCCAATAGATGTCAGTAATTTACAGAAATATCATTCATTCCTTACTAATGTGAATCGTGTCTTCGACGTGCTGAAAGGGACGCTAACCTCACTCAATTGACTTGCTCCTGAGCAACTACCAAAAAAATTCTCTACCTCCGACAAGAA
Organism: Thermobia domestica; assembly: GCF_964235325.1. Lineage (NCBI taxonomy): Eukaryota > Metazoa > Arthropoda > Insecta > Zygentoma > Lepismatidae > Thermobia > Thermobia domestica. The sequence continues at coordinate 11,428,515 of NC_137469.1, forward strand.
TTGAAGTGGAACTTTTTAGTTTACGTCCCACAGCTAAGCACTTTAGGCTAAAGAAGATGGGTGATTAACTAAAAATAACGATTGTCAAATTATTTTTTCCGCTCTCCCACTGGGAATCGAATCCTGGACCATGTGTAGCAAAGGCAAATGCGCTTGCCACTGGACCAGTGAAGACTGGCGGGAATCGAGTACGGAAAAAACGTATTTACCAATTCGTTACACGGAAGCATAACGAAACAACCTATAACATAGTAACTGCTGTGGTAATTCGGAAATAGCCAAATGAATACAAACCCTATAGAGGAGCCATCATGAGATGGTCCCTGAAGTTTCTTTCCACGTACGGAGAGAAAATACAGTCATTACTTTGGTGCTAGTGTTACGAACCACGGTCACCCTGTTTTACACCATTAAGAAAACTGTCAATATACATACAAGGTACATTCACGAAGTGTCCCCCTCGGGATCCGTGTAAAATTGATTCAAATGCACAGTTCTTCGGGGCCTAATGTGTATTGTATTAATTTTAGCGGCCCATATCGGTAATTTGCATACTTATCGGCCTTCATATATCCGGAATTCAATCATATACTAATACAACGCTTGGACACAAAATTGCTTTTAGTTTCTTTAGATGTAACTGGACATGAACGTGGGCATATGCAAAATAAATTGGACCAAGTACTGCTTCTCTGACACATGTTACCTACCCCGCCCGCCATATTGGACTCAACTTTCGGTTTCTCAAATGGGAATAGGTGCATGTGACACATCAAATTAATGTACAATTCACTCGGAAATTCATTGGTGTAGTGAGTTTTACTGTAGCTTGTACCGTTTGCAAAGTATTGAATGTTAAACGACATGCATTTCACTAATATTGAACTAAATAGAAAGTTGTGCATGGCCCCGTGTATATATGTAATCTTTTACGTGATTTATCATTGTCGAAATTTCTCTGAACGTACATACATACATACACACCGACGTCAATACGGAAATAGTACGTCTTCACCCGAATCTGGTCGTATCTGGATTTACATTAGGCATTTTGAACGTAATACAGTACGTCCTTCTTAATCACTCACAGACATGTAATAAGATTATGACACCAATGTTGTGAAGAGTTTGTTCATACCCACAACATTTTCCCAGTTAGAAATTCTTTTGATTTGTCAACATCAAAAACGTAAGCGTAATTGATATTACTGTATTCGCGAAGTGTTTGGAGGGATTTAACACGCAATACCTTCCAAATGGTACAAGCTAAAGTAAAATTCACTACACCAGTGAATTTCCGAAAAGAAAGAAAAAAAATGTACATGAATTTGATGTGTCACATGCACCTATTCCCACTTGAAAACCGTAAGTTGAATCCAATATGGCGGCCGGGATGGGTAACATGTGTCAGAAAACCAGTACTTGATCCGACTTGTTTTGCATATGCCCACATTAATATCCAGTTACATCTAAAGAAACTAAAAGAAATTTTATATCCGAGCGTTATACTAATGTATGATTGAATTCCGGATATATGAAGGCTCATAAATATGCAAATTACCGATATGGGCTGCTAAAAGTAGTACAATACACATTGGGCCACGGAGAACTTTGCATTTGAATCAATTTAACGCGAAACCCGAGGGGACATTTCGCGAATGTGCCATGATAGATGCACCGAAAAAGCCTTGACATGTGAGTAATGGCAACGCCGCTGCGATCTGTCAGAGACCCTTCTCTTGCTGGCTCCCCTATAACATGTTTGATCAATAAATGAAACGAACGAGTTTTTGGTAGCATACGGACAATTACACACTTTCCATGCATAGTAATACCGTAACAAGTTTGTTTGTGTTACAATATGAGTGGCCTTCGCAAAAGGAGAATTCCAAGTTTAACAACTCCCCTCCCCCTTTTTTTTCAACAAAATATTAAGGATAAATAAACATTTACTTTATAAGGAAATGTACAGTCACGAACATTAATAAATGGAAGTTGGAGCCATAACAAATAATGACTTCAGCATCCATTTATTAATGTTCGTGACTGTACAAGGCACATTCAAGATTGACCAAGATTTTCTTGCGTAAAATACGTATTAATGAATTAATATAGCGTTTCATTACTTCTGCAGGCCAAACCACGATTCCATGCGAGTAACCATGAACCTTTGCGACGCAAAAATGAAATCTTTCAGTTTAACGTCCCACAATTATGCCCTTTACATTAACGGAGACGCACGATTAAGGCAAGTGAATGATAATGGAATAATTTGTGGGAGGAAACGGAAGTACCCCGAGAAAATCAACGGAAACGATGTTACCCATCACACACTCCCTTGTGAAGCGTTTAGAGTATGTGCAGTAGCGTAAACAAAGGTGGCGGTAAGTTGCTATGGAACAGCAATGTTTAATGAAATTTCTTGTGAAGAAAGAAGTGAAAGTTGTTGAAATTTTGCGTAGACTGCAGACACAGTATGGAGAACAAGTATTGTCACGAGCAAGAATATCCGAATGGTATCACAAGTTTAATGAAGAACGGGAGCTGGCAGCAAATGAACCGCACGGATAGGTTCGCCCAAGTGCAGTCACCTCGGTGAATATTGCATGTGTTGAGCAATATCTTTGAAGACCCGAGAGGAACCGTTCGTGACATAGTGCATACAATCAATATCAAATGTTGCCAATGTAGAGACAATCGGCCAATTTGACTCAAACAACTTTGGTCAATATGCACTAGAAGACAACAAGCAGAGTGCTCACAATCAGATCTAGCCCCCAGTAATTTTCACTTATTTGGGGTTCTTAAATAACATTTGGACGCACTTCCAGACAGATAAGGACCTTAAGAACGCTGTCCTGCAGTGATTACATCAACCTACTTCTCTCTACACCAAAGGCATCAGGAAGCTTCCACAACAATGACAACGGTGTCTGGATATTCAACGGGGGTACTTTGAAAAATTGGCAGTTTGGTGCTTCTATATATGTATGTATATACAGTACATATTACTCTTAAGTCAGGGCTTGATTTATGATTCAATTTTAAAAATTGAGCTTATTCCCAATCTACATTTTCTATTATGGTAGAATTGAAATTGTTTTAGGCTCCTAGAAAATAATTCTAGACGAATTAGTTAATACCTCAATAATTATTCATATCCATTATAATCAACCACAGTCGGGATACTATTCGTTTTTTATAGTAATGAACAATTAATATTTAATTATATGAAAAGTTTTACCTTTCTGTTGCGTGGATTGTTTTATTCTCCTAATATTTCGTCCACCTTTTTTGTAGTGGACTTCATCTGCGAAACAATGTAGGTAAGCAACTTAAATGTACTTAGCTGCATATAAGTAATTTGTTTAGGGGATGAAGCTCGTAACAAGAAAGATGGGCGAAATATTAGGAAAGTAAAACAATCCACGCAACATGTGTAAAAATTAAAATTGTGACATTTTAATTCATTCTTAAATTTACAATCTGCGTCAAGTGGACTTTCCAGCAATGGTTGAATAGTAAGACGCACTCAACAATCCAAAAATGATGGTCGCTAGTATTTCTCACATACAAATTGAGACCCCCTCCTCCCGATCTTAGGTTTGACAAAGAAAGAAATTACATCAGGGTATAAAATTTCAAAACCAGGCAATTATATTCAGGATAATTAATTCTGAATTGGACAATTCATATACATGTTAAAAATATCTTACCTTAAGACTTCACGTTTATGTAACACACTCTCTCTCTGCACTGAAGTACAAGGTTCCAGTTGTCAATTTTCGGATCAAATAAATATTTTATGTATTTTCTTATTTGGTTATTTGTTTATTAATCACTGACATCATGACGTGATTGGTTGATCTAATCTAGGCACTGGCTGTCCTCCCAGCTGTTCTAGCTTCAAACAGCAGGTGCATAATCTTGAGTTTAACGTCCCTTTAAGCAGCGAGGCTATATGAGACGGGATCTACTGATTAACGTGGAATCCGAACTACAGGAGCTCCCGCTGGGAATCGAACCCGGGTCTCCCACGCCAAAGGCGCGTACGCTAACCGCTTAGCCACGAAGGAGCTTTCAAACAGCGGCGTAAACGATCTCTCGCGTTGATGCACCAGGAGACAAACCCATTTCGATTCAGGGTAGGAAAGGAGGTGCGAATTACAACGTGTGAAGACTTCACATTCCGTGTTTTCTCACTCTCAGTGACAATTATTTTCGTGCGAAACAAAAACTTCACAGCCCTGTGAGTTTAGGCAGAAACCACTCCTACTGAACACTGGTCGCGAGCTCTAAATTTCTAGTCACCAATGGCGACCTGGCGACCGGAAATCTTGCGCCCTGCTTATAATAAATATTTTAAGAAACAAACAACATTTATGGTCAACTAAAGTACTATTTTATTAACTAAGTTTGTATTTTATACAAAAAGTATCACAATATTTACACTTCGGGGAACAAACTGACTGCTCCTGTTTATTTGCGTTTCTCCCATAAATGCCTATACTGATTCACATCAAAGTCATCATCTATATCGTCTTCTATCTTTACTTTCTTCTTGGGACGTCTTCTAGCGAGTCTCGCCTTCTTTTCTTCCTCTGTTAACGTTGACAAATCAAGTGGCAACTGAAAATTTAAGAAGAAAAAACTCAATAACCGAAAATCAAAACCTTCCATAAATTTCTTTCGTCAATATCTTTGATCTAGTGATTTAAAAAAAAAAAAAAAAAAAAGTTCGGTGTTGTCTTACCTAATGCGCCTTATTGGCTTCACGAAACCTTCGTTCTATGCAAATCCATTTTGTTTGAGGTCTATTTACAATTTAATTTGTAGACCACAAAAATTTAAGATAATGAACTAGTTTAAAACTTACAGAATATATTTACTCATTTAGAAGCCATTTCGTAACATGATCCCTGCTTAGTGTCCACAGTACCCTTAAAGTTTCAGGTGAATTGCAGCAGTATTTTGTTAGTTACAGTAATTCAGGTGGTCTCCGTTTAGTATCGCTGTACTTAATACGAGTTTGGTGTTTAATTTGTTGTCTGGGCAATGTAAAGTTCATTGTTTAGTACAAAATTTCTATTATTGATTGCTTATTTACATTGTGGGCGGAAGTGTTTCACTTACATTAAGGTTAGTGTAAAGGGACAAGTTTTGCCTATAGATGTCACTACAGTCTTCGTATCTTTCCCATGTATTTTTTTACCATTCACGAAGATTTACAATTTCTCTCAGAAAAATTTCTCTTTCAACCTAGAGACTTCATTTTTTTAGAGAAGGAACTTCCTAACCTATTAAAGGAACAATCCGTGTTGAATTTTTATTTAGAATTTTCTTCATTTTTGAAACAGTTCCATTGCTAAAAGTTAGGATATCTTTTTCAAAAATCAAGCCATTTCAACAATGAAGAAAATTCTTTAAAAAAAAAAAAAAAAAAAAAAAAAAAAAAAAAAAAAAAAAAACCGGATTATTGCCTTTGATAGATTATGAAGTTCCTTTTCTAAAAATTTTGAAGTCTGTAGGTTGAAATTTGTAAGAGAAATAGTCAATTTTCCTGAAAGGTAAAAAATACATGGGAGAGATACGAATACTGTAGTGCCATCTATCGGCAAAACTTGTCCCTTTAAACCACCCTTTAAAGCGTTAATAATCTCATAATCCCTTTAAAATTCGAAATATGGTGTGTGTGTGTGTGTGTGACCTGAGCCCCTGTAAACGAGAAAGAACTCTTGACACTGCAAACATGAAATGAAATTAAATCTTTCAGTTTTATGGAACTCCTTTGTGGCTAAGTGATTAGCGTACGCCCTTTTGGTGTTGGAGACCCGGGTTCGATTCCCGGCGCGAGCTCATGTGGTTCGGATTCCACTTTAATCAGTAGATCCATGACTCGTATACCCTAGCTGCTGAAAGGGACGTTAAATTCGAAATCAAATCAACTCAACTTTCAGTTTTATGTTCCACAGTTACGCTCTGCTAAAAGTGATGATGAGAATGAATGAAATGGTCGAATGAAGAAAGTTGCAGGAAACGGGGGAACCCGAGAAAGCACATGCACACGGTGTTTACCCACCACAAAGCCCAAAGTCCACTTGATGCGAGCTTGGGTCGAACCACGGATCCCAGTCACTGCAACTCATTCTGACATTGCGATTACAAATAGAGAAATCGCCTGGAAGAATAATGCGGAAGCGTGAAGTATACAGTGTCTTCTCAACGAAAATGAAAAACAACTACGGGATTGGATCGAGAGATGATTTGTTGGGCTGTGTGTGACACAAGTTTCCAGGGAATTGCAGCGATTGTCTCTTGTAATGCAAATTACAATATAAGCCGGATGCCTGTTGTCAGACGATTGAATGAAGAGGCACTAGAGAAAAAAACTTCAAAGAAAAAAGCCACTTTTGAGTCACAAATACGTAAGGGCCAGAAGAGAGTTTGTGAGTGGGCATTGTTCATGGAGTAATTTTTTCGGCTGAGAAGTTTATAATAATTGAAATGACAGTGGAGTGAAATTATGGATCAAAAAAGGATAAATCCTCGAGCCAGATTGATTTCAGACAAGAAAATTTGCCTAAAAGTGTCACGTTTGAGGATGTTTTATCTCAAAGAGAATGAGATGAATCACGGTTGGCTGTTTAAAGAAAGAAGAAAAAAAAAGACATTCGTAAAAGTGTAAGTGTTCGTAAAATCTTGATGAACATACATTTGTAGGGTTATCACGTTTCGCTCCCGTATATTATTCGTATTATATTCAGACCTAAATTTCACATTCATTACTCAAAGAGATTATACTACAAAAGCTTTGTGATTTTTTATAGTTTGTTTTTACTGTTATGCAAATGCAGTCGAAGAAAAATTCTTAATATTGTTTCGTTTTAATAGTGTTTAACTCACACTAAATTAGTTCTTCTGTACTCTGCAGTATTTTGAAATTGTCTACACGTAATTCTGTATAATGGCTTCACTTGTGTAACTGTTTATCTTTTTGTCCTTCTGAAATGATTCTTGACAATTATATTAACAAGTATGTAAAGATCAGTACAACGTATTTTTATCAGGAGTCCTTCGTGAGTAAGTTGGTAGACGTATCGCATTTGTGGTCACTTAATCCCGGTTTAGAATCCAAATAGAGGACAATTTCTCTCGGCTGTAAGCCGAGAAGCGGTTTAGATTCCGCTTTAAGCTTATGTGACCCCTTCCAGCAAAACCCGGTTGTTGCATAGTAACACCAAGGTGAAACAAACTTATTTCTGTCCATATGTGATATAAATACATAGAGCAAATTATTAAAAAAAAAAAAAAGTTTAAACCAAAAAAAAAAAAAAATTTAAAATTTAAAAATGGATTTTGCCAACCTTGAGACGAATAGAAATTTGAGTAAACAAGTTAATGCTGCATATTACATTGATATTCTGAAACGAAAGTTACTACGAACAGCTGCCGATTATTTCTTATGTCTGAATTCGAATTATCTTTACCTTTCAAAATGATAATGCGTCATATATTACAGGGCACGGAGTTTAAGAAACAGGCTTTCAAGCGTTGATATCCAAAGATTATTGTGCCAACCAAATTCACCAGACAATCTTATCTGTGGCATATTATGTCACGACAACTACACGGAAAGATATATAAGTCTAGGAGACAACTCACTGAGGAACTAGTTTGCACCTGAAACCACGAAGTGGATATTTTGTTATGTGGAACACTTGTGAAGAATATGGCCCGTGGTGGTCTAAAAAATTACTGAAAAATACTGGTGTCATAAACATTGTGATTTGAACTTTTTTTTTCCGGGTACTTTCGATAATTTTCCCACCGTTTAGATAAACAATGCACAAATAGGTAATGAGGAACAATGTGCATTAAACTGAATATCTGGATTGAAGGGTCATTTAGTGTTTCGTTTAATTTCCATGTCTTTATTACAGTAGCACAGCATAATATTAGGGAAGTAAACGTTTATTAGAACAGTGTGCGACAGAGGAAAATAAAGACAATAATTAAAAACGTAACAATTTCGTCTAAGTGGTGCTATTTCTCGTGTATTATTCACCGCACGTCCTAAGGGACTAAAAGAGGGCAATACGGTCCGATATTGCCAACTGTCCCTAATTTCCAAAACTATATCTGTTTACAATGGCATAATATCCACAATCACATTGTGAAAGAAAGCGGAAATATACAATGCTGTACTTTTAATTAAGTACACTATCCCAACTGGCAGTGTTAAAAAAGTACACTATAATATAGTTAATTCTTTTTAAGTTTATATTGAAGACTTTCAGACTGAATTGGGTGCTCCAGATTTTGTCTCTTAAACCGAAAGATGAGTGTATATTGTAGTATCTACATGTGGTCTGTAATTGTAAACATCAACATGTACTTTCATTTGGTAAACAACAACACGTACTTTTCTACTAGGACTTCTACAAGAAGTAGACGACAGGATCATCAGCATCAGGCCACGTAACCGAAGAGGATCACTAGCACCAACGCTGTCCAGGAGAAGGTATAAAACTCCATGTAAGGTCTCAATCGACATGAGTTTCAGCTGGTCATTCGTGCTCTCTTAGCTTGCCTAGAGCTCTGAGAGATCCTAACCACAACCATTTAGCTTGCCTGGAGCTCTCAGGAAATTCTTCTCTTGACTGCCTGGGCCGCATACTTTATTTTCACGCTCGACCCTAGACATAGGAACTAAATACACGTTTCTGATTGGTTGCAGTTCGCGATTATCCAAACCTTCTTGTGCATGTATTGTGTATTATAGTAATACAAGAAAATTACCACTTTATTAAAATTGAAGAAGAAAAAAAATGAAATGAAATCTTTAAGTTTTACGTTCCACGGTTATGCCGGTTAGGCTAAAGGAGACGGTGATGATGAGAAATGAATGCAATGGTGGAATGAAGAAAGTGGGAGGAAACGGGAGAACCCCGAGAAAATCCACGAGCACGATGTTTGTCCACTACAAAGTCCACACGACGCGAGCAAATTGAAGAATAAGAAAATTGAAGCAGCAACTGAGGTTAAATTTATATCATGAGGGTCAAAGTGAAACAAAACGAGCCCTGTGGGGCTTCTAACCCGTTTCTATTACTACTACTACTGATACTATGGATTCGTATAACAAAACTACACGCGTAACGTAAGTAAATTACTTTTTTTTAGTATTACTTTCATCTTATTTTAATGAAAAGTCTTACGAAAATTTAATAAAATTTAAAAAAAGAAAACTTTCCTTGGGTCGGGTTTGAATCCACGCCAAAAGTGATTATTATTAATATCCCGTTGCATTAGCACGCTCGGCCACAAGGAACGACAATTAGAAGGCGTTTGATTTCTGCTATATGCCTGCTACGTGGCGAGAAACAGATATAATTTCAACGAATCAGAACCGCGTATTTAGCTCCTATGGCTAGGGTCAGGCGTGATTTTAAAATATGCACCTGGGCCTTGAGAAACCTACCTTTACCCAAACTGCTTCGAGAACTTTGTATTGGTCTTCGGACCACACTTATAGCGACTTTGTGAGTTATATTTATATATAACAGGAATTTTATAATAAAAGGTTTGGGGGGAGAAACGGAATCCCGTGTAGTAAATTCCTCTACCTAGTTTCTTATCAATGTAATTTTACAATATATACACAGCTGTACATGAAAAATGAAAGCTTCAGTTCCATGTTCCACAACTGTTCCCAGTAGGCCAAAGGAGACGGATAATTAGTGCCAGGAAATGACTAAGAATGGAATACTAACTTGTAGATTCTCTAGGACGCATATTTAAACATAGAGAAGAACTCATCTTGCATCTGGTGCCACTGTATCCCTGTTAAAACTCCGTAGAGCGTTCACCTCCGGTGCTTGGGGTCTCTGGTTCGATCCCAGCTCGCGCCGTATGGACTTTGTGGTGGAAAAACACCGTGTTCATGGATCTTCTCGGGGTTCTTCCGTTTCCTCCCACTTTCTTCATTCCCCATTTCATTCATTTCTCATCATCACCGTCTCCTATAGCCTAACCGGCATAACCGGGGGACGTAAAACTGAAAGATTTCATTTCATTTCATTCTTCCGTAATATTCAATATTTCAGCCCGCACTGGGACTCTGAACGTAAACACGAGTAATCCAAATTGGATGAAATTATTGAGACATTGTGTTGCTTTTGGTCCTGCAATAAATAAAAAAAACATTCCGAGTATTCAGAAAGTACTAAAACATGTTTTATCACTTGAAGGTTTGAACTATGTCGATTCACTTTCAAGATGTGAAAGTAGTACTCGTCGAAAAATTTGTCTTCTTATTGACAGTTTCACTTCTCACTAACTTCTTCCACTGCATGCACTTCATCCCTCATAATAATCCAATTTTATCTGTTCACTTATTTATGAAACTTGTTTATGGATATAAAATAATATTTATGTATTTCCGATACAGAAATGTCACTGTGCATACTGCAAATGTCTGCTTGTCACTGATTATTGTTGCCAGAAGATGGTGATAAAAGACTTTCTACCAAAAAAAAAAAAAACTTTACAAACGTACAAAATGAAAAATAAAATGATATTTTGTTCTAAGTTAGTCTGTTTTGTAGTTCTTTATTATGCAGTCCCATCGGTGATCTAAATTTCCGCCGTCTACATTAAGTTTTGGATTCTTGGTCTTACCAAACACGATTCAATACATTCCTTTCAGTGTTGTTGGAGCACCACGAGTATAGTATGTCAATTCTATCGATATCATGTCCCGACTCTTGTACGTGCTTTGAAAAGCCTGATTTTGGGGGCTCCTCTCCTCTTGCGTCTCTGATGTGTTCATCCACCCTTGTTGAGATGCCTCTTTCTATCATTCCTATGTAGATCTCACTGCACAAGTAAGTCGCGGAGTAAATTGTAGGTAATGATAATCTATCTCTGTTATAGTTTTTTATTATTATTATTATTATTATTATTATTATTAAAGAATCGAAACATGATATGGATATAATGACACTCGAGCTCCAACAACACACGAAGAAATGTATTTGAATCGTTTCTGTTAAGACCAAGAATCCATAACTTAATGTAGAAGTTGGAAATTTAAATCACCAATGGAACTGAATAATCAAGAACTACAAAATGACTAACTTAGAACAAAATATATAATTTTATTCTTCATTTTGTACACTTGTAAAGTTGTAAGTAGTATTTTTACTTAATTTGTAATGAAGTCTTTCATCACCATCTTCTGGCAACCGTGGTCGCCACATAATCAAACATCTGCAGTTTGCACAGTGACTTTTCTGTAACGAAAATACATGAATATTATTTTATATCCATAAACAAGTTTCGACAAGGTGTATGTCGAAAAAAAAAAAAAAAAATGATATTTTTAACGAAATAAGAAAATGATGAAATTTCTTATGATTGATATACAAGTACAACCTTGGCTATCTTCGACGTAGTCACCATGAACTTCCAAACATTTCTGGTAGCGTGGAACAAGCTTCCATATACTCTCTGTGTAAAAATCTGCTTCCTGAGAGTACTCCCAGTCCAAAACTTATGTCTTGAGCACTTCAGTGCCGTTGAAACGCTTCGATGGAAGCTATAAAGGTAACAAATTAACTTCTGTTGTTTCTTCACCCACCATCTTTAAACATCGATATGTCTCCTACGAGTAACTGGAATATCAAAAATAGTCCCCGTCAGCATTGACGACCTTCTGCCGACGTTCTGGAAAGCCATGGATTTCGTCATAGTAGAACTTAGTAGGCACGTGAATTTTGAACCTCTACTAGGGGTCTGAACTGGCGTCCTCTAAGGTGGTTGTCCAAGGAACAGGTGATAATCGGACGGTGCAATGCTCGGGAGTGTGGCAGATACAATATTGTTTTCCATCCAAGGCGTAGAATGATGTCCCGGGTCATCCTGGCCACGTGGGGTTTAGAGTTGGTCTGTAACAGGAGGACCCCTTTGGCTGCAGAGGTTAAGAGTTTCTCTTGAACACGGCGTAACTGATGACAGTACAAAACTGCATTGATGCTCTGACTAGCTGGTAGCAGTTCCCGATACACGATGCCGCGAGCAGTCCATCAAACACACAGGAGGACCTTCTTCTGGTGCAGTGCTGGTTTTGGCTGTTTTGGAACCGGTTCATAGGTTGCTAACCAATGATGACGGTGCCGTGGAGCTTCATACAGGACCAATTTCTCATCACATGTCAACACCCTGTCCAAAAATGGCTCCTTCCTCAGACAAGAGAGCAAAGAAACACAGGTGTCCGATCGCGGTCTGGGGCGAGTCAAATCATGTGGGACCCATCGACCCAACCTGTAGTGCTTCCCAAGTTGATAGAGGTGCTGCCGAATGGTTTCTCCAGTCACACTGAATTGTAGTTCCAGTTCCTCACATGTCTGGTCACTGTTCGCCTTTATTGCTGCTTGAAGATCTTCATTTTGTACATGTGTTGGTCTTCCGGTACGTACTGTGTCTTCGAGTGTTTTGTCCCGCGCTTAAGCTTATTAAACAAATGCTGCACCCTCAGCGTATTCGCGACACCCTCACTACAGGCCTGGCATATTTTCTGTCAAGCTGCAGCGGCGTTTGACCTCAGTTTGAACTCGCTGATGACAACGCCCTTATGATGCTTTGTGGAGGTCCCATATTCACCCTGTCTTTACGCGAGTTCACGGTGTAACTGAACTGCCATAACCAGGTAGTATGTTGGATATACCCACACCAACAACTGGCTTTCACCTCATCTCCATTCGCATTCAACTCACGGTGTGAGGGCCAATTGAACACAGATCTCCACAAAAAGCGACAGAACTTTCTTGGTTACCTTAATAGTTTTTTCTGACAAACTATAAAAGAAATTGCTAAGGGCAAGGTCGGGGTTGTCTCAACAGTACGACCAGCTGTGTGTGAGTAGGCGTAGTCATGGATCGGAAGAATTCCAGAGCATAACATTCTTCTTCGCCGATTTTGCATTGCACATCGCAGTTTATTTAGTGTTTGGCAATACACACCTGCTGTAATTGTTCGTCCAGATTCAAAGAACTGTACAAGAATCACATCCTTTTGGTTCCAAAATACAGTTGCCACGATTTTCTGAACTGGTGGTGTTTGTTTGAATTTCTTCGCTTTAGAAGAACCAAAGTACCGTGATCGCATTGACTGCTGCTTCGACAAATCAGTGGTGTACGATATCTAGGTTTTATTCCCCGTCACTATGTGAGAAAAGAGGTGCACAACCCATTCTCCCTCCAGCGGACCAAAACAATTACCCGCAGCTGTCATTCTTTGCACTTTGTGAGCGTCTGTCAGCAATTTTTAGCAACTCGCACACAGTTTATGATAACTCAGCTTAGTCAATTCGATCCACAACTTCTACAGATACTTCTGAAATCTCTTCGGTGAGTTCAATTATTGTGAACAGGCGAAGTAGTAGGCCCCCGCGTATGGCTCGCCGAGTCAGCAAAAATTTCTCGATTCTGATTGGCTGAGAGAGGTCACGTGACGTTAGGCCCCGCCCACGCGGGAAATTCAAATATTCAGGTCACGTGGTATGACGTCATGAGTCACCCTGTGGGGAAATCCCTCATTCTCTTTTATGACCGGGATTTTTGAAATTTGTTCCCTTTTACGGGTAAGATGAGTGTTTATGATTGGTTGACAAATGTCACATGATCTTAGACCCTGCGATATTTGAAATTCGTTCCCTTTTACGGGTAAGATGAATCCTTTTGGTACCCCAATGCTGATTGGTTGATAGAGGTCACGTGATCTTAAGCCCTGTGACTTTTGAAATTCGTTCCCTTTTTACGAGTAAGATGAGTGTTTTGGTACCTCGATTCTGATTGGCCGACAGAGGTCACATGATCTTAGACCCGCCACACACCCCATGAGTGAAATATAGAGCGATATGTCGGTGATCACCCTAGACCTGTATTTTAGAATTTTGTTCCCTTTTATGGTTATCCTTAAAGTTCCCATGGAGGGTTCAACCTCCTCCTTAAATAACCATTTTTGGTATCATGATATTGTACTGAAGTTTACCTTAAATATTATCGTTCTCTTTGGCAGATAAGATGATTACCAGCTTTCTTACCTTGATGGAGATCCTGTCCTTGAATTAGTAGCCTATGTCTCTGGAAGTAACAATGGTGAAAGAGGGGTGTCGCTTGTAGATTTCTTATAACACATTGTTGTGAGTTTAAACGATTTATTGCTCAGTAAGCGCTTCATTAATGGAAACAGTGTTGCCAGATTTTTTTTTACCTAAACTGCTCCGATTCTTTTCGAAACGGTTCCGCAGAGTACAAGAAATTTTAAACTAAAAAATTTTTCGAACTAAAAAAAATTTCAAAACTAAAAAAAAATTTTAAACAAAAATTTTCGAACTAAAAAATTTGAAACAAAAATTTCAAAAAAAATCGAACTAAAAAATTTAAACTAAAAACTTTCGAACTAAATTTTCAAATCAAAAAATTTTCGAACAAAACATTTTCGAACCCAAAAAAAATTCGAACTAAAAAAATTAAAAATTTTTCGAAAAATATTTTAAACTGAAAACTTTCGAACTAAATTTTCAAATCAAAATTTTTCGAACTAAAAATTTAAACAAAAAATTTCGAACCAATTTTAAAAACAAGTTTCGAACTAAAGATGTAAACCACATTTGAAAATTTTCAAATCCAAATTTTTTTCGAACTAAATTAAAAATCAAATTTTGGACACTAAAAATTCTTTAATTATTTTTCGAACAAAATCGTGTAAACCAAATCTTGAATATATTTTTCACCTTAAATTTTCAAGATTACCATGATTTGAAAACAAATGTTCAGGGTTTCAAGAAATAATAAAACATATTTTTTTTTCAACTTGTTGTATTTAACGAAAGGTATGTGGTCTTCCTATACATGTTTATTAACATAATAAATACAGGATCTAATTAATGAATATGTTGGACGCGTCATCATCTTCGAATGTTGTAGACGTATCCTGTAAAGAAAAAGAAGAAACGACGGATTACTTTATGAATTTCTTTTTTTTTTCTGAAACAATAAAAATGAGTCAATATTGATAAGAGAGAAATAAAACTTACTCGTAAATGATGGATTTGTTTAGGCTCATCTTCCTCCTCGGGTACAGGATCACTGCATTTTTTTTCACCGATGGATGTTTATGAACTTTTTCTGGGTACTGCATTTTTCTTGGTGTTGCAGCTTTATGGTCAAGGTTCCTCCTTCGGTACGAGATGACTGCATTTCTTCCACTGATGGTGATGTTGATGATTTATGAACTCTTGTGGGTACTTCATTTTCTTCTTGGTGTTGCTGCTTTGTGGTTAAGGAGTGGAAAAAAGGAAAAGGAAAAAAGAAATGGCGGCCTTATTGGGTATTTACAGTTTTTTCTTCTTCATCTTCTTTTTCCAGTTCCATCTTCTGTTTTTTAACGTACCCGTACGGAACCGTATCATACGAATTGAATTCTTTAAATCGACGTTTTGTGTACTGGATACTGTACATTTTTTCTTCCTTTCGTGTGACGATGGTATGGTCTTTGGTCCTGCATATCTTATGGGGGATAGTGATGGTGACTTGTCCACGGCATTGATTTGTAATCATTTCTTTTAGCGTATTGAAATTTAATTGTTGTCCTGCATTGTAATTTAATGTAAATCCTCTAATTTTGCATATGTAACTGGTGACGTTGGTATCCGGATTGTATATTTCTAGGCTGTAATTTTTTGGTCCTCCACTGACAAATGTTTTGATGTATGCTCGTGGTCCGTAAGACTCCATCTCATTCGATAAGCATCCCAAGTACGTTGAAGGTTCAATGGTTGGCTCCCCGGGCTTCTCCGTAAATATCACAGAATCCGTGTCGAAATATAAAACACGTTCCTGCAACATTTCCAGGTACTTGTACAGTTCCAGGCGTGCCTGACATGTTGTAAATGCACCTAACACGACATTGGTGTTTCGGTTTTGAACAGGCACATGTTCATTGTACTCCCAGAACGCATACAACATCGTATCATTGATGGGTACAATTTGATGGAGTTTAATGTCGGGGGAAGTGAGTTTTTCATAAAATTCTTCCGGCCGGTCAATAATTGTGGTCTGGCTAAAGTTTGATCTTTGGCAAAGCTTTCCCCATAATGAGTTCAAACAGAGCTTAGATAAACTTCTTCGTGCAGGATTATTTTCAATTTTGGACGGATCCAATGCAATACCTTCACGCTCCAGGACGGTTTGTATGAATTTTGATTTGTCTTCTTCGCTGACACAGGAACTAGGCCAGCCAGACGCTTCCATTTTCGATTTTAAAAATGTATTGATATATTCCGTGAACAAGCCACCTGTTTTCGTGATGGGATCATATTGTTCAATGTCATAATCCCAAATTTCAAAAATTTCCACTGGTTGATATCCTAATTCTACTGCTTTCTGGATTTCATATGATACCCATGTTCCAGTGAGGCACCGCTCCTGGTCGTTGTGTGTACACGTTGCTGTAGGGTCTGGGTTCATTTCTTCGGCACACGCAGCACACAGTGGAAAGAGTAGTTTCTTGTTACATCGGTAAGGCAGGAGACCATGATAAAGATGGCGACTTGGTAATATCGTCATTTTGATTAGACCATTGACTTTATTTATTGGTGGTATATTTTCATCACCCTGTAGATAAATTCGTGGATGGCCTACAGGGTATTTAGCACACTTATTTACATAAGGATAAAGCGAGACAATATCGAAATATTTTATTACTTCCCCCGCTTTTTCATCGACTTGGTGGTACAATTTCACGCAATTGGTCCTTCCTCCAAAAAAGCTATCTCTTGGATTTAATGGTCTGCGGTTCATGTACGGGTGATTCTTCAGATACGTCGCCATTGCAGGATTTTGTTTTAAGAACTGATTAAATTCGCACTCCCACATTTCATGTACAATGTAGCCCAATTCACGCAGTCTTGCATTTTTTCTTTGCGTTCGTTCATAACGGAATTCCATGGTGTCTTCTGGATTGCTGTAGATGGGCTGATTACGGCCTGTAGTAAAACATACTTTACACCCGTGGTAAAAGCAGCCGGCATGCTCGTAGATGTGCTCCTCTAACGTCTCAGGATCTTGGTAGTAGCCATCAACATGGAATCCCGCAATAAACACTTCTTTTTGTCGGGCCGCATGTAAGATTTGTTTTCCTTCGCTTTTTTCAATGTAGGCCAGCCATTGCATTGCAGCGATCGATTGCGTACTTCTCCATCGATAGCCATGTGCCGGTAGAATTCCAATAGTGTTGGGTTTAAGGAAATTCCGGCGGAATACTAAATTAGAAGCACTGGCAATCGTGATCGTCTCCAAGAAGGGATTCACTTTGGTTTCTGTTTCAAATGACGTCATAAACGAAACGCATGCTTGTCGCAGTACATTGACATCTTGAATACAATACTTGAGAATTTCTTTCTGGAAATCAAACGTATCATTACGATGATCGTTGTACCACTGCATGAACTTGTTCCTGTCTTCGACGGCCATTTCATCTGCACCATAATACTTTGTTTCTGGAAGTGGTCCAATATACGATTGATTCTCCTTGGTGTTGAAGAAATGTGGGAAGTAGCCTTTGGTTGCGGGTAAATTGAACGCTTTTGACAATTTACTTAATGCCATAGGTAGGAAGTTCAACGAGTCAATGAACGTCAGATTATTCAACGTTAAACTCAGTATCTTGGTCCCATTTAATATGACGTCGGGTCTCCATTGGCATTGTTCGACCATAGCCTTTAGGATAAAATGTCCATCGTATCCCTTAGCGTTGTGCGCGACACAGAAAATCCTATTTATATTGGGACGCCGTTCCCGCAAGTACTGGAGAAAATTATAAACTGGATCCTGTCCTTGGAAAATATGCTGGCGCTGACCACACGTACTGCAAGACTGCTGGATATTATTGTTTTCAACACATGCATAACATACTTGTTGTGCAACCAATAAATTTGGAATGTGTACATACGTATTATCGCCAATATTCGTGTCCTGCATAGATTCTATATCATAGAATATCAACAAGGCTTTCTTTGCGTGCATGAGTGAAGGAACACCAGGTTTCAAGCATTGGCGATCAGGAAGCATAAAACATTGATGCGATCCCGGAACAATTTTCTTACAAACATTGCAAAAGATCTCATTGCAATCATGAAGGCGTTCTCCACTTCGTACAAAGGAATATACTCTGTAACATCTAGTACATTGCTTCACCATTTTGCATACAGGTTCCCCTTGATGATATGGAGCATTACGATGATTGTTAAAACATTCTTCGCCGTAAAATTGACGATTGCAGTCTTTGCACAATATCGGCGTTTGATTCTTGTCGCATAGAGGTCTCTGTAGACATTTGGAACATGTTACAGGACAATTTTTCACATGCTCATTACGTTTACTATACTTTTTATGGCACGCTTCACAGTAGAACTTGGTTGCAAAACAAGCAGTTAAGGATTGGATGATGTCAAAGTGGCCAGCCAAACAAATCAAATTTATGGGAGTGCGATTTTCATCGTTGGGCCCCTCGTACATGATGTCACGGCCTGTGAAACTAGTATACACTGTAATTTTATATTCTTTGAGGTATGACTGGAATTGTCGAATTTCATTTACACTGGCACCATGATCCAAATTGACTCCTGCATTTGCACATAACGCATCGACTTCATCGTCCACAACACATTTTCTCTGATTTTTATACTGCTTATGTCGTTTTACATCTACATTCTTGTATGCCTTCAGGCCAATAGCAATAACAAGGGCGTACGCCAAACACCTTGAATCTTGATTTCTTACACGTACAATCCCTCGCTTGATTCGTAACAATTCTTCGTTTTGAAGTACTCCTTGCCGCAAACCACCGCCGTAGCCACGTGGAATATCCACACGATGAAAATGAACAGTGAATGGCTCGTGCAGGAGAAATGCATTGTTACTTTGTAACACTCTTTCGAATGAGGCCCACATCGTTTCCAGTGTCAAGTTTCGTGCTTGGCGAAAACTCACCCAAAACGGTTTATTCGTGTTGCGTGGTGATATTACTGATAAACCAACCATCGCCTCATCGTCGACATTGGCTAACAAATGGTCCAGCATCGCTTGGAAACTGTTATGTACATACTGTATGATATCGGTTCCTACGGGCGGTGCGTTGAATTGAACTTCGAGCATTCTGCCCTCAATGTTAAATCGTCTATAATGACGAGTGATTTCATTGCGAACAATAAAACCCGATTCGGCCATGTTAATAAAAGGAGATAACAAACAAACAGGTACAATTGCGATAAATGTGTAAGGGAAAAAGGAATTGAGCAGCGTGAATTTACTACAAAAGAAAAGAAGAAAGAAAAATCTTAATCATCTGATAAACAGGAAATCATAACGTTTATGATAAATTCTTAATTAAGCAATTCATGTAAAGGTTCTGAGTTTGATTCCTGGCGGTGACGTTCAGAATCTCATTATGAAAGCACACGTACTAGAAATCAAAGTTTTTTTTTTTTTTTTTTTTAAATAATTATGTTACTGAAATGAGTGTTTTATTGCTGTCAAACTCGAGAGCACTACATCAGCATTTAACTGACCTACCATTCTATAGTGATAAAAAGAATGCATGAAATGAATGAATGTTTCATCAGTGCTGAGATGTGACAAAGTACGCGTCAGCATTTTTTTTTTCCACTCACAACGACCTTTAAATGATGCGTTTGCAAGTTGAAGAGACTCATCGAACATTAACGATACACATACGTAATTGTCGAAACAAAATCTGTATAGCGTATTTTTTTTTATTATTATTGTGACTAAGCGGTTAGCGTACATGGTTCGGACGTGGAAGTCCCTGGTTCAAGCCTCGGTGGGTTTGCTTTTCCACGTCGGGGCATGTCAAGCCTTTTCTGTAATTTAATATTCTCACGCGTTATCATACATTCTTTTCAAAACTAAGCTAAATGGTTGACGTGCACACCTCATAATACATAAACGTACATAAATCGTCTATAATGACGAGTGATTTCATTGCAAACAGTAAAACCCGATTGGACCATGATTAAAAAATGAAAACAACAAACAGGTACGGTAAAACAAATATGTAATGGGAAAAAAGGAATTGAGCAGCGTGAATTTGAGTTGATTTTTGATTTTTTAGTTTAGCGTACCTTTCAGCAGCGAGACTATATGAGACGTGGACCTACTGATTAACGTGGAATCCGAACCACATGAGCTCCCGCCGGGAATTGAACCCCGGTCTCCCACGCCAAAGGCACGTATGCTAACCGCTTAGCCCAGGAAATCATAACATTCATGATAAATTCTTAACTAAGCAATTCATGTAAAGGTCCTGAGTTTGATTCCTGGCGGTGACGTTCAGAATCTCATTATGAAAGCACATGTACTAGAAATCAAAGTTTTTTTAAAAATAATTATGTTACTGAAATGTGTGTTTTATTGCTGTAGCATGTAACTGACCTACCATTCTATAGTGATAAAAAAGAATGCATGAATGAATGAATGTTTCAACAGTACTGAGATGTGATAAAGTACGCGTAAGCATTTTTTCTACTCACAACGACCTTTAAATGATGCGTTTGCAAGTTGAAGAGATTCACCAACCGTTAACGTAACACATACGTAATTGTCAAAACAAAATCTGTATAGCGTAAATCTTTTTAACCACATATTCATGCACTCGTGGCTAAGTGGTTAGCGTACATGCTTCTAACGTGGAAGGTCCTGGTTCAATCCTCGGTGGGCTTGCTTTCCCACATCGGATCGCTGTCAAGTCTTTTCTGAAATTTAATATTCTCATGCGTTATCATACATTCTTTTCAAAACTAAGCTAAATGGTTGACGTACACGCCTCTGGCCTTGGTTCAATCCCGGGGCGGTTGCTCGAATATCACGTTAAGCTGAAGGGGTCGCTAATGCTTTTAAAAGGGAATCGAACCATATTATTCTCAGACATAGTTTCTAAAATTTTCTAATGCATTCTTTTCAAAACTAAGCGCACACATTTTTCTGGCCATGGTTCAATTCCCGACGGGCGCTCGCTGAAGGGACGCTAAACCATATCATTTATCGTGCTTACTTTTAATGTGTGGAGGTTCCTGATTCGTACTCCCACTTTCCCATTCCACTAATTTCTTCATAGTCTAAATATTTCGTACTAAAAGTAAAACAGTGTATTCGTGATCCGCCCACAAATATGAAATAAAAATGATTTTCGAATCTTGGGTGACAAATAAAATCTCACTGAACTTACCTCAATTCAATGAATAAAAAATCGGTGCAATGAAGCTTAAATGAAAACACTTTTAAAAGGAGATCTTCTTCACTCGATAGTTGAGAGCGATGTAGGATTTGAAAAATGAAATTTAGATTTTTATTTAGGTCGCTGCGAAAACGATGTCACCGTCAGCCAATCAGAAACGAGGAAATTTATAAAATGACATCACAACGAACCAATCAAAACGCTCGCTGCTTTTGTCATGAATCACGAACGAAAACGATGTGTAACAATCGATCGTGACGTCATTCACGTTTCTCAATAGTTACATCATATAGTATCGCAGTTCTGAACCCAAATGCTTTCTGTCAGGATCATGTCACTACATGTCGTAACTGTGACGACATTTCATTTTCCTCATATTCCATACGAGAATGTCAATGTTTGCTTTTTTTCCATGAATCATGCTGACACGTTCGTAGTAAAACAAAAGTAATGCGATCCGCTGACGTTTGCATTTTTTCAATCATATGTGCTTCTATGTCGTCACACAAAGAAGTCTATCAGCATTTTATTTTAATCCACGAACGGAAGCGTTACACTGTCAGATTTATTTTCTTAAAGTATAAGTGTATCCTTTTCAAGGACCATGGTTCGAAACCCTCCAAGCATGATTAAATCCGAATTCATTCATAGCTAAGCGGTTAGCATACACATCTTTGGTTTGAAAGACCTGAGTTCGATTCCTGGAGAAACATTTCTTAGGATTTTTCTAAAACTTGTTTCAATTTCTAGTTCGAAAATTTTAAAAGTTTAGTTCGATAAAAAGTTTGATTTGAGAAGCGTTACACTGTCAGATTTATTTTCTTAAAGTATATGTGTATCCTTTTCAAGGACCATGGTTCGAAACCCACCAAGATCGATTAAAACCGAATTCATTTAAGCGGTTAGCATACACATCTTTGGTTTGAAAGACCTGAGTTCGATTCCTGAAAAAAACATTTCTTAGGATTTTTTCTTAAACTTGGTTTAAATTTCTAGTTCGAAAATTTTAAAAGTTTAGTTCGATAAAAAGTTTGATTTGAAAATTTTTAGATGTGATTTACATCTTTAGTTCGAAACTTTTGTTTTTAAAAAATGTTTTACTTCGACAAAATTTTGTTTCAATTTTTTTTAGTTCGAAATTTTTTTGAAATTTTTAGTTCGAAAATTTTTTGTTTAAAACTTTTTTGTTTCAAAATTTTTAGTTCGAAAATTTTTTGATTTGAAAATTTATTTCGAAAGTTTTTAGTTTAAATTTTTTAGTTCGAAATTTTTTTTGAAATTTTTGTTTCAAAATTTTTAGTTCGAAAAGTTTTTGTTTCAATTTTTTTTGGTTCGAAAATTTTTAGTTACAAAATTTCTTTAGTTCGAAAAAAATTTTAGTTTAAAATTTCTTGCACGCTGCCGGAACCGTTTCGAAAAGAATCGGAGCAGTTTAGGTAAGAAAAAATCTGGCAACACTGTTTCCATTAATGAAGCGCTTACTGAGCAATAAATCGCTTAAACTCACAACAATGTGTTATAAGAAATCTACAAGCGACAAGGATTCCCCCCCCCCCTCCCGCTGGTAATCATCTTATCTGTCAAAGACAAGGATAATATTTAAGGTAAACTTCAGTACAATATCATGATACCAAAAAGGTTATTTAAGAGGAGGCTGAACCCTCCATGGGAACTTTAAGGTACCAAAAAGGTATCTTTAAGGTATCAACCAATCAGCATCGTGGTACCAAAGCATTCATCTTACCCGTAAAAGGGAACGAATTTTCAAATATCCCAGGGTCTAAGATCACGTGACAGCTGTCAACCAATCAGAATGAGGTATCAAAGTACTCATCTTACCCGTAAAAGGGAACAAATTTCAAAAATCCCGGTCATAAAAGAGAATGAGGGATTTCCCCACAGGGTGACTCATGACGTCATACCACGTGACCTGAATATTTGAATTTCCCGCGTGGGCGGGGCCTAACGTCACGTGACCTCTCTCAGCCAATCAGAATCGAGAAATTTTTGCTGACTCGGCGAGCCATACGCGGGGGCCTACTACTGGCGATGATCGCACTTTCTCGTTAACGCGTTTCAGCAGATCGTTCGTTTGAACATAGGCCTTACGCTACGGTGGTCATCGCCAGGAACATTTGAACGCTCTTCCCGAAACTCTGCACCACTGCCTGAAATTACCTTTACTCATTACTATCGATCTGTAAACAGCACACAATTTCCTACGGATGTCAGCTGGATTCTGTCCTTTTATGTTCAGAAATAGTATGATAGATTTCGCTTCAAATTTGGCGCGATTTTGTGTTAGGGCAAGCATTTCACCTTACTGCTACTCGCATGTACGTAATTCCACTCGGACGATTCTACCTCTGCCGCAAGCGCAAAATATCAGGGTACGCTTCTGCGCATGCTCAACTTCATCAGCAGTGTTGCCGACCCCGCGTAAAATACTATCGGCCGTTTTCTTGACATACCTAGATTAAAAAAGAAAACTTATTATTATAAGAGATGAAGTGCATTCAGTGAAAGAAGTTAGTGAGAAGCGAAAGTGTCTATAGGAAGACAAATCTTTGTACGAATATTACTTTGACATCTTAAAAGTGAATCAGCATAGTTCAAACCTTCAAGTATTAAAACTTTTTTAGTGTTTTTTGAATACTCGGAGTGTTTTTGTTATTACAGACCCAAATTAGTATAATGTCTCAGTAATTTCTTCAAATTTTAGGTAGAAGTGTTCGCATTCATGGTCTCACGGCAGGCCGAGATGTTGAATAGTACTGAGTATTAGCAGGATACAGTACAAAACCTAATGGAAGGTGAGTTTTTTTCTATGATTATGAAAGGAGCTGATGAAATGATCATGTGGAAACGAACGTGAGAGTCTCGCGAAACGCACGGACATAATGTCTACTACAAACATTGCCAGGGACCACTTTCAAGAAAGACGAGCGCTCTATTACACGGAGATTTTACTGATCTTTTATAGAAATGAAATGTGTGTGAATCTCATCTGGGCACTATTTCTTCACTTTTAAAAATCTTTGCCAGAACTTTTCTTTTTTATAAAACCAACGAGTTTATCAAAAGTCAGTTCAATTCTTCAACTTTAAACCCTATATAAACCTGAAGCGCAAATTTCAAAGCCAGACACACTTGCCAATCCCAAAATGATGGTCGTCAGCATGTATGACGTACAAATTTTGAGATGTCTCCTCCCCCCTTCCAAGGCATTCTTTGTTTTGACAAAGAAAGAGATTTACATCAGGGCATAAAATTTCAAAACCAGACAAGTAGATTCATAATAATCAATTTTGAATTGAACAATTCATATACATATTCAAAAATATCTTTAAAATATCACGTTTGTGTAACGTTCTTTCTCTATCTGCACTGAAGTATCAGTTGTCGACTGAGTTCTCGGAGCAAAGTCCTTAAATGAAGGATTATTGATGGAAATTATCAGCAAATCATCCAGTGTCGGTCTTCAGTGAATTCCTGTAGGCAGTCTTAACTCTGTTGAGACTGCCGAAACTTCTCTCACATGAAGCATACTCATAGGTAAAACTGCACAAAATGTGACAATTGGAAGCAAAATTTGGGAAACTCGTAATCAATTTTTCACTGTAAATCTTTTTCAGTGTCTACTTGAAACTCAGTGAAGAAAACAAAGTTTATATTCTACCCACTCTGCTAAGACACTCTGAGGGCAAGAAAGGAGGGGCGAATTACAACCTTGTGAAGACTTCACACTCGGTGTTTTCTCTCACCCAGTGACAATTATTTTACTGTACACTAGACTCCTGAGTATCCGGTTCGAGAATATCTGGCCTACTTTTCTTTTATCGTAATTAAATGAGGAAGGCAAGGCGTTGCATTAGCAACACTGCCACCAAGACATTGGAAGCGGGCGTCTGCTACGATCCTCCTACGTGTCCTGTGCAAAATACAAGTTGTGACAGGAAAAGAGCAGCGTTCTGCTCCTTGTTCATTAAGGCAGCATTGCAGTATATCAATCAGCAGGAGAAAGCGACGAAAGCTGATATCATCTATTTGCGTGAGTGGAGGGACATTGCGTCGCGGAAGAGAGCTTAAAATACAGAAGCAGACATCTATTAAGGACTTTTTCAAAAACTAAAAACTGTAAGTTTTGACTCTATCTTAAGGCTACCTTTTCATATCTATGTACTGTAAAATCAGTTTGAGTCAATTTCCTTAAGAATTAGGCCTACGATTTACGTTAATGTTTTGTTTATGTTTGCTGCATTTAAGTTTGGCATTACAGAATTTATATCAAAAATGTGAACAGTTTACATACACTGTACGTATTCTTTAGCTTACTTCTTCTCTAATTAATTCTTGAAACGTGCAGTGCAGTACATAAACATTTATAAACTACCAGCACAGAGCCAAATAAGAAGTGAGAAGATATGTACTGTATCATAACAGTGAGTTTTGGCATAAAAACTTTGTCTTCTGGTATTGGTGGGGCAAAGAAACGAGTTCATAGAACTCCGGCCTATCTGGCTTTTTTGTTATCCGACCTGTCCTTCCGCCACATTAGCCCGGATACTCGTGAGTCTACTGTACTAAAATCGTATGAGAAAACTCATACAGATGAAATAAACAAGGTAGTTATACACTACCACTTTTTTTTAAAAAAAAGTACTAAAAATGGGTAATTTGTTTCAAATAAATAACCTAAACAGATTGCATAATAACGTAAGACGATGGACATTAATGTTAGAAATGTATTAATGTAAGTATCAAAATAGAGGTCAGTAATTCCATGCAAACGATTCAATAACCAACTGTAATCTTCCTCAATGTGTATTTCTTAAGAAATTACGCTGTTTAATAGAACTACATATTTTGATCAATTTGCCCCACTGTAGAGATTATATTAATGTTTTTGAATAACTGCTATTTAATTTTCTTGCTGAAAACCAATGATGCTTGTTACTGATCACCACCTGGGTATTAACATGAGTACATTTTAAATTAATTACCTAAACAGAATTAAATTCTTGTAAAATCTGAATTTTTGTACACATTCTATTAGTGGCTGCAGAAGACAGGAAGATAACACATGAAGGGCACTATAAGAATTCGCAAATGAATTACTATTTTATCCCTCATCTTTAGGGGCACGAGTTTTTCGCACTAAGAATTTGAAAATTTCGCGTTTCATTTTTCATATTTCGCGTTTTGTCGCATTTCCCAAATAAAATTTCGCCTTTTGTAGCTCTTGTGGAAAAGAATTCCCTGACATTTTTACAATTGTTCCTTTTTTCATTGATCACTATAAAAATAAACCATTAATTACCTAAAAACAAAGTACACTGAATATTTCACTTGACAATGTCAATTTCATTTATAGAAAATTATTATTATTATTTTCAAATCAAACTGAGGAAAATCAGTAACTAAACTTACTTCAGATAAGATACTTCAGAGTAGGAAAGTTTTGTTGTCTTCTGAAAATATGGGCACAAGTTGCATTTAAGCATTAAATATAAGCATGCTACATGTCACTTATCATCAGCCCATACTTGGAAAAAATCCCTCACAATTGGCATTGCTTGTTGGAAGCCACACATATGTAAGTGCATTTACACCAAACTTCAAATAATCATCACTTCAAAACTCCCCATCCAACTGCGATGATTGGTGATAGCTAACGGGCAATCCGTATAGTCGTGTCCTAATCACCCAAAATACACAGTTCATGCTACGTTCTACCGTTCCGTCAGCGGAAAACTAGCGTTTTTAAAGTAATGAAAACGTATTTTTAAAATCTCGCGTTATATCGCGTATTGTTAGAAATTTTGAGCAAAACTGCCAATTTCGCGTTTTACCGCGCAACGGAAACCAATGAAAATACACAAAGAATACCATAAAACGTCAAGAAACTGAAAATTACTTAATTCTGACACATTTCGTTTTATCGCGCAGTGCGAAAGCTCGTGCCTCTACTCATCTTCTTTTAATGAAAGAACATTCTAAGTTTCCTGGCTATTTGTGATAACTACATACCTTGATAATGGCCCTGGGTTCGTTAAACCGGATGTTGATACTAGATCCATCAGGAAGCACTAAAGTCGTTGGGTATTGTCTCATGTACGTTGTACGGCCTATTTTGGTTATGCTACATCGGAGACTATTGAGATTTCTTTGTTGTAGAGCTATATTACAGTTTTGCTTGAGTAAATGCAATGATGATTTATACAACCAGGCCCACATTCTGCAAATAAATAGTAACATTAGTAATAGTACAATTGTTAAGTATCACATTAGTGATGTTAGCTTAGTAACATTTTGCTTATCTATCAGATGGTTACCTAATTCCTAAGTTCTATTACTGTTTGTTTTAACCTTTTCGTGGGAAGGACCCTTACCACTACGGGCTACTAAGTATGGTCTTATTTGCTCCACTGGCGTTATTTCCAGTACATCCATTAGTGGTTTCCCATTAAGAGAAATGGTAATTGCATTCGAACAACGCTTTCTTTTCATATTTTGAGTTGGTCATCTACTATGTAAGTATGTGAATGGAGGCTGATTACGTTTTTACAACTTTTCTCCATTTTCTAATTTGAAAGTTTTTTTCTTTCCTGAATACTGCATTCAAATACTGTATATTAGCAATGAACATGAACAAAACGTAGAATACAGAAGCAACAATCAGCATCACATCGGTTTTTATTGACTATATTTTATTCTTGTAAGTCCAATTTCTAATTGTGTATTTTGAAATAACATTGTAGGTGAATTGGCACCGACGGTACACGATTAGCGACTTGTTCCACTAAGTAAAAAATAAATAAATAAATAAAATAAAAAATAAAATAAAATAAAATAAAATAAAATAAAAATTGAATCTTTCAACTTAACGTCCCACCATCTTACCCTTTAGGCTAAGGGAGACGTATGATTAAGGCAAGTGAGTGATGATGGAAAATGTGGTGGAATGAGAAAGAGGAAACAGAAGTACTCCGAGAAAATCCATGGAAACGATGCTGTCCACCACAAACTTCCTTGGCCGCGGGTCGAACCAGGGACCCCAGCGGTGAGCGCTCTACCACTGAGCCACCGCACTCCCTTGCTGCTAAGTAGATGGACAACAAACCTATACATGTTTTATCAATGCACATAACCTTCAGACGTTTCATTTGTGTAAGGATGGCTCAAATTGCACTATACCTTGTCAAAGCAGTTTAGTTCTTTACAATGAAATTATGCTACTGTAAATCGATTTCAGAACAGCTTTGAAAGGTGTGTTCGATATCCAAACAAAAATATCCCCGATCCTAGTGGACAAATGAACTTTGGGGGTAATCCTATGCTGTAAACTAACCTTAAATCCAATAAGCTAGATGACACATAAACGTAAACTAGAAAATACATCATCCTATCACTTCTAGGAAATAATTACCCACGCAAGGTTAACAAAGATAAAGTGTAGGACATTTTTGTTAAAATTAACAACCACTAACCACAACTGTGATTTGTACACTCATGTCCCAAATTACTGTCGCATGTCTATAAATATGTTGTTGTTGGAATATAATTTGATAACGAATTCGCCCGGTATTTCTTATAATCAGCAAAGACATGTATGTGGCAAATTTCATCTCAAAAGAGCAGTAAATAAGAACAATAAAACGAAAATAAAACTTTCTTGTCTATTTAGCAACATTTTGTTTTACTCATTCTAATTTTCGTACTTGTAATTCTTTTCCTATGAAATTGACCACAAATATACATTTCCCGATTACACACATAGCATCAGTATTAAAAGTACCCTGCAAAATCATTATCAAATTATATTGTTACAAGAAGACAGTGATAGATATACGACAATCATTTTGGACATGAGTGTACATAGCCCAGAAAATCTGCTTACTCCTCCAGGATTAACTCTAACTTGTGGCTAAATTTCTATTTAAAGGTATGTACTGTAGATTAGGTAGTCGTAAATGATCAAGCCAGAAATTATATTTGAATTGAGTGTAAAGAAGCGATGCCCAAGTGAAACTTTATATGAGTTAAGAAAAAAAGACTATCAACACCAGGGTGGATTGATTTAAATCAGTCTGATTTAAATCAGGATTTAAATCACTTGATTTTTTAAATAAAAATCGTTGATTTAAATCAAAATTCCGAAATAAAATAATTTAAAGTGAAAATAAGTAAAATCCCGTTTCTGTTGTGTTATTTCGATTACGGAAGTTAATAATCATAATACAATGAGACTCAAATGTACAGTATGTACAGCATAGTATGAAAACAAGTGCCATGCACAGGATGATTAGGGAAAATTCCGCTTTGAACGCGTAATGGAGCAATCCTGCTTTCTTCTCCTCGAAACAATGGGTTTGGGTTTTTAAATCGTTAACTATTCCAACGGGGAAATCACCATCGATATTTAAGACGAAAATTCTTTCGTGTGCGCGTCTGCTAGTTTGTTCCCAGATAATATGGCGTATTTAGAGGGGTCCTATTCCCTTCTCCGATTTTTTTTTAAGATTTATAATTTTAGGCGAAATTTATGTATGTATTTCATAATTACCCACCCGGTGTCTCATAATTACTCTTTTGGAGGGGACTTATAAGATAGCACAAATTTGACATTTACTCATCAACTTATAAGATGACAGGAAATTCTTGGCAGCAAAGTGTTACTCTACTGGCACCATAAACTGCTACCTAAATTAACTGCTTTCAAAACTACTGTAAGCTGAGTAACGTGGAACAGTTGTGAACTCTGTCTCATAATTACCCTCACTGACCCTATCCGAGCATACCTGTAGTAATAAAGTAGAAATAATTAATGAAAATGTGATTACCATGTAGTTCATTGCAAGGAGTAGCAATTATATACAACATAAACTAATCTTGTATGTGTATTTTCCAAGGTATTTTTTTGGGGACTTCTTCACTGTAAACTGTGTTCCTCCTCAGCGTCCTAATCATCTATGCTATACACACTTGTCTTTGCTTACCATTTTAAAGTTAAGTTTACTATGAATAGCGCCCTAACCGTGTTAGCCAACCAGATTTGCTCACCTCAGACTCAATATACTTCACCGTCAATCAAGAAGCAAATCTCGTGCATCGTCAGGGCCGTGCCGTGGAAAATCAGCGCCCTGGGCGAGAGTATACGACGGCGCCCCCATACATATATTCCAAGCAATTTTTCCTGTCTTTTTTCCTTATTTCTCCCGAATTTTTCGCCCCCTTACTTCGGCGCCCGGGGCCCTCACCCAGCTCGCTCCCCCCACGGCACAGCCCTGTGCATCGTATCTAGTAAGAATGGAAATACTACAAATAGAATACGAGGTTTTAAACCATTACGAAGTGATTTAGTTGCAGGTAAAGTTTAGACACTCCACTCGAATAATTGTTGAAAAATTACAATCCTTTCACAAGCTTCCCTCTTACTGTTCTCCAAAAGATTGATTGACACAATATCCGACTTAGCACTGATTAAGTTCAAGGGGATCACTAGAAGTAATATTTGAAAACTTACAACTCTTTCACGATTTGCGCATAAATACAGCGTGCAGATATGTGTCATAAAAACTATAGCGCAAAAAACACAAACCAATCTGTGCTAGGCGCTCGACAAAAAGCATGAATGGTATCTAACCGAGTCACGACAGGGCGAGTCAGCGATGGCGCGCGTGAGAAAGAGTAGTGAAAACATGTGATTTTCCACAGTGATACAAGTTCCTATAGCACTTCTAGTGATTTCACACAAGTACCGCAATACTTGTAATTGTAAACATAAAATACACCACCGGTGGAAAATAGGGTGCAGAATAAGAATAGTCTGTCCAACTAAGAAAAGGTTCTTCTTTCACTTTTCTTTTATTAAATGACTCCCTAAGGCATTCTGAACTATTATTACTCTAGCATATGTCCAAATAATTGTGTATTGATTGATAATATGCGTGCTAATTGATGTGTCCTGAAAATGTGATATCCTATTAACCAGCAATTCTATTGTTGCAGATATTTCATCACGAAATTCACTCGTAGTCCTTGGAAATTATATCTTAACGCCCGATGGCAGAACTTTCTTTGTCTGTCTGCGATGAGCTTTGTAAGTCTGCAGGAATTCTGCAAAAAGTTTCTGCAGAAGAAACACTTGTGATTCTTAAAAATAGGCTTTACGCGACGTAAAAAACAGTTCAAACTATATTTATGCGAGTACTCCGTCCATTTAAGACATCTACACATGGTAGGCATGCTTTTATACATTTTTGTTGGCTAATTTTTTCTCCTCTGGCAATTTTTCTGTGATCACATCGCAGATCGTGGCATGTTCTGCACGAGTTAGATGAATGTGTGCATATTCACATTACAAAAGCGCGTCAGAACGTGTCATACAAAGCGTCTGTACAAAAAAACTAAGACCAACTTGTGGTACGTGAGCACTAAACAATAATGCAATCTAATGGAGTCAAGGCAGGAACGCAGCAGATGGACATGGGGTTGCGTCCCCAAGTAACAAATTCGCCAGGGGCGGAGGGTATGTTCATAAATCAGAATAGTGTTAAGAACATTTATTATCGCATAAAATCACATAGGTTAAAACACTTTTCATAGTTTCACACTTGTAAACTAAGATACAGGTTTTATACAGCATGCAGAAATACTCTGCCGATGGAAATTATTATTTTATACTATCGTGTTTGATATGCACTCTGTCATTTTACCCTTGTAATGGATCTACACTTCTAACATGACGCTTGTAAACCTGAAATACTGGTTTCCCATATTATGAAAAATTCCTCCGCCAGTAGAATTAAACGTCCCAACCCAAACCCTCTTACATATACACATACTGATTTCAATCGTAAATTTACAATTTTTATAACAGACTATTCTTAATCAGTACTGAAATAGTACATAATACAGTAATCTTTCACATGCACTCACTTATTTCAATTGACGTATAGCATATGCAATACTTTACCCTAGCAACCCTATACATTTAAACATAAAATACAGTTGTATAACTTACTACTTAACTCAGGTTCTCTCAAGCAGACGGTTCTACCAAATAGAAAATTACTAGGTAAAATACGATGTGAAACATCTTTCGGGAAGGAATGGAAGTGTGAATATACGTAATCACTGTCAATGTACAGCATACTGAAATGAATTTTGAGCGATAGTGAAAATATTGTATGTGAAGTGTGCTCTTCCACTATTGTCGTTTATGCGTATCTCCCACGTCGCTGACACGCCTGCTCCCTACGGACGTACTTGCTCGCTATGGCACGGGCCCTACTGCTGCGCTTCTACCCTAACTCAGAAAGCATTTGTGTTTTTAGTGGCCACCTAGCACAAGTTAGTTCTTGTTTTATGAAATGCGTATTCATACTATGTCCTCCTGAAGTCAATGTACAAGTAGTAATGTAGCTCCTCATTTAGTGTACTTTCTGCTAAAGAAATACAAAGCTCTAACCTACCCTGAAAATGTAAGAAATGTGTCAAAATTTGGTAGAACCGTCTGGTCGAGTAATGCCCCAAAAGTAGTAATTAATATCCGTACAGTAATTTTTCATACGCACTCACTTATTTGAACTGTCATATAGCGTTCGTAATAAGAAAACTGTCCAGAGATGGGGGGCCAAAATTAGTGGAAAACGGGATCATTTACAGAAGTGAGTTGATAGTGATGAGAAAATACCGTACACAATTTTTTGAAGGCAGTAGGGGACCTGTACAAACCGTAAAGGTAAGTGATTTATGTGAGAAAAGAAAGTGAACTGTTTGTAACGAAGACAGAAAACAACGTGCCCTGCGCGGCTCTAACCGCCTTCACTCGCTAATGCTCGCTCGGCAATACTGTCTGAATTAAATGTTGGTAACCTAAGTTAACGTATGAAGCCGGAAAAACATCGAATCGGAATAGAATATCGCAAAAAAGTAGGCGAAAGAGCTGGCAGCCCATTGCTAAACAATAGCACGTAATAATTTCATTCTAGTGACAATTTAATTGTAAATATAGAATACAGCTGTGTATTTAATTCTGCCACCTGCAGAAATTTGTTTTTTATTAGCATGTCTTTCCATGCAGAGTATTGAATTTCATCCGTAAGTTTTGCAAAATGTGGTGTGTCTGAACTTAACCATCACCATTGATTTAATGCATAATACAATGTTTCTAAGAACTACCCTAACGCGCTGCTGTTATTAGTCTGTACATTAAAGGCGTGAAATTTTAAACACCGTAAATATGATAAATATTTCATTCTAACATTACGTGGTAGCCTCCGTAATTTGTACGAAATAATTTGCCTTGTACTTTGCAAATGAGTACAAACATGAATTATAAAATATATAATAATTCAACTGTTTTTACTTGAGGAGAGTAATGTAATGTTTACTTATAGCACAGAGAAAACTTACATAATTCAACCATTAAATTTACAACAATTTACACATCTATCTGTATACAAATAAATAGAAATTGTAATTTTTTTCACTGTTCGATCAACATTAGAAAACAGAATAATACTGAACAATCAGTGTTACCAGTTGATATATCCAAAATATCAGTAGCAAGCGCTCGAAAATTTCCCTATATTACAGTAGACATTTTTAATGTTAATATAGCATCAAACAACCTTTGTATAAGGCGCACTAATGCAATTTCTCAGCTACTTAATTATAGAAATTTGGATAATACTGCTTAATTCCACTACTTCTTATATTTTATTATAAACTGAAAACTACACATTTGAACTTTACTTTGAAACATCTAGTTTTGAAGGTATTTAAGATAATTGTATTGTGTCGGAAGGTTTATTGATGTAGAAAAGCTTTTTCATTTCCAAAATAACTTTATTCTAGAGGCAAAATAAAATAGTGCATCATTTCAAACTCCGCGTTGTAAGTCCTTAGATTTTACCTAGCTATCAATCAACAAAGCTTCTTAGAAATGAAACATGTGCGTAACATGAAAATCTGGTGTTCTACAGATACACTCTCTTAAAAAAAAAAGAAAAAAAAGAAAGTTAATATAGGCGATATAAAATCGATAAATAATGTATTGAGTTTGTTGTAAGTCTTTTTAGTCTCTGAAAGTTTTTGCAGCCATTATTATTTTTTAAAAACAAAATCCACAATTACATAAAGTTGAAATTTCAGGAGATCTGAAATTATTATAGTTGGAAACATTGTAACAACTTGCTGGATAATGGTGACATCTTTTGAACAACGTTGAAACTTGAAGTGACAACAACGGTGGAACTTGAAATGCAAGACATGCAGCATTGCCACGTGTATACCACGTGAGAAAATTTGGTTTACATACTGTGATATTTTCGCAATTAATATTAAAATCGGAAGTGGTAGCAGATTTCTACTACTTCCAGGTTTAGTAAAGAGATTAGAAGAAAGATGGAACAGTGTCGACGCCAGGTAATATCTAGGGGGGGCAAGCACGGAGGAGCACAGAAATTTTGGGGGCAGCATTTTTTTCTCTTTGAGTTCCGAAAATAGTAGTTAAATATGACTTGACCTACATTATAGTAGAGGAGCTAAAGTGGTGCCAGGTCCCCTCTCAAAAACTTGCTGCTCCGAGTCCCCCCTACTAAGTTGTGACAGTTACTACTAACTAAAATATTAAAAATGTGCCGATAATTACTTTGTGCTAGCAAACATTCATAAATGTTTTCAAAGCACTCACAACTACTATTAATCCCGAAAATACTAACATTTGAGCTGAGCACAGGACAAAAATCATTTATTATACTATATCTGAAGTAAAATGTCCGTTATAAAACTACATTGTGTGTGGAATTTGTATTTGACGAATACCGTGTGCGTTTGGTTGGGGTTCTGCCGTTTCCTCCCAATTTCTTCATTTCACTATTTCGTTCACTATCATCATCAGGCTCGAAACCAGGGAGAAACCAAAACGGGAGCGGTTCTTACCTTAAATTAACCCCTTCTAAAATAAAATATTGGAGACTATTTTTAAATTGACTGAAAACTAGATATTGAAAATCTTACAATATTATTTATCAAATTACAGTCAATTTATGTAGTGTGTATATTACTCATTTCTGCATAAAATAATATGGTTCTTGCTAGATGCACAAAATATTTCCCATTGGCCGTTACCTGTTTGGAGAAGGAGTTCAAATCGAAGTATCCTATTATTGCACCATGATAGCATCCATGGCTTGAGACCAGATACACTTCAAAAGAATTATCAGTTGCATGGAGGCAAGAAATGAATCAAATGTCCCCTATCCTAAATAAAATGTGAATTGACATTACCTAAATTTGAAAAAAAAAAATGAAATCTTTGAGTTTTACGTCCCACGGTTATGCCGGTTAGGCTAAAGGAGACGGTGATTATGAGAAATGAATGAAATGGTGGAATGAAGAAAAGTGTGAGGAAACGGGAGAACCCCGAGGAAACCCACGCTCACGGTGTTTGTCAACCACAAAATTCACTTGGCGGGAGCAGGTTTTGAACCCGTGGCCGCATGCACCAGAGGTGAACGCTCTACCACTGAGCCACCGCGGCCCCTTATCACCTAAATGTGATATTATTAGGCCTATTATTATTATTATTATTATTATTATTATTATTATTATTATTATTATTATTATTATTATTGGGCCTACAAATGTTTTTTCCACGCTCCTCGATCTTCAACTTCCTCTTATAACTCCCAATATTTTCTTCTATTTTCCAAATCATCCATTTGTTGCGTTCTTCTTCTTCCTAACCCTCACTTTCCTTCCATCTTTTCCTCTTTAGCGGTATAAGGAGCACAATTTCTACGCAAGATGTATCTAATTCAATTGGCCTTCTACGAAGGATGCTGGCTAAAAGCGTCTTCTTCTTTCCTATCCGTTTTAAAACATCTTGTTGCTCTGTCTGTCCATTTTATCTTCTCCTTTTTCCTCCAACACCGCACTTCGAAGGTCTCTAAATATTTCTTCTCTAACTTCCGTAGTATCCAATTCTCTGAACCATACAGTCCAATACTCCGTAGCAGTCCAATAACACTTGACCAACTTCTTCCTTGGTCCAATGCTAATGCTACTAAAGATATACCACATTTACTTGACACCTAGTCTAAGCGCTGCTATCGGCTGAAGGAATTCCACTCCCTTTCGCTTAAGCTCTCTCAGCTAGCAACAGCTGAACCCTTACTGGCTCAACGCGTGGGTGTGAGCTTTAGTTCGCATTTTTGCCACGGCTCAAGACATTTTGGCAGCACTATAGTTAAGAGTAATCTTTTCTTGTTAAATGCCTCGTTGGGCTATGACAATTCTTGACCTGATTTCTTTGGTACAGTAAAACGTCTTTCATCAAAGTGTTTCCCAGATACTTGAAATGATCGACCTCTTGGAGTTCTCTTTGTTCTATTCTGACCCGTAAAGGCATGTTTCCAGGGGATATTCTCGTGACTTTCGATTTTTTTGATGTTGATTTCCATTCCATATTAGTTTCCTAGTGTCAGCTATTTTGTCAATCATCTCCTGTAGTCCTTCTAAGCTATCATAACCATGTCATCTGCATACCTGATCTTGTTAATGCTATACTATAATAATATTCAATTTTACGTGTATAAAGGAAGGAATGTTTTATTTTTAATTATTAACAGGGAACAAAATACCTCGCAAAGCAACATGTGTTAAATGGATACAAAAAAATAAAAATAAATAAAACAATGGAAAGCTTTGTGGTTTTGATTATACGTATATGTATTATTTTCTTGTATTTTTTTCTATTAATACAACGTAACCGAAAAGTTTTTGGCGTTCGTGATTCTCACAAGTAAACCTTACGTTTGGGTGAATCGAGTTGCTGACTGAGACACATATGAGAAAGTAGTACTAAATGTGGTCAGTATTTCAGTGAAGTTTTAGGTGCGAAGCTCCAGGGGTTTAGGAGATACAGCTACCAGAACATCACATGGAATTACAGAATAGTCTTCATACAGTTGGAGGTAAAAGCTTTGTAAGACCTCTTGTAACGACAAAAGGTGAATAACAAATGTATGGGTACCTATTAGGACTAGAGGGAAGTCATATAGTAAGGGTATACCTGACGGCGGCCATCTTGAAATCCGCCATTTTGAATTAAGGTTAAGTTTTTAAAATAGGAATAGGTTCATGTGATACATGATTTAAGGCGCAAATTTAATCAGAAGAACAATGGTGACGTTAATTTTGATTTACGCGCAGTTGGTAAAATGTTACAGGGAAATTAAATATTGTTGCAGAATATGTATTAGTCCTTTACCCCACATTGTAAATTGTGTGTTAATGATAATAATTAAATAAAAAGCAGGTGGATAAATATTAGGTCTATGGTAAGAGTTACCTTGATGGCGGCCATGTTCAAATCCGCCATTTTGAATCAAACAAAAGTTTTAAACAAAACGCATAACATTGACACCTTATTAATAGCAAATTTTTCCATAACCATTTTTGCTTTATCATTAACCAGCACAAAATTAAATGGATCGCTCCTTACGACTACTGCTTTGACGGAATTGTTAACGACAAATGTGTCAAGTGTAACTCGATTGCCTTTGTCAGGTGTGCTCACTGTGAGCAGAGCATTTGTGCAAGTCATGCACTCTTTTCTGAACTACATATTGATTGTACTAACTGAGAACTTTTCTGGAAGAAAGACCCAAGTTCAATTATGACTCAATTCCACTTTGGTCATTTTTCCTTAAATTAGCAACTTGTTTATGCGATAACAAATGCTGGTAAATGAAAAAGCAAAAATGGTTATACCGTTGGATTTATGGTAAAATTTGCTATTAATAAGGTGTCAATGTTATGCGTTTTGTTTAAAACTTTTGTTTGATTCAAAATGGCGGATTTGAACATGGCCGCCATCAAGGCAACTCTTACCATAGACCTAATATTTATTCACCTGCTTTTTATTTAATTATCATCATTAACATAAAATTTACAATGTGGGTAAAGGACTAATACATATGCTGCAACAATACTTAATTTCCCTGTAACTTTTTACCAATTGCGCGTAAGTCAAAATTAACGTCACCATTGTTCTTCTGATTAAATTTGCGCCTTAAATCATGTATCACATGAACCTATTCCTATTTTAAAAACTTAACCTTAATTCAAAATGGCGGATTTCAAGATGGTCGCCGTCAGGTATACCCTTACTATATGACTTCCCTCTAGTTTTAATAGGTACCCATATATTTGTTATTCACCTTTTGTCGTTACAAGAGGTCTTACAAAGCTTTTACCCCCAACTGTATGAAGACTATTCTGTACTTCCATGTGATGTTCTGGTAGCTGTATCTCCTAAACCCCTGGAGCTTCGCACCTAAAACTTCACTGAAATACTGACCACATTTAGTACTACTTTCTCATATGTGTCTCAGTCAGCAACTCGATTCACCCAAACGTAAGGTTTACTTGTCAGAAACAGATGTACACCGCATGGTGGTCAATCTCGAAGTAATTTCCATCAGCATCCAATACCCTTTGCCAACGTCGTGCAGCTGTGCAATGTCCTGCCGATAAAACTCAAAGCTTTTGGCCGCAAAGAAAGCCGTGAGTGCGGCGCAGGTCTGCCTCATTATCAAATGATTTCCCACACAGGTGGTTGTCCTGGGAATGGATAAGTAGTAATCAGATGGCGGAAAGTCCGGCAAGTATGCCCGGTAATATTCCCCAGCCAAGTCGCTGATTGGTTTCACTCGTTGACCTTGCCCTCTGTGTTCTTGCAT
Organism: Thermobia domestica; assembly: GCF_964235325.1. Classification (NCBI taxonomy): domain Eukaryota; kingdom Metazoa; phylum Arthropoda; class Insecta; order Zygentoma; family Lepismatidae; genus Thermobia; species Thermobia domestica. Next base: position 11,467,589 of record NC_137469.1, read on the forward strand.
TTAACGCTCTTACGACTAACCAACGCTCGGTCCTGCTGCTGCGATTCTATAATGTAACGCTAAAACAGTGCTTGAGACCTAGGGCTTGGATGAACTAGTATTGCCTACGAAATTAGAGAAATTTCGAGATGGCACGAGAATTGTAAGTTTCTAGTCTTGTCTCGAATTTGACCATGTACTTCTGGTCTCGTTGGGAATAGTAGAAAGAAGGCTGTTCGGAGCATAAACCTGTTGCGGCCTTAGTCATATATACAATAGGATAAGTCTGGTAGAGATGGACCCCTGTGTGAGACGAACCAGGGCCAAAAGTCGTAGAATATCCACCAGGAGTACAGCGTGAATCTTGTATAGTGTCATGGTGGATGTATGCTAAAGCCTGTCATCTATGCCCTCGGAAAATATGCGAACTATACTTCGGTCCCACCCCCGCCATCCTCTGACGGAGGAAATTCTCCCTTTGCTTACGGAAAAGAAGTGAATGACCTCCACTGTGCTGCCAATTTATCATTCAATCATTTGGTCTTGACAAGTGAAGATCGTAGGCTACTTAGAATGGCTAACAAGACACAGGACAGCGAAGTCCCTGAAATAATTCATTTTGGCAACGCTTCCGCATCTAACAATTGAAAGATCTCGGCCGCAGCAACTTGTCCCTTCTCTTTTGAGGGAGGTACGTGAAAGCACACATCGACTGCAGCGCCAGAAGGGTCACAGATCAAATAGAAAGGCTCTAGCCACTGTATGCTTTCCTGAAAAAGAAGTCCACACTTTTCTTCAGTAAACGAGATTTTTTATTTCAGGTAGCTCAAAACTTTCTTTGCCACATTTCATTGAAAGCAATAAAAAAAAAAAAACTATGACGTTTCCCGCGTTCAAAAACTACAATAGATAAATTACCTTTCTTGTCTCTCCTTCTTGGGATAGATGAATCACTGTCATTGTGGGAAAGATGGACCACATCAGCTTACATAGAAACAGGAAGAGGAAGGTTAAGTGCACCAAATCGACCACCAAAAAGAAAGAAAGAAAAAAAGAAACAAGAAGAAGAAAATTCTGGTCATCTCTTCATCTTCATCCAGTGATGATGATCAATCGATAACATATGTTGACAGTAATCATATTGTGGAGTATGATGAAAACGAATGAGTTCGATGCGGCGAAAATTATAATGGAACAAGAAAAAAAAGACGACTGGATACAATGCATTATGTGTGAACGCTGGTTACATGATGACTGTTCGAAGTATGAGAATGTTTGTGATTTGTGTGTCAAAGTTTTCAAATATACAAAACAAAATGCAATGTATGGTAAAATGTACGGGGGGCACTCGTTTTTCTTCTTAAAATATGAAACATTCTTGCTATTTGCAAAATGTTTCTTTCTAGATTCCATATTAAAAAGAAGGTTCATTTTAAGATTTTCTATATTTCTATTTTAGTTTAATCAATATTAGATTATATAAGATTAATATTAGATTTTAGTAAAATCTTAGTAGGTGTATAATATCTATTTTATTAATATAATATTTACAGACAAAACTGATCCCATTTATTTATTTATTGTTCAGGTTCTGAATATGGTCCATCACACCCACAGTATAGACAATTTGTCCAAGAGAATAAATCTGCATTTTTTAAGGATCTGTGAATTAAAATTGTTTTATATATAAAAAAAGAGTTTATTATAATAAGATTAATGGTACCCCAACTTGTGTGAAAGATAAATATGAATATTTTTCCTTACTGAAATATTTGTACTAGTATTGTGTATTTACGACGATAAGTTATGTTTATTGTTAGAATCTCCTTTTACGTTTTTCATGTTTCCGTTTCTTATCTTCCGAACTATTTACTCCAAACATAGCGGATAGGAAAAACAAAGCTCCGTTTTTGTCCTCCTGTTTCATCTGTTTTCTGATAGTTTTAATGGTCAATGACATAGGTCTACATATCTAAATCATTTCGAAAGCGTTTAGAACAATAGATTTACTTTTGGTTCTATTTAGCGTCCCTTTCAACAGCGAGGCTCAGAAGCTTAGCTAGAGATTTCGGCGCCCGGGGCGAGACTAGGAGTCAGTGCTCTCTATACGCTTATCTCATCTCACCACATCTTTTTTTTCTTCTTCTGTCGTGTATATATAAGAAAAGCAGTTTTTGTTATGCTGCGCTGAATTTTTATCAAGTTGCTTAGACATACCATTGCAACAGCCAAAAGCGATCATTATGTATTCTTTTACAAATAAGAACTGTTTTCAAGAGGCTTATTTCGGACTTATTTGTTGTTGTTGTTGTTGTTGTTGTTGTTGTTGTTAAACTTGGCAAAACTATCTTTGGTTGGTATACAAGTTCACTTGGAAAACAGTTGGAGGGAAGGGGAGAAAACAAGGAATGTCACAAAAATGCATTTTCGAGAAAACGGCATTTTAATATTGAAAAACCACGTAAGAAGAATAGGGTTATTAAATCTTTTGCTCCTTTTTAGATGGACATTTCTACATCTACGCATGCGTGGCATATACAGTCAAATAGCACCAAGAGTCACCAACAGATAGGAGAAAGCACATACATGACATTCCTTGTTTTTTTTCCTTACCCTTTAGTTATGGAAATTTATTACTAATTTCATCGTCTTCATACTGTCAATAAGAAATAAAATCTCAATACATTAGAAACTATGTGCTTTTAAAATGTTCCAAATTGGTGACAACATTCATTTCCAGTACTAAAATGTAAACTTTTGTAATTTTATTCTTTATGTCACCACATAAACAGCATTTTAATTTCGATTGAGTTCAAAAAAAACTTATCAAGTAAGGACAAAGGAAAACTCATTGTGATGGTTAACATTGCTTTTTCTTCACATATCTCTTGATATTTGGTGATAACTTCGACAAAGCACGCCTGAGATTACTTTCCACGTCCAAACGGTTGCGATACTTTGATTTTATTGTGGTCTACGCCGAAAATCGTGATTCACAGAGGTAAGTTGTCGAGAACTGAACAAGAACTTTTAAGGTTTTCTTTGCTACTCTTGGGTAAACAGACAGGAAACAAACCCAAAATTCTTCGAAACGCGTTGACTAAAACAGTTCTTTAATATCTGAATCGCACTTCAACTGTTTCCTCCTCAATTTCGTGTGGAAGTAAATTTACATGGTGAAAGAATTGTGAAAGATTCTCTTAATAATTTGCGCTACTAGTTTTCAAACAAATCAGTAAAATATCGCTTGAATTCATCATAGACTGAGTTGATATGATCTCTCCACGTGGTTAAATCGCACTCTTGATTGTAAAGAAGTTCTAGGAAAAAACGAATAGTTCTTTCAGTTACATCCCTTAAGGGAGATTTATAAAGGAAGTCCCAGTGTTAGAGCCTTGTGGACTATGTCACTATATTTGTTTTAATTATAAATTGTTTGAAATAAGAATATGTACTAAAATGGCACGTGCCAAGATGGCCGAATTTGCCTGTTTTAAATAAAATTGTTTATCACACTATTAATGTAATAAGGAAGGATAAGCGGCGCATGAATATATTGAAAATGTAAAATAGTATATGAAAATTGTAACAAGTAGTAAAATTGTCCAAAGTAATGAATTGTAAATAGTAAAAATTGAATGAAAAATGAGAACAAAGCTCCCCAATACTTAGTGTTTACAGCGTCATCTCTTATATTCCTCACGAATAGTTGTGTGTAGAAATATTCAAACGGCGTTTCCATAGCAAGATCTTTTCTATGAAAGTTCTAAAACATTACAATGGCTTTGTTATAAAATATTACTAGCCGAGGCATACGATAATCCTTGAGCTATATCACTTAAAACTGCCTTAAAGTAAATCTATTATTTTATGCACTAAATTCCATTTACTAGCTACTTACATGTTTCAGTCTCGTCTTGGAGGTCAACTTCTCGCCTCATTTTCATGTCACACAGTAATAATTTTAATTACGCACTAATTTTATAGGCATTGTAATTTACTAAATGCATCACGTCTTCCTCTTCCAAGCCTAAAGCATCAATCAGGTTATAGCCCACAGCAAACCTCTTGGTGTGGCTACGGAATCAAATTTTAAACCTCTAAAAATAGGATCAGTGGTAGCCCACAGCAAACCTTTTTGCGTGGCTATATAAAACTAAATAAATCTCAAAACCTCTAAAGTAAACAACAATCACGGCCCACAGCAAACCTTTGTGCGTGGCTTATAAAACTAAATAAAACCAAATTAAACTCAAGACCTCTCTCTTCCAAAATCAAGGCATAAAATAAAAAAAAAATCAATTTGCAAAACCTGTTAACCAAAAACTCATTTTTAAAAAAAACCTGCAGCACCTTAGCCCACCATTCAAAAACAACCTCCGTGACCTCAAAACTCAAAATTTAAATACTGTTGCTATTTTTCATTTTTAGGTCACGAGCTAGTTTCTATAACTAAATTTTACTTAAAAAGTTATTTTTTTAGCTTGTGTTCCGTGTCTTAATGCAGCCACGGAAACTTTTCCAACGGTTTTTGTTAAGTTGTGAAAAAAAAAAAACAGGTTTATTTTGTTTAATATTAAAATTAAAGTTTTTATATTTTTTCATCCTAGGTAATCATTACAGTTCTTATCAAGTCATAAGATATCTGACTTAAGCTCATACAGTCTACTTAACATATTACCTTTCGACAACCAACGAACTTCGGCATGTGAGAGTAAAGTTTTATGTTCAGCACTAAGATACACACTAAGCCTCAAAGAAACGAGTATTCAGAGCACTTGAAAATTACAAAATTAACAACTTTAACAGCAAACGATAATGCCTGCTTCAGGTTCTTTGGTAAAGTTTTTGCAGCTAAGGCTTGCCTGTGAATTAAGCATTGCGAATCAATAATTGTAGGATTTCTGTCCTTTCCAGCTTTACAAATCCAGATCGCGAACCTAACATTGCTGGAGCTCCATCAGTACATATTCCTACAACTCTGTCCGAAGACAGTTGCCAACGTTCTCGCCTTCGGTACTGGGTTCGATTCCCGGTGGGGGCACTCAGTCGAAAAAGTGTGAAACACTTTTTCAGGCCAGCCACCCTGAACGAGGTTCTCCTGGGTTTTCCTCACTCACACCAGGCAAATGCCGGGGTGATACCTAAACTATAGGCCCCAGCCCGCTTTCTTCCTTCCCCTTCCCTGGATAGTGTGCTCGCCGAGGGACGTCATCCCTCAAACGTGACGGGTTAAATGGCCTTAGATGCCGAAAGCCCAGAAATCCTAAATCTCTCCCACGACAAATTAATTTCAACAAAAAATTAATACTGATAGCAGAAAAAACATCAAAGTCTTTGGATGATATCTCCAAACATTTTGAAAATATTTCTTCTATTAACTTCTTTTCATTTACGAACAGACAGTACACTACTAAGTGACAACACTGAGATATATCAGTGGAATCGTCACACTGCAGGGCGGAAAATGGAGATTATATATATATATATATATATATATATATATATATATATATATATATATATATATATATATGTGTGTGTGTGTGTGTGTGTGTGTGTGTGTGTGTGTGTGTGTGTGTGTGTGTGTGTGTGTGTGTGTGTACCTTTTCAACTACCTGATCTTTTAAATTCAAGGCTATTTCATTAATATTATGTTTCACAGTATTGGCTGAAAGGGATGTTTTGTTCTTTTTCCTTGCTTCCTTCCGTAAGTATCCTCGTCGCCATAAGTGCCTTTACATCGCAGTGACGGGTATGTGACCGCGCAGTACTCCAAGGAAGGGATGGTTGTATAAGAATTTGTGATTAATTTTGAAGAGTTTTTATTTTGACTAGGGAATTAACATAGGTGAAGGGAGTAAAGACACAGATTTGAAGCATCAGTTCACTGTTATTGAAGCATCAGTGCACGAAAAGATTCGTATTCTCAGTTTTTCTATTTATTGTTTTATATGTTAAGTTAAACACCACAATATGTATCACTGATATCGCAGATCGTATTATTTTTTAAAATCGTGTTTGTAACCTATTGTCAAAACATTCATCTCCAGACATGATGTAGAGAGAAGAGAAAGAGATACGACATCTGTAATATATGTATATGTGATTTACTAAGTAACTGTAGAAATTAGTTAAAGAACACATAAGAGAGCGAAAAGGAGCTCTAGAAGTCTGAACTTTTTAGAAACGTCCTAGATAGGTGAAAATATAGTTAAAAATTGCAAAAGGTATCATGTAAATTACCTCTCTTTTCTTATATTCTAGTATACTTTTTCTTTCACATCCAAACATCTCTATTCAGAATTACGAGATAAAGGTGAAGAGAGAAACATTCCCATTTCAAGAATTATATCAGGAAAAAAAACTTTTGACTTAGACTAGATTCGAACTCGCAACCCTTGAATCCATGGCTCAGCGCTCTACCGATTGAGCTAACAACTACTGTTCGAAAAGCCAGATTTCTACAACTACCGGTTGCTGAATGGTGTGTATTAACCAAGTTTGCCGAGATAATTGCTTCATATAGCTATAATAATAATAATAATAATAATAATAATAATAATAATAATAATAATAAAGCAGAAGAAGAACAGAATCTAAAAAGTCACATATGCTAAAAGTTTGACGTGCAGAGTAAGTCCTAATATGAGATTTTATTAATTATATATAACAGGGTGCGAAATCATTTGAAAATGGTGGGGGGGAAGAAGTTCAGCGATCCACACTAATGCTTCGTGGAGCCTCCAAAAAGTTGAAATTTTAATGTATTATTATTATTATTATTATTATTATTAGTAGTAGTAGTAGTAGTAGTAGTAGTATTAGTAGTAGTAGTAATAATAATAATAATAATAATAATAATAATAATAATAATAATAATAAATATTCAAACTAGTCGACATTATTATTTAAAAATGCTTTAATGTTATTTATTCATTTAACCAAAATTGATAACATATCTACTGCGTTTAATATACACTTCGGTGCGTATGGTCCAGGGTTAGAGTCCCGTGGGACCACAGTACCCTTGTGTTTACCATCATATTGAAGACTGCATTCACGAAAATGCGGTAGAGATCTATAAGCCAGAAATAATAGTCCCTGAGAACCGATATCCTAACCAAACATTAGAACTACTAACTTGAAGCGCTTTACCTGGCCAGCCATAGATCCCCATGAGCAGTAGAGTCAGAGCATAGTTTTTATTATTTATGAAATTCCCGTTTCTTCGCTAAGTATTTAGTGTTTCCGTTTGGTCGCTCAGATATCCGGTCACTTATGTAAGTCTAAATAATACTATGTATTTATATTGTATTATTAGCAAGAATATATTATTATAAATAACAGATATGATTTTAATACAAATACTTGATAGACAACAAAAAACCGTGCTGCCTCAGTGGTTGAGCGGTCACCTCAGGTGCGTGGAATCCCAGGCTGGATCCTAGCTCGCGCCAAATTCTGCTTGTGGTATACAAACAATTGTGTGTGGGTTTTCTCGGGGTCCTCCCGCCTCCTTCCACTATCTTAATCCACCATTATTATCTATCTCATCATGACCGTCTTCCTTACTTTTACTGAATATTCGTAGGACGTTAAACCTTAGAAAACGAAAGCACAAATACAACAATACGATTGATTTGCTTATTTAAATTTAGTGTCCCTTTTCAGCAGCGAAGCTATGAGATGTGGACTTACAGTTCAAGGTGGAATCGTTCAAAGTTTTGTAAGGCGCTTCCACCGGGAATCGAACCCGGGACCCCGTGCACCGAAGATGGTGCGCGAATGCTAGCCAGTAGACCAGCGGAGAGAGCCACAATAATACGAGTAATGAATGATTGTGTTACTGTATTTATAGACCTAAAATATAGTTTGCAATAACGTATCTTACCTTAGAGAAAAAATGTAAGATTAAACTTCACTTTCTTTCCGTGTGTAACGAGAGTTGAACATGTGACGGCCAGAAGAAGCCCACGTATGAACAGCAGTAACAGCATCCCATAATTTTAAAGGAGATCCACTGAGTTTAATTGTTAATAAAGATTGAAAGGTACTCGCCAACATACGGGTTCTTTCGAAACTTTTAATATGAACAACACTGAATCCACGTTCACAGGCAGCAGTTGATAATGGCACAGTACGAACTTTCCGCGTTAAGTCTTTAAGAACTTGAAAATCATTTACCGACTTAGAACTTGACTTGTACTCTCTCCATTCTGACACTGTAGAACCCCCGTTTGGTCTAGTGGCTAGCACGCTTGACTTCGGTTAACGTGGTCCTGGTTCGATTCCCGGTGGTATACAGTTGAACGACCAAAGTGGTCGGATTCCATTATAATCAGTAGGTCCACGTCTCCTTTAGCCTAGCAGGCATAATCGTGGGACGTTAAACTAAATCAAAGCAAGCCATTCTAACACTGCAGTATCAGGATTTAATCCAAACAATTGAGCTTCTTTATATAAGTCTATGTTACCGTATAAACCACTCATGTTATTACGATCTTTATTTTCAAACACTCAAAAGCACTTTAGGACATCATTAGAAGGAAACCTTTTTTCCACGTCTTCTACTAAACCCTGGATTACCTGCCCCCTTATTTGATCAAACTCACTATCATCACTCCCTGTATCAGACGCTTGTCTGCAGTGCACTAATACAAAGACTTTGGTAGACATCATCTTTCATACGCATTTCTCTCAGAGCTTGGATTAAAGATTCAATTCTTGCTCTATTTCATTGTACGAAACTGGTTCCTTTTGCATCGTTTTACTAATATTAGACAGAATGGACGCAATATTCAGAAGAAAACCGAGCAATAGAATGTTCTTTTTCTCCAACAGATTTTTTTTTTTTTTTTTTTTTTTTTTTTTTTTTTTTTTTTTTTGTAAATACCACTCAGTTTAAAACTATCTCTATTGAAATGGTCAGCATTTTCATACCCCAAAAGTAGAAATTGCATTATACAAGAAAAATATGTAAAGACTCCAAATAATACATGCTCCACATTTGAAATCCAACGTATGTGAAACAATCTTCTGATTTTGAGCATTCCTACGGCATCTGTGACTGTCGCGATACTTTTAAGTTTTGCAGCTGTATGAAGTTCGCCTAACAAATATTCAAAGTTGTGAATAGCATTCACAACATAAAAAACTCTTTCAGATACAAGATCCATTTGATGTGCCATGTAGTGTACGCTAATTAGGCACTGGTCGACATTTCTTCTAATTTGGGCAGCAACACCTTGTTTCTCCCAGTAAACACTACATCCCCGTCAGAACCAAATCTAACAAGCTTTTCTTTAAGATTAAAAATATATCATATTCGGAAAACGCGTGAATAATTTTCTCTTCAAGGAATTTTGCATCGGAATTTTCTACAGGCACTAATTTATAAAAACAACAACAATGGTTATTTTCTTCGTCCACATATGTTACATATAAAAGCAAGTGCTTATCCGCAAACCTGTTTGTAGATTCGTCAACTGTTTAAGAAATTTTGCCAATTTTGCACGCAACTGGTACGCTAGAGAATAAAGGTCTCCATCTCGTCACAACGAAACAGCCGACAAAGTTAAACACCTGATATCTTTACAACTAAACTACGTTTTTGAAAAACAGGCATGCATTCAAATTTATTGTTTGTTTAAAAAATTTCATTATAGACCTACTTATATTTTCATATTAAGGTGTCCCCCCTTACATATTTTGGTGGGGGGGAAACGCAAGTATAAAATTTTTGGTGAGGGGGAAATCCCTCCCGTCCCCCCCGGAATTTCGCACCCTGATATATAATAAATGTAAGCGTGGTTTATTCGTGCGTGCTACTCAAACTGCGCAACTCACTACCTAGTCCCATAAGGGTTGTACGCATATGGTACAGTAGCCTTGCGTCCTCCAACCGTGAAGAATGTTTCTGTTTGAACCTATGCGTGTCCTAAGAGGAAGGAGGAGATTGAAAGAAAGAAAAGTGGTTTAGAAATTATGCAAACGTAGAATATCTCACGAGGCGAGGTGATATAGAATTCAGTGTGTCTTTCAGCTACTACTCTATACAAGACGTACATCTACGACTTAACGTGGAACCCGAACCACACGATTCCTGACGGAAATCGAAACCCGTATCACCTCTAGTTCTATCATGGGAGACACAGGATCATGTAAAAATAATCGAAAATGAACGATATAAATGTTAAATCCATAGCTTTTGAGTGCATGAATTATGTATGATACCCTCTATACCGTTCACATCAAATTTTAGCATTATCTGCATGGAGGTTTAATGGGAGGGGTGAAAATTTAATAATTCCTAATTGAAATATATGAGTGTCTATTCAGCTTTCGGGGTCGCTGAAATGCATAATTACACTCCCGATACTATTAAAGCCCAAAGCTTTACTCTTTCGTTAGCAGGAAGTTTATTCATTTACTTAACTCAGGACACCTTAAAGTTAAGGATATGAAACTCGATTCATATATTTCTAATTCAAAATTATTAGATACGTATTGTAGCTTAGACTTCTAAGGAGGGGAAGGGACAATTTACGCAATGATTTCCTTCACATTCGAATAAAATACTGCCCCATTATATTGCAAAAACTCATTTCGAGTGGTGTCATTGCTAATAGTTTTCCGTATTTGTTTATATTCCTACTCATTTATAACAGTATCTCACTTTTCCTGTGACGGGAGCAACACCTAAGCGAGCATTCAGTAAAGTAAATGCCATTAAAATCTATATTCATAGCACAGTGGTGCAAATAAAGTTGAGCTCTTTGACAATCTTTAGCATGGGAAGCGAATAAAGCCACCACATTGGAAAAGCAGCTAATGAATTCCTCTCCGAAAAAGATCACCCGCACATTTATTTTACAGGTGGTGGTTTATAGCTATACTTAAGTTTGTTGAAATTGCTCCAGTGAGGCGAGACACTGAAGTCGTTCGTAATAAGGGGGAAGGGAAATGTAAAAGTAGTCAAATATGAACAATATTAGTATCGAAATCATAGTTTTCGTGGTCGCAGATGAATAGTGACGCTGTCGATGTTGCTTAGGTAGAAGTTAAGCCTTGGTTGGCATGGAGGTCAGAGTGGGAGGGTGACAGGCAAAAAATAAATAAAATAAAACCGAAACATCCTATATTTGTGTCGAATATATATTTTTCGGTATCTCTGACATAAATAGTAATATTCCAGATGTGGTATATGACCAAGGTCGGCCTCATTCGCATGCGGTTTCAGAGGAGAGAATCGGTGAAGATTTCAGAACAGTTCCTTTGACTTAAGTTTCAGTACACTGAGAGGGAAGAGTGGTAACACACAAATACTGGTGTCACATCCGGACCTATCAGAGATATGATTTCTGGGGAACTGTCGTTGCTCCAGGGAGGCATTACCCCCTGATCAGTCCCTAACATTCTTACTGCTTTACAGGGGCGTAGGCAGGAATTTATTTCAGTGATCGAAAGCATTTTTAGGGGTAAATTGTGCACCCTCCAGGAGCCCATGTAGCATCGTACGTTCAACAGTACTTTTTCTGAGTCAAAACTTTCTCTCTCTCTCTCTCTCTCTCTCTCTATATATATATATATATATATATATATATATATATATATATATATATAACAGTAACAGGGTCGGTTGTAGACATTTCGTAACTGTAAGCAAATAATATTTAGGCGCCCCGCCTATATGATAATAAAAGAATTGAATGCTGTAATGGACAAAAATTCTTCAGATAATTGTTACAATTACAAATTTCTTCAATATATAATAATTCAGTCTTCCAGTGAGTATTAAAGGAAAATGGCAAAATTAAACCTAATTAACTGTGGATGAATCATGACCAAAGTTCCAGTTTTAATAATTTATATCTTTATTATTATTATTATTATTATTAAATAAGCACAGGAAACAACTAAAATGTATATCTAAGATGTATTTTGACAAATACAGTTGAAACATAAAAGTCGAAATAGAATAAAACTAATGAGCTTCAAGTCTAACATTATCACAGGTTTGATTTTGACAAAGAGATATGCTCTTACACTTCATTAAAAGCATATTTAAATAGTGTTTTCTAGTGATACAAATATGGTAATTAGCTTAATTTCTCGTTTTCTTTGTTACTGTAAAGTTCATGTTATAAAGACACTTTTCTGGCTTTCAATTTGGCAAAATCTCTTATTATTGCATCCATATCAATTTCATTCAGAATGTCATCTTCAATGGCCATCAAAGCTAGTCCATTTAATCGTTCTTGAGATATACTTGATTTCAAATAATTCTTTATTAATTTTAGTTAAACTAGTTCAATACACAACAAATGACAAAAGTGTGTCTTAATTTATATGTAATTTGTCCCCGATCAGTGGCAGAACTTTAAAATCAGGTTTCTCCGCAAAAATTCTTTTCAGGGCCCCTTATGCCTATAAAACAATTCAATTCTTTCATGTTTCTTTCCAACATAGACGTTCGAAATCAGGAAGTAACACAATGTAAACACAAGTAATGATGCACCCATTGAGGTCCGAAGATTTTTTCGGAATAGCCTACAAAATGCAAATAATTTTGTGTATTTGCCCCCTGAAATTATGCTAATTGAGGGATCCAGACTCTCAGACTGCCTGTTCAGTGTTTCGTCCACACATATTTTAGGGGGCTACTCCCCCCGGGAGGAGATCAAAATAATACGTCTATAATATAATAATAAATAAAAGAGTACCAGCAGTGGCCCTACTAAGTGTGCCCCCCGGAAGATGTTTTCTGAATAGAAAACTGCACCTATTAGGGATGCGCACGATACAAGATTTGAGGCTGTCTCGTCTCGAAAATGTGCTGTAAAAGTGATTGCTCGACTCGAAAAATGTATATTTCTTTATTGGAAGAGCCGTGTCTCGACTCGAATTTTGTCTGGAAAATTCTGTCTCGACCTGGCCCCTTGCGCATCCGTAGCACCTATGTCGGTACATCCCTGAACACAAGTAACTAATAATCAAAACTCTACTTTGCATTAGAATTATTACTAATTTAAAATATCGCTCCATCTATATTTATTAGCAGAGAATGGATTAATAATTATTGTTATCTGTCATAATAAAACGAGCATCTGTATACGCTGCTGTGATTGAAAGTGAGAGTACTGAAAAAAATACTTGTCATCCAAATGACCTTTCGTCGCTTTCGATTATATCCTTTCAAGTTCTATACTTATATGCCACGTGAAAACTAATTGTATTCAAACAAATTTTGAAATACATGAAATTTATTTCAGACCCGTAACCGAAATGACCGTATCGTTCCATTTTAATTCCACAATTAAATTACTGCAATCAGGTTAAAATAAATTTGTCAGCTTCAAAAGAATGTCGACCTGCAAATGCTTCGTTAACAGTGACTGATATTGACAACTCCCCACCTCAATATTTGTCTAATTTTGTCCAGCACTCGAAAGAAACTTTTTTAGAGCCTTCGGTTGCCTCTTATCTTCTTTCACGTTTTGTAGCTTTCTTTTCCGATAAAATGCTCACTTGGTTTTATATCGTTGGTCATTATTATTACATGAAAAACAAAGTACTATTAAAAAGTGAAAGCACACATCATTATAAATTAAAAATATAAACAAAAACGAAATGACTTAGGATAGAAATGAAAATGTTGACGAATGACAAATGACTAATAGATATTAACAAAGTGAGCATTAAGCACTGGACAGCGATTGTGAGTCATTAGGAACTTAAGTTAGAATTTCCCTCAGAAATGATTTTTAAAGAACCCATTTGTACCGCCCGTCTTTTCTTAGTATTCGCTCCACTCCCTGGACGAATGGACAAGAAAGCCTACTTGCTTGCATGGGGGCCCGAAGAATGTTTTTAGGGTGGTCATCTCCCTCGTTACTATATTACGTTTGGTATTTTTATTTGTATTAAGAAAATCTTAAGAAATTATACATATACATTATACTTGTCGTAAGCCAGGTGGGGCATGGCCCTTTCGTCCCCTTTTGGGTGCCCATGCTTGCTTCAACTTTGATAATGTGCATTTCATTTACGGTGATCTTTCTCAACCCTTAACTGTTGAGAAAGGAATGAAGAGTCTGTTATATTTGTATTTTGTGCATATGGTGGGATTGTGGAAAGAATACCAGTCTTTAGCTCTACGGTCATAGTGCTTAATACAACATCTATTGGAAAGCTAAATTTACATTGATTTTATCTCATATTCGTAAAACATCCCTTTTCCCTCTTTAAAAGATCTATCCTGTGCCATGGAAATTTTCCTCAAACTAGCATCTCTTGTGAGTGTGGCATTGGCATCAATTTCTAGAGGATATCAGGCTTAGCGCCTATTTTGAATTCTCCCTGTATGTTGTTATTGTTCTTCAAACAAGAAATTGTAATTATTAAATAATAAAGAAGAGACTTCCCTATGTTGTCACCTCATCCCAATACAAATTCATGCTTACCAATCTCTTCCTAGTTTCCGTAACTTCATCAAAACAAGCTCAGCCACGCCGTTTCAGCAATTAACAAACTTCCATATTGACCAAGATAATTGTGATGAGCTAGTCATCCACGTGCGGAGCACCAGGAAGAAGCGAAAGCAAAGAAGTAGAACAAAACCAGGGGACACGGGACCCTCGAGGTGAGAAGTATGACAGAAGCCGCCAGAAACACACTTTGGACCCCTATTCAGAAGAGTCGTCGTAACAGCAATTGAAAGACGGTCGGCACGCCTGGGCCCTCACCATCCATTGCATGACAGAGGTGTCATTCTGAAGAGGTCAGGACATCTGGGAGCTGTTGCCCTGAAGTCGAGAGGTTCTTCACTCTCGAACGTGAGGTCCGGGATCGATACCAGACGGAAACACTCAACGAATTGGAGGATAAGGCTTCACCCGATATTTGAAGAGGCTCATCATATCGAAATGGCTGAGGTACAGTAAAACCCTTTCCTTTCCTAACCTTTGTGTCTCTGTGATTTCTTCTATTAGAAAACATGCATTTCATTTCATTCATCCCCAATTAATTACTTCAGCGCTGTACTGCTCAGATCCCCACGTACTTTCTCTCTTGCCATGCGAAGTGCTATCCCCACATTCTTTCAGTAAAGAACTGATAATTGAGCAAATAACTGTGGTTGTAACTCCAAGGTACAGTACAGCAAGAAATTGATGTGCGAGTCCATTTCATTTGTAAAGGGGTGTTTTACAGCCAACCAAGCGAAGATTCGACTTTATTGTCCTTTTGATGTATTTTATCTGTATCTCAGTCTGTACAATATTTATTCGAAGCTATATGAGGAAAATTTTTCATCATAACATTTTTAAAATGAATATTTACATTTAAAACAAAATTCATTTTTCTAATTTGGCGCCCTGTTCACCTGGCGCCTCCTGCGAACGCGTAGTTCGCAGGATTCAAGATCCGGCCCTGCAGTAACAATGGAATTCTGTATTACCGCCCGACTATCGTTGTTGTGAAAACATTCATCATAATATGACGTAGGAAGATGAGTTACATTAAGGTCTAAGATCTAATATCAAAGTTGAAACATCGCAAGTAAAACAAAAACATATAATAGCAAAAAGTTTTGAAAATATTTTCAGTTTAAACTAGCTGCGACTACATTTACTTCAAAATTGAACTTCTGGAGCGCAACATATGAGCGTAACTAAAAGAAAAAATCAGTAAGAACAGTCGGGATTTGAACCTAAAGAAAACAAGTAGGAGTCCCTTATACTAACCATTCATCTACTATATTTTGTTTACTAAAAATATTTTCCGTGCAGCAAAATGCCATTTCACACTGAAACATTAACAACACAAGAACAAAGTTTTCAAGAAAATTTGCCAAAGCTTATGTATTAAAAGTATCCCGGTATTCGCCCAGTGGTACTGCAAAATCACTAGTCAAGATGCCTCGTATCGAAATTTGAACCTGGAGACTCCCAATTACAAAGGTCAACGCTAACCAGTAACCTACGTTCGCTCAGTAAATGTCATGAAATTACTTTTCTGTAATTATTTGTGGAAAATGTTTATTATTTTCATGAAGCAAAGAGTGCATCTTCTACTTGGGTTGAGAACTATATACTATACTTCTAAGAGTCAACTAATAGTTGATGTTTATTATTTCCGTCGATTTTCTACGTCTGCTAAGTTATTTCAATTTTTTTAAAGTTTTCCCTTCCGGTTATGACAATGATTAGAAATGAAGAGTCCTCTTCTTATACAATTCTTGATCATTGTAACATTTTTTAGTCTAAATTCTGAATTATTGAAAATATTTAAATTAGTTAGAATGAAGAGGATAATACTAAGAAACATGATTAGAAAAAGAAAAAAGAAACATTGTTGTTTAACGAATTGATAGAATCAAGCTTTCTCAAAACATAAAAAATACTGTATGGTATGGGATGATCATGGAAAAAGTAAAAATAGCCATCGAGGACACACTAACCAACCACTGTACGCAGGTAAGTCAAGGTTCGTTAACTTGAAAATGAAATGAAATGAAATCTTTGAGTTTTACGTCCCGCGGTTATGCCGGTTAGGCTAAAGGAGACGGTGATGATGAATAATGAATGAAATGGTGGAATGAAGAAAGTGGGAGGAAACGGAAGAATTCCCAGAAAACCCATGCACACGGTGTTTATCCACCACAAAGTTCACTTGGCGGGGACTGGGATCGAACCCGTAACCCCAAGCACCAGAGGAGAACGTTCTATCACTGATTCGTTAACTTGGTAGACGTATATGAAGAAATCACTAAAAGAAAATAGCTGATAGCTTTACGCCTAACCATCTCAGCGACCTCGAAACTATGAACTCTACATGAACATCGGTTGTCGTTTTCGATCATTTTATATGTTACTCGCTTCCAAGGTCGCAAGGTGTCTTGCCCCTCATCCCAATGCAGCCTTTCGCCACCCAGGGGCAGGGAAGGAAGAACGCACACAACGCGCTGTATAGCTTTAGGGCAAATACCAAAAGGCACAAGCAATAAACCACTTGACCAAGAGCATAAACATAAGACAGGGTAAGCCCACGCTCAGCCTGTTAGACACAAAATCACTGACCCTTCGAACAAGATAACATTATTGCGCTCTCAGAGTCAGGTTTTAATTGCATTTGTGTTGAAGTACGTTTTCTTTGATTTTTAAACATTTGATGAATTTCTTACACACTGTTGTGTATGATATTTTCTATGTGGAATATTATTGAATATTTTCTACTGTACACATTGTGTAAATAGAACTCATCTGTATTTCTTACATTGACTTTGAAAACTTTAGCAATGCCCTCATGCGCTGTGTACGGCTTTAAAATGAACACACGAAATAGAAAAGTTGGTGAAGTGAATGTCAAGTTCCGTTCATTTCCAAAGCAGGGAGATTTACAGCAATTGTAAAGCAATAGGGGTGTAATTTTGTCATCTGTGGTTGAACCCAAAAACCCGTAGGTCCACACTGCTTATGCCCTTAGCAGAGCTGAGCTGATTTTGAGTATAACTTCCCGTTCAGCAGCGAGGCTATATGATATGTAGACCTACTGGTTAACGTGGAATCCGAATCACATGAGCTCCCACCGGGAATCGAACCTGGGTCTCCCACGCCAAACGCGCGTACGCTAAGCTTGTGCTCTTAGTTTTATGAATTTTACCAAATGAATGAATATCTACATATTTTAACACAGTATATGAGTTCTTTGCTATATTGCTTTTGTAGTAATATTTTTGTCATTAATTTGCTTATTATGTATCTTTCTATATAAAATAACAAGTTCTGGCTGGCTGATTGATCAACGCTAGGCCAAACCGCTTAAGCTAGAAACTTGAAGTTTAGAAAGGGCATATGATTTGTAATGTATGGTCCCACTAAAAGAAGAATGGGACCATACATTTGGAAATTTGAAGTGAAAAGGGAGAAAGAGGAGTGGCAATTATCTTAAAATGCCCATACCTTGGAATCTTTGAGTGTTAACGACATGAAATTTGGTATATGGACTTCTCATTTAAAATAATTAGATATGTATGTAAGCGTTTTTATGATATTTGCCCTAGAAAGGAAGAAAATAGGGTAAAGTTACAATTGTTATAATTGGATGGTCATAACTCGAAAATCGTTAAGGTTATTGACATGAAAATTGGTTGAGTTGATTTTGAGTTTAACGTCCCATTCAGTAGCGAAACTATATGAAACGTTAACCTACTGATTAAGGTGGAAGTCGAAATACATGAGCTCCCGCCGGGAATGAAAATTGGTGTTTAGGTTTTGCAAGTAAAACAATTAAAGACATGTTTCTGCGTTTTTTTTTCATTTTTCCTTAGAAAAAAAAGGTTTAAATTGTAATTGGTAAAATAGAATGGCCATATTCCAAAATCCCTTAAGAGTAGAAACATCTCCATTAAAGATGTATTCCAGCGTTATATATATATATATATATATATATATATATATATATATATATATATATATATATATATATATATATATATATATATTACGGTTAGAAGAAAAACAGCAGGAAGATGAAGTTGGGAGTTGAAATTGTTACAATAAGATAGCCATATCTCGAAACCACTTAAGATCAGAGGTCTTAGGGATATGAAAAGTGAGAGGTCGGAGAAAGAGCAAATGCAAGCGTCTGGGGGCGGACTCCCCGCCTAGCCGAACGCAAGTTATGCAATAAAAAAATTTGCATCAGTTAGACTTTACACGGCGGTTTCTGGGTGTTGGTTTTTGAAGCTCCAAGTTAATCACATAACTTCAATTTACATGTCTTTATTTTCTAAAATTCAGCAGTTGTTTATAAGTGGGTGTTTTGGACTCAAATTTTACATTTAAATTCATATGTTTTTTCGTTATTTATATCTGGTATCAACTTTGTTTTCTTTATCAGAAAGATAGAAGAAATTTTCGATTACTTTTACATGTTCCTATGTATCCCATGAGAGAACTAGAGGTGATACGGGTTTCGATTCCCGTCAGGAGTCGTGTGGTTCGGGTTCCGCGTTAAGTCGTAGATGCACGTCTTGTATAGAGTAGTAGCTGAAAGACACGCTGAATTCTATATCACCTCACCTCGTGACATATTCTACGTTTGCATAATTTCTAAACCACTTTTCTTTCTTTCAATCTCCTCCTTCCTCTTAGGACACGCATAGGTTCAAACAGAAACATTCTTCACGGTTGGAGGACGCAAGGCTACTGTACCATACGCGTACAACCCTTATGGGACTAGGTAGTGAGTTGCACAGTTTGAGTAGCACGCACGAATAAACCACGCTTACATTTATTATATATAATTAATAAAATCTCATATTAGGACTTACTCTGCACGTCAAATTTTTAACATATGTGACTTTTTAGATTCTGTTCTTCTTCTGCTTTATTATTATTATTATTATTATTATTATTATTATTATTATTATTATTATTATTATTATTATTATTATTATTATTATTATTATTATTATTATTATTATTATTATAGCTATATGAAGCAATTATCTCGGCAAACTTGGTTAATACACACCATTCAGCAACCGGTAGTTGTAGAAATCTGACATTTCCAACAGTAGTTGTTAGCTCAGTCGGTAGAGCGCTGAGCCATGGATTCAAGGGTTGCGAGTTCGAATCTAGTCTAAGTCAAAAGATTTTTTTCCTGATATAATTCTTGAAATGGAAATGTTTCTCTCTTCACCTTTATCTCGTAATTCTGAATAGAGATGTTTGGATGTGAAAGAAAAAGTATACTAGAATATAAGAAAAGAGAGGTAATTTACATGATACCTTTTGCAATTTTTAACTATATTTTCACCTATCTAGGACGTTTCTAAAAAGTTCAGACTTCTAGAGCTCCTTTTCGCTCTCTTATGTGTCCTTGAATTAATTTCTACAGTTACTTAGTGAATCACATATACATATATTACAGATGTCGTATCTCTTTCTCTTCTCTCTACATCATGTCTGGAGATGAATGTTTTGACAATAGGTTACAAACACGATTTTAAAAAATAATACGATCTGCGATATCAGTGATACATATTGTGGTGTTTAACTTAACATATAAAACAATAAATAGAAAAACTGAGAATACGAATCTTTTCGTGCACTGATGCTTCAATAACAGTGAACTGATGCTTCAAATCTGTGTCTTTACTCCCTTCACCTATGTTAATTCCCTAGTCAAAATAAAAACTCTTCAAAATTAATCACAAATTCTTATACAACCATCCCTTCCTTGGAGTACTGCGCGGTCACATACCCGTCACTGCGATGTAAAGGCACTTATGGCGACGAGGATACAATTTTGGTTGCCATAAGTATGACGGTTTGATAAAAGTCTCAACAATAGGATTTTTTTTTTATCTTTGGCTATTAGAACAGAAGGTTCATATGATGTTTCAAACATCTTCTCATTTTGGTCGTTAAAAGTTTCATACGTTTTAGCAAGTGTCTTTTCACAATTAAAAAAAAAAAATCTTTAGATTTTTCTGGATGCACTGTTAACAAATGTCGTCCCAATCAGAGGGGGTGGGGAGCGTCATTGCTAAGGACAGAAAGTCATAAAACACACTGTGGCAGTTGAATACCGCCCTTTTCAATGAACGTTAAACCATACCTGATGTAACCTTCACTATACAGGGTGGCTACGAACTCCCGGAACAACTTGATAAATGCGAATGTAAGTTTCGCCGTTACCGTTTCATAAATGCTAATGTAAGGTTTTCCGTTGTTTCAGATTGTGTGAACGATGATTGATACTTCCGGTAGTCCGGATCTGTCCTCACCACTTGCCTGGCCAACACGAAACCCAGGCCTCACCACCTGTGATAGCGCTATGCGGGTTCATCAAGAGCATCGTTCCACAAAACTGTTACGACACCACTACCGGACTGACAGAATCTCTCAAACAAGCTTTCACTCAAGTTACACCTGCAATGCTCCGCAAAATGTCTTACAGAAGCTCTCAAACAAGCTTTCACTCAAGTTACACTTGCAATGCTCCGCAAAATGTCTTACAGAAGCTCTCAAACAAGCTTTCACTCAAGTTACACCTGCAATGCTCCGCAAAATGTCTTACAGAAGCTCTCAAACAAGCTTTCACTCAAGTTACATTTGCAATGCTCCGCAAAATGTCTTACAGAAGCTCTCAAACAAGCTTTCACTCAAGTTACACCTGGAGTGCTCCACAAAATGTCTTACAGAATCTCTCGAACAAGCTTTCACTCAAGTTACACCTGCAATGCTCCGCAAAATGTCTTACACAAGCTCCTATCTCAATAACACTTCTCTAAAGCATTGTTGCTCATGCCATTCAGTTCTTTCCGTGTAGTTATTTACGTACATTTAGTGGTTTGTTACTTATTTTCAGGGGTAACAGGACTTTGTGGCCATCCTGTACAATCCTCTCTTTGAACTGGAAGCTGTCGTTTTACTTCACACACACTGACACAAACGATAAATTACAAAGTCAATACATTATTCACAACACTACAAAATAAACCTCTCAGATCAGAACATCAGCTTGAAAATTTAATGAAAAGAACAATAACTTGTTAATGGTTGCAATACTGCAAATGTACACAGTCTGCGTTTTGTTCAGTGTTACCAACAACCTCTGAACAAAATAGGCTAGATGATCTTCAGAAATAAGCTTTTTTACGCAAAAAAATTGCTAGATTTTGAACTGCTAACCTATAACCCACAATGTAGATTTTAAACCCCCTTTTTGTATGTAGGATTATAAGTGAGTTATAATAAAATATGAAATGTTGAATTGTATTCGCAGAAGATTAACAAGCATCATACATGACTAAATTACAATAAAATCCATGAACTCATCTGATTTGTGAAAATCAACAGCCATATTAGTTTAATTGAAATAAGTCATCATCGATGACATCGCAGCTAGCCGAGGCGCTGGAACTGGATGCACCATTGTTGGATTGTGGATTGGTTGTCTATATGTAGCCTGCCATTGTCCGAATTTTCAGTAGCACTTCTTTCGGCAGGTCATAGTTCTTATAAACACTTCTTATTTCTCCGTACATCCACATGAATCATCATGATTGCATTGAGAGTTTTGAAGCTAATTTGATATCCTATTTGTTTCCTTAATAAACAAAAACAATCTTTGTAGCTTGAAGAAACGAACAGCTTACTAAATTTGTATTAGAAAATTTTCATCCTTGTAATGAAATGTGAAAATTAATGTATATATATATATAGTAGAGCGTCGATTATCCGAACGTCGGTCAACCGAACGACCGCTTAACCGAACTGTATACTCGCTCGAACCTGTTAACTCTCCCACCCTACCGTCCATCATCCCCCTCACTCCCAAACCAAGTTTCCCACAGTAGTCGACGCACTGAGCCACCGCTGGCGGAACATTACTTCTAATGGGGCCTTCATAAGGCGCTGCTGACCGGCCAAGCCGCTAGTCGCTGTGTTTCAACAATCAGCACACTTCTGTCGGTTTGGCACTGGCTGTAGAAGTACAGTCCAGTACAGTGCAGTACAGTCCAGTACAGTACAGTACAGTACAGTTCGATTATCCGAACAAACCAGTTTTCCGAACACCCATGTCCCCCAATTACTTCGGATAATCGACGCTCTACTGTATATATATATACTGTAATCCGGGCTTAAGCCCCCCCGAAATCTTACTTAGTATAGTAAAGTAGATGAAATATCTTGCAGAATTTTCACATTTCCAGGCAAAGCCCCCCCCAAAAAGTTAGAAAGTCCCTCCCGAAACAAAATCGTAAATACGCCACTGTATATATATATATATATATATATATATATATATATATATATATATATATATAAATATATATATATATATATATATATATATAGATAGATAGATAGATAGATAGATAGATAGATAGATAGATAGATAGATAGATAGATAGATAGATAGATAGATAGATAGATAGATAGATAGATAGATATAGATATAGATATAGATCTAAAGTAGCAAATAATGGGACCATTACGCGAGCAACATTGAAATTCTGAGTCAATAAATATTGTTAAAATCTGTAAAGTTGTAAATAGTTGTAAATCTGTGGGTGGGGGAGAGAAGAAGAATGAAAAAAATGTTTGTTGCGTAATAAAATACCCTCTGTCTAGAGAAATCAATTAATACGATAATGACAAATAGGCTAAATTAATATATATATATATATATATATATATATATATTGAAAGAAAAATAATTTCTACAATTAATTTAACGGCTAATAGAAAAGGCAAAAATGGCAAAAGAGTTTCATAAAATAAGCTATATTTGAGGCTATAAGCATTTCGTAAATTTGTATGAATAAATGCCTCTCTAAATAGCCTAGATTTAGCCTAAAATAGGCTAAATTGGTATGACTGGTTTTGTTTATTATTCAGAAGCACAATAGCGACAGTGTTGTAACAAGAAAGAAAGAACCCGTTATCAATCGATCACTAATCAGCCTCAAACTAAGTAATGCTCATTTTTTGTATCATTTTTCAATTGTCGAAAGGGTTGTCGGTACATTTGAAATTACTAAAAAAAAAAAAAAAATTAAAAGTGACAGTTAAACAACTCATAACTGATTTACAAGGAGCCTAGAATGTATACTAAATTACGATTTTTGTTTTGATTATTTAACTTACTTATTATAAGTGTTGTAACAAAGAGTCTTAAAATTAAATATGGTAGAAACGTAAAATAACTATTGAGTAAGAATTGTAGTTTCATGAAGACCATATTTGATATTATTATTATTATTATTATTATTATTATTATTATTATTATTATTATTATTATTATTATTATTATTATTATTATTATTATTATTATTACTGAAGATTTGAAAATTCAAAGCTGAATTTGAAATCACAGAAGGAGTCAGCAAGAAACAACGCATGACCAACGAGAAAAAAGCAGCGGCGCAAATCTGTCTTCAACATTGGGGGGACGGATAAGACCGTTGCTTTTTTTTTTTTTTTTTTTTTTTTGGCGATGTTCAAAATATTTCTGAAGTTGAAAAACAATGCTGTCGAGGATCAGGGGAGCAGAGTTGTCTTCAACATTGGGAGGCGGTAGGGATGCGCACGAGACAAGATTTGTGGCTGTCTCGTCTCGAAAATGTGCTGTAAAAATGATGTCTCGACTCGAAAAATGTATATCTTACTATTGGAAGAGCCGTGTCTCGACTCGAATTTTGTCAGGAAAATCCTGTCTCGACTCGTCTCGTGCGCATCCCTAGCAAGGCGGGCAGATTTGAGGCTTATTCTGGGGAACATGACTTTCAGCTAACTTTCCTTTGTGCGGTGGACAAAATCATCACATCTCTCCCCAAAAAGCACAATTCAAATCGGATTATTGGGGGGATAGTCTCCCCAGTTCCAAGATTGGAGGGAACATGTCCCTCTCATCCCCCCGAGATTTGCGCCAGTGGCAAAAAGGACAGGAAACGGGGCGTGAAGTATACAAGGTATATGATACACGGTACAGCATAAGTAGAAATAGCGTACAACCTTTATTTTTTTTTTAAATGGTGATAGTTCCTCAAAACCTTCTCGCTCAAGATTCTATTAGCTGTCTGAAGCTAAAACGAACCAACTTTTTTTTTTTCGTGCTGTAGGAAATTAGCCCTTACGGAAACAGTGAATGCTCAAAAGGAACTGGGAGGGTGGATCAGTGGTAGAAAGTTCACCTCTGGTGCGTCAGGTAGCTGGTTCGATCCCAGCTCTCGGCAAGTGATTGTGGTGGACAAACACCATAGGCGTGGGTTTTCTCGGGGTTCTCCTATTCCAATATTGCATTTACTCTCCATTATGACCTTCTCCTTTAGCCTACCCAGCATAATGGTGGGACGTAAAACTGAAACATTTCATTTATTATCGACAGGAACTGCTGTTCTTGGTAATGGGATACACGTGAATGTTTCGTCAATTTCTACATTTAGTATGTTGTCATAAGGTTCCGTGTGAAATACACGAAACGCAACTGATTTCATGCTTGAACTCAGGCGAAAATGCAGTTAGTGCACTCTGTTTTCAGACAGCTCAAATAATAATTACTATCATTGAGCGTAATTGTTATTAATTGTTTTCCTGATATATGTACTGTACATGGATATGAAATAAGCAAAGTAAACCTTTTTTATGTATATAATATTTGGTTTTGGCAGCAGTTTATGTCAAATTGCCACCGTTTCCGTAAAGGCGTATTTCCCTCAGCAACGAAAATGTAGTTAGTTCGGATTGGTTTCAGACAGCTCATTTACAAATCTCTGCAAACTTGATGCCTTTCAAGAGTACTTCTTTACATAGCGGCGCCGTATAACTTTTTTGCGGGAGGAGTTCAGATATTTGTTTTTCGTTATCAGAAACCTAAGCAAAGTTATCCAGATTCTACGGGGTCGAAGCAAACGTTGGGGGATCACGGATCCCATCGGTCCTCCAAGGCCGGCGTCCCTACGCGTTTGTATGAAAATCGCAAGGAACTTCTAAGCAATATTGTATTGAATATGCAAATAGTACAACATAGCATGAGCGCCCGAAGGTGGGGGCAGGGTGTTCCTGGCTCACGAAAACAACTTAA
This sequence comes from Thermobia domestica, assembly GCF_964235325.1. NCBI lineage: Eukaryota > Metazoa > Arthropoda > Insecta > Zygentoma > Lepismatidae > Thermobia > Thermobia domestica. Next base: position 11,493,170 of record NC_137469.1, read on the forward strand.
ATTTCACAAGATTTTCTTAATACAAATAAAAAAAAAATACCAAACGTGGGGCAATAAGGGAGATCCTCCCCTAGAAAATTTTCTTCGGACGCCCATGCAACATAGTCGTTTGATTTTTTTAACTTCTCCGCCATCATGAAAACAGATATTGTAACATTACATTATGAATGCGTCACGGGATAATTTATAGCTGACGTGTTATTGTATTCTGCTCACAAGTGATATTTCCGATCTTAGAAGAAGAGCGTCATTAAGAATGTGATAAGGGGTATTGTTAATTGAATAAACGATCATTAGAAAAAAAGAACATTCGTATAAATCATTTTTCAGAAAATCTATTAATGCCTTAATAGGTGTCACTGCAAGGTGTAAAAAAGAAAAATGCCACTTTTATTTATTTTTAATTGCGAGATTCTATATGCATGCTTTTGTTATTTCGTATCTTGTTATAGAAATAGTCTCACAGTTGCATTGTGGAAATAACACGTATGTTTCCTTTATTGTGTTCAGAGAAGACAGTAACGAATTTATAGAGCAGGAAATAGGTGATTCAACAGTCTGTTACGTAACTTTAATGCTATGTATTAAATATGCTTCAGTTGCAGGCAAGTTCAGATCTGTATAGTTGATTGCAAGACCGAGGATTAGTCGTCACTATGAGCAACACCTCAACCCATTCAGTTTTAATTTCGAGCACAGAGATGGCGTGGGTCAATGAAAACCATGACCCACTGACCCACGACCTACCGTGACTCACTCTGACCGATGACTGTGACCCACTACGACCTCCACCCACCAAAACTCATCGTCATCAACTCTGACCCATGATCCACGCTCTCCTCTCAACTGAATAAAGAGTTTACACTTCTAATAAAACAAGGCTGTGAGACTATCGCTAATCGTAGTTTGAATTTCTACGGTCAATTGTATCAATATACAAAAGTGCCTGAAAAAGTTCTTTTTCACTTAGATATAGGTATACTCATCTTAGGCACGTAAATAGAAACAAATGAAAATAGAAGAAACATGGAGGCCTTGAAAGTAAAACGTAGACAAATTAACCAGTGTTCAGAAGATGCCGTCTACAATGCACTGAACACAGTAGGTCAGTAGATCGTAGTGGGTTGGTTGGTTGTAGTGGGTCGTTGGGTTAGAAATCTTTAAATTTTACATCCCACGATTATGCCGGTGATGAGAAATGAATGAAATGGTGGAATAAAGAAAGTGGGAGGAAACTGGAGAATCCCGGGAAAAACCACACACACTGTTATTCACAACAAAGGTCACTTGGTGCGAGCTGGGATTGAACTACGGACCCTATGCACCAAAGGTGAACGCTCTACTAGTGAGCCACCGCGGCCCCATCGATGGGTTAGAATGGGTCAGTGAGTGACGATGGGGGATAGATCGTAGTGGGTCATGTTCTGTTGATCCACGACCCATTGACTCACTCCACTCGAATCGAGCAACGATCTAAAGAACTCGAATTAAAGATTTCAACCGATCTATATATTTTACAGCCTCTATGCCGAAAGAGTGATTTATTAATATCTCTCCGTCTGATTGTTTGTCCCGATGCTTGAATACATACATACTGATCATAGTCACATTAGGCCATAGCGCAGAACGTACTCCTACCAACGGACATATTCCGTAACGGTCTGCATCAACGCATCGCACAATATTTTTTGGTACAGAGTAAATAGATATTGCGTACGAGTAATGATACTCCACTCTCATTTATGGGCAATAAAATTGAGCAATGCAAATTCCTAAAACTATCAATCTAGCAATCAAAGCATCTGAGCACATATTTCCTGTACCCCTAAAATGGTTATCGCCGCATACTATAGCATTTTTTAAATGTGTACATAATAAACCCAAATAATAAGTGAAGATGAAGCAAGGGTGCATCAAGGATGTTATAAAATAGAGAATCTGCCTATACGTAACAATTTCGCCATCCTTACTCCTCCTGCTCCGGCCACTAAGGTCCCAGTGTTTTGAGCCAACATTCATGGCGAAAATGACAGTAGCCAATCAGATGTGTCGATGCTCTTTTTTTTCTTCATTGTGCTAAAAGAATGAAGATACATATGGGTAGATCCTCTATTTTGTAACATCGTTGGCGTGCATCACCAATAGTACTTCAATGTTGCCTGATTGACCAGTATGACCAGATATATACATACTTCATTTAATTCAGGGACGTGAGAAATAAAACTATCTTTGATATTTTGTCAGTTAAATAACAGTACTTAAATTAGATTTGTTATGAAATTTAAATTAAATAGTTTCAGGTAATCCCAATGAGAGTCTTCTCGAACCCACAACCCTGTTTTCTAAGCTACTTATAAATAGAGATTTTTCTATTTTTATGGGAAGCTGTCCAATTAACAGCAATTAATAAATAACTAAGAAAAGACTGCTGATAATATTTTGTTGATTTTTTTAAACAAAAGTTACCTTGTTGGTTGTAGGAGCCCCCTTTTCCTTTCCTTGTTTCTTGGAATTTTTAGGGATCATCATCATCATCATAGGCATTCCGCCATTATTGGCAGGTTACTTGCTGCAATTTAAAAGCTTCCTTGCTCCACGGTCTTCCGTTAACCTCTTCGTCTTCAAGTACGATTTTTCTATTTTGATACCGTCCATTAATTGTAGTCTCCTTCGCTCCCTCCCTCTCTTTCCTGCCACCATACCCTCTAGCACGTTCCTCATGTTACAGTTCCTTCTTATCTAATGTCCCAACCAGTTTCTCTTCCTCTTCTTAATAATATATAACATTGTTATTTTCTCCCACACCATTTCTAACACAATCTCATTCGTTTTCCGTTCGACCCAGATAATTCGCTCCATTCTTCTCCACACACACATTTCGAAAGTTTCCAGTCGTTTCTCATCCTTTTGCGTAATGTCCATGTTTCCGACTCATATAGCACAATACTTCTAGGGTTAAGGCATCATTTTGAAAATGTAATAAAAATATTTCAAAAATGTTATTAATGAAATTTTTGAGTTTTACATCCCACGGTTATGCCGGTTAGGCTAAAGGAGACGGTAATTATGAGAGATGAATGAAATGGTGGAATGAAGAAAGTGGGAGGAAATGGGAGAAATACGAGAAAACCCAAGTACACGGTGTTTGTCCACCACATAGTTCACTTGACGGGAGCAGGATTTGAACCCGGGACCCCATGCACCCGAGGTGAACGCTCTACCACTGAGCCACCGCGGCCCCAGGAAATATTTAAGTTTTACGTCCTACGTTTATGCCGGTTAGGCTAAAGGAGACGGTGATTATGAGAAATGAATGAAATGGTGGAATGAAGAAAGTGGGAGGAAACGGGCGAACCCCGAGAAACCCCACGAGCACGGTGTTTGTCCACCAGAAAGTCCACACGGCGCGAGATGGGATCGAACCAGGGATTCTAAGCACTGCAAGTTAACGCTCTACCACTGAGCCACCGCGCCCCAAGAAAATGTAATAGAGTATAATATTAATATGTAATATGCATTTATTAATGCATTTATTAATGCTTGTGGTGTTATTAATGCTTTCATATTCTGAAAGAAAATGTTTGGTTTGTTTCTAGCATGTAAAAAGCCCGTCTTCTAAAAAATTCATGTGCTCCCTCAAGAACTTGCTACCTACACCACTAATTTTGTATTGTAAATAAGGAGTTATACTAACAAGATTATAGTATTTAAGATATTTTTTATGGCTTCTTCGTAGTGGAACAACCCCTTGCGTATCGAGTTCTTTTTTTTTTTTTTTTTTAATCCTTTGTTTCTCTTTTCATGCACATGCTTAAAAGATCAATGACATTGGAAGAAGAACACGCAAAGATGAGGGAGTACAAAGCAGTTCGTATCAAAGTGCACCTGAAGGTTTTCCAGAAAGGAAAACAGAGAGAACTTTAAAAAAAAAATGAAAAGAAAGACATTTTATTCTCTTCTTTTGATGACCAATTACAAAACTATGGAAAACAAATTTGATAAAATATTACAAAATACATGTAAACATTTCGCTAGAATATATAGATGTATAGTGATTGTTTCCAGTTATTCTGCTACGGGATTTAACATCGATTTCGCAAATAAGGTCTCGTGATTCTTATCAGTTTCAAACACGTGTTTCCTCAACTTTTACAAAACATATCTTTTTCCAGTGCCAAAGTCTAAAAAATCATTTAACGAAATGCTCTATTGTTTCATTTTTTTTTTAAATGTAAAGTGATAAAGACGACAGAATGTAGACATAGATTCCGATCTCAAAATCTATCTTTTCATATATCACTTCAAATCAAATAGCAAAGAGAATTTAGTGATTTATGATGAAACGCCTACCGCTTGTGAGAAAGGCCCCGGTTCGAACCCAGCTCATGACCTTATTCCACTAATTATTTTACCTTCGTTTATTCAACTTTGTTACTCTGTTCATGAAAATTAAAAAAAATGAAATGAAATCTTTAAGTTTCACGTCCCACAGTTATACAGGTTAAGCTAAAGGAGACGGTGATAATGAGTAATGAATGAAATGGTGGAATGAAGAAAGTGGAAGGAAACGGGAGAACCCTGAGGAAACCGACGATCACGGTGTTTGTCCACCACAAAATCCACACGGCGCGAGCTGGGATCGAGCCAGGGACCCCAAGCACAGGAGGTGAACGCTCTACCACTCAGCTTATAACTCCGATAGGAAGCATTTGTGCACCCAGGTTGGTCTATACTTTTTGTCTTATCTTGGTGTCAGGAATCATTTCCCAAACGTTGTCGGTGTTGTTTTGAAACACTCCTGTATTTGATTTCAAAAATCGCAGATTATGCTCATCTTTAAGTAACAAAGCACAGGTAAGAATGTCATACAAACGAACAAGTAATAAACTACATATTACCAACACAAGTGATAAAAATTGTTATTTTTCTCTCGTTTCGAATATATAAATAATGTCTAAAATATGTTAACTCTGTCTAAAACAATAGATACGGTATCGTTCAATTGTTGAGTATCGCTTTGTTTTTCAGTTGAAAAGTAAATTCAAAATAACGTCTCGTCTTCTTTGGTTTTGTTGTTTTTGTTTCCGATTCAAATCCATCAAGGATTTCTTCGCCTTTAGACTCTGATTCATGACTTTCGCGGGATAGCCACGAGTAGAAAAACATTGAGGGCAAAAGCCCTGCAACGTGCCGATCCATTGGGGTCAGCAGCATATAAACTTTCGGGGTACAGACTACCAGGGGACTGGGATGTATGGAATAATATCCTCAGGAGAGCGGGGGGTCCGAGGCCCCGCAGAAAATTTTAAAAAATAGTCTTCGTACCTTGCAGTTTAAACAATTTTGACTTAAAAAGCAAATAAAAACTTAAACATTGTTCTGTTTTATATTTACCTTTGATAGTTCAATTATTTGGAAAATATGGTACTAAACAAAAGCATACTTTACAGTAAAATTCAATCTTGTTTTACAATTTTAGAGCTCCTTCGTGACTAAGCGGTTAGAGCATGCGCCTTTGGCGTGGGAGACCCGGGTTCGATTCCCGGGGGAGCTCATGATGTTCGAATTCCACGTTAATAAGTAGATCCTGTCTCATATAGCCTCGCTGCTGAAAGGAATATTAAACTCGAAATCAACTCAACTCAATTTTACACTTAAATTTTACCACGTATATGTCAAAAAATAAGATAACGATAGAAGGTAGTGTGAAGTGAATACTGTCAGAAACAATGAAGATTTGAAAACAGGTTTTAGACATATAAGTCTACTACTGATGTAAATGAGGCTCATCAATGTATAATTTAAAAAATAATAATAATAATTGTACTGTATAGATTACTCCATCTTCAGCTTCGTAGCAGTGGCGGATCTAGCTCGGGGCCGGGGGGCCTAGCCCCCTCCCAAATTTTCAGTTTTTTGAGCGACAAAAATAATTGAAGCTATTATTTATATATTCTTGAGAGATTATAGTAAACTCATGATATACCTATCATAGTATGGTTCTGACAGCCCCCCCCCCGCAGTTTTTACGTTCTAGATCCGCCACTGCTTCATAGGACCTAAAAACTGACTGCCTTTTTTCACAACTGGGAACAAATTTTTGTGCTACTTTTTCATATCCGCTTTGTCTAACGTTGTTTCGTGAAGGTAGCAAACTGCTACATGGTTGAGTCTCTTTTGGGTCATCGTTGATTTAAGATACTTAAAATATTGGGGGGGGGGGGTGAAAACCGTCTAACAAATATTGGTGGGGGACAAGTCCCCGGTGGGACTGAGACACGTGTAAAAAGATCTATAAACTCATTCGATTATTATTAGCAGAAAGTAATGTCCTGACTTCATAAATATCTTTACAGCTTTAATACAACCCATGTCGTGCAGGAAAAAATGCTAAGTCACTGTCCATGAAAAACAAGAAGAAAGAAGAAAACACAGACATCTAAACTTCGTCAAGACATGCTCTCAACTCATGATCATAAGGTTAAGCCACTAACTAAAAAAGGCAAAACTTGCAAACTCATCTTTCAACCTCATAGCGTTTTTGCAGATTAAGTCTTTGTTTTGCAAATATTAGTTTATTTTCTTTCTTTCTTTCTTTTTTCCTAGAAGTAAGAAATGTGAAAAAGATAACATTAAGTGAAGTAATTTGACCTCATTCGAAAATTTTTAGACTCAATGGAGATAACAGAGAATCTCCCTCGAGGGGAGGGGTATAAATGCACGAGGATCAGGGACATACGCAAGAGGATGGTTCTTGGGAGTCAGGACTAGAGGCGATGGACCCGCGTAGCGTAGTCGCTAACGCTCTCGCCTTCGGGTGCGAGCGCTCCCGGGTTCGATTCCCGGTGTGGGCAGTCGCTCAAAAAAGTGTAAACAGCTTTTTCAGGCCAGCCATTCTGAATGAGGTTTTCCTGGGTTTTCCTCATTCACACCAGGCAAATGCCGGGATAGTACCTAATACATAGGTCCCAGGCCGCTTCCTGCCTTCCCCAGTCTTTTCTTCCTACCCTTTCCCCGGATAGTGTGCTCGCCGAAGGACATCATCCCTCAAACGTGAGGGGCTAACACGGCCATAAACGCCGAGAGCCCAGAAATCTAAATTCCTAATCCTAATCCTAATCGGCACCCACGGGGGTCCACCGAGCCCAGACCTCCTCCCCAAAGCCTCATGACTCAGCATAAGAGTACATTTGTACACTTTCTCAATAAAATTATAGTTATTTAACAGGGAAGTGGTTGATGTAACATGAAAAATTGATCTTACACTTCATCTGTACTCTTTCTCTTATAAAAACAATCTAGTTCTATTATTTTTTTTCTGAAAGTATAGGTGGAAGCATTTTACAATTACTTATGGTCTTTTCGGGTGCAGAATAATACCCGTTCAATATTACAGTACATTGACCAGCGTTTCCCAACCTTTTTCAACTTGCGGCACACTACGGGTGTTACTTGGATTCTCGCGGCACACTTATTGATATTATTATTATTTGTAAAAATAAAACACAATGGTATTTTTCTGTGATTATTGATCTCCTTCTCACAGAGAAGAAAGCTCTATCACTGTTTTTTCCCGTGACAATTAATTATGCTTATTTTTCATTCTAATTTAAAAATAGGAAACAATTGCAAAGAAATATTGGACTCAGGTTTTTAAAAATACGCTTTCTTTTTAAAAACTGTATCCAACCTAATACTAAGAAGGAAGATCACTAAATAAGAACGAACAAACAAATCTATTTTATTTTTAAAACACAAATGTAGGTAATTTTCGAAAAGATTGAACAATATTTTAAATTTTCAAGTTACAAAATAGTCTGCAACAATAAAGAAGCAATAATGGTCATAACAATGATACCAAATACTTTTTTTTCAACATTAGAAATATACAGAATAGAAACCCGGTATGAAACTTAAAATTGTAGATTCATAGTAGGGTTTCATAGTAATGTGAAACACAAATATACATTTTTCCCTTCGTTTTGCAATTTGATTGCTATAAAATTAATAATTTTGTTTCGATTCCTCGCGGCACACCAGCGGTCCATTCACGGCACACCGGTTGGGAAAACGCTGACATAGACATAGTGGCTTGTAGAATTATACCCCCACAAGCTTAGACCTTCCTCAACAAAAGGTTCCGGTTGGTCGCCTCCTCAGCCCACACCCACCCAGAAATCCCGGCTACTCTGTTAATTTAGTCTAATTTTAGGGGTGATTTTACAAATTTTATGGTAATATAATTTATCCTCATACTGAACTTAGACTCCGCTTCGGAGCTCACACATTAGATGAGGTACCGTACTTTACCTTTTAGGACGAATTCGGTAAATTTGTGGCTACTGAATCAGCCTTGAAGATGGCCAAGCACACCGTCAAAGCAAGATCACTGCAACCCACTAAGTGTGCTTACTACTAAGTTTTGCACCCTTGGATCCTTCCGAAGAAACAAACCTTTCAGCTGAGGATAAGATTATGGCAGTATACCGGATCTAGAAATTTCGGGCTCCACCGCAAGAAAATTTGAAAGGGACCCCTCTCTATATTCAATACTTTTTATAAAATAATACATTGTAATTATAATTAAATATTCCTAGTGTTCAATTTGCTATGGAATAGAGATTCAACCTTACGTTTTACAAGAAATCGTATCTCTTCGACTTCATGTGCGCAAACTAACTTATAAGATCTCTCTTTTCAATGGCCGAAGCCCTCATATGGTTTGATTGCCAACCATTCCCAATGGCTCATTCTCTCCTGTGTCATTGAACACTTTAAATAGCTCTTGATCCTCTTTAAGAGGCCTCATCCCGGCGAAATTAAAATACCGCTAATTTTACAGTAATTATGTGTTATCTTCAAATAGATAAAAGATAATCGAAATGTGGAACAAGAGCGCCCTAGACAATATTATGTTACATGAGATACCGTTATCACGATTCACTTATCTGCTTTCGATTTCGAGCCATTTTGAAAATCGGCATTTATTTTCGCGTTTCTAAACGGCTGAAAACGGAAAGCCACCAGGTGACTTGTGATAACGGTACCTTACGCAAAATAATGTTGTCTAGGGCGCTCTTGTTCCACATTTCAATTATCTTTTATCTATTTGAAGATATCACATGATTACTGTAAAATTAGCGGTATTTTAATTTCGCCGGGATGAGGCCTCTTAAGATCGAGAATGGCCGTTCAGCAGAAGCCACAGTCACGAGTAAAGTGAGGAATGAAGCAAAAATAGTCGAAATTTCAGGATAATTTGGGGTAATTAAACTCGACTTATAGTAATACCGCCAATTCGAAATCAGTGTTGATCTTTGAAATATGGTTTTTAAGTCCAGTGCGAAGGGAAATTAATTCCAATGGTAGCTACGGGCCAATGTCTTGCTGGTACTTCGTTTGTAGTTTCCCAACCCTATCTAAAATGTCTTCGTCTGTAAGGTTCACAAGTACTTTCGGGAATATGATTGAAAACTCATCAAGAATTGTCTGCAATGATGTAAAACGGTTCTCTATTTTATTGTTCGCTATATCTAGAAGTCTATTGTAAACATGAACCCTGAAACAAGCCTCTGTATCCGAAAACCGATGATCATCTACTAGTTCATTGAAGGCTTTTTTTTTTTTTGAGTTGCCTTTTTTCTACGAACACAGGGCCCTGCTCTCTGCATTTTTAAAGACTATCCCAATTTCTCCAAATTTTTAAAAATTAGTATTTACAGGCAAGGTGCAGTGTCCCTTTTAAAACTTTTCGGCCCCTTAGGGCCCGGGCCCCCCGCACCGCGGGGTCTTGCGTTTTATAGATCCGACACTGGATTATGATGATTTCCTCCAACACCAAACAAACCCAGTTGGGAGATGTACAGGAAACTCTCCATCATCCTTCAAAACCAACAATTATCGTATTATATCTATCACAATTTGTGGAGAAAGGATACAAATTGACGCATGGGGTAACCGTTGTATCTTAAGAACTACCACACTATATCGTCAGAAAGAACACGATTAAGTTCGTTCGTAAAATATAGTAAAATTACACCGAACTCATCAAGTTTGGTCGGGAATTTTGTAAGGTTAATCACCTTAAATAGCTATAACACTTTCGATATAGTAATTAATCATTACCTGGTTCCATTTATATATAGATAAAGACAAATTATTATTTCTGATACTAGTTTTTAATGCTTTAAACACATATAATCTTGACTTATTATTCAGCACATATGTTACCTCGTAACCATAGCAATTATATACGAAAAATTGACAATCGAAATCTTGAATATCATAAACATAAAATTACTCACAAAATTCGCCTCTGATTCCCTTTCCTGCAAACAGGCACAGGTAAATTTTACAATATACAACGTTATCGTTGTAAATGGGGCCCGAATGCGGACTTCCGTAGTAGTTTGACTACAAAGGAAAGAACCCTGGAAAACTTTAAGACACTTACTTTTTGAACAGCCCCTGTATAAGTACCATCGTTCTAATATAAACATAGTTTAAATATAAATATAATACAATACATTTTTAAAATGATTTCTTGATATGAAATACAAATTAACAAATCTTCAGTGAATAATTTGGAAAGAAACTTTGCAACAAATCCACAGAGAACAAATTCAAACGAAATCATTGTTAAAACAAATGCTCATCCCCTAATGAGCAAAATTTTTTTTTTTTTATAATTATGGAAGAATTTTTATAAAAGATATGGTACATTAACATCAAATAAGAAACATAATTCTAAGATATATCAATTGAAAACGCAATGACAAAATGACACAACATCAAATACAATGAACTAAATTACATATTTATATATTCACAAAACACTTCATTTTTCTCCTTTTAAAGAAAGAATTCCTTCGTTAGTTGGTCTCAATATTAGCTTGTGTCATGACCTCAGAAGGAATTAAAGTTCGAACTAAGTCCAACCACCGTTTTCTAATCTTCTCGGTAGGTTTCCACAACTTAATTTCATCGATGTTTCGTAATCCTAAAGTTTTGCCTGTCTTTATATCCATAAGTTCAAATACTTTAGGACTAAATTGTTTAGTGCATAAATAAGGTCCGGCATACAACTCACAAAACTTGTATATCCTCTTTAATGCGGCGTCACTTTGACGATGTAACCGTACAACTTAACAATTCCTCAAATTACAGTTATAAAAGGAAATTGTAACTAAACTATAAGGAATAAATGCAAGATTATTTTCAGTTAATTGCCATAAATTAACTTCGTCAATATTCTGTAAATAATGAGTTTAATCCATAATCAAAATATTTCATAATTATATATGTTTTTCGACAGAAGATCATATTAACCATAAACGTAAGCAAAGGTCAACTAAATACAAATCCATCGGACGCCTTTTTGGATAGTTCAAGTTATACGTTCGAAGGGCTCAATTAAACAACATTGTATTCCACAATCTATAGTATTTCCATGACGATTAGGCACGGTTGCATTATTTGGATTTCTATTTACAAAACTCCTCCCATCTGCAAATCGATTTTGTGAAAATCTGCGATAATTGTTATTTCTGTTGAAATTTCTGTTGCCATTTCTAAAGTTTCTAGTTCTATTTCTGCAACTAGATTGTGTTTGATTACCGGTACCATTATAGTTATTCCCTCTATTATTAAAACCATTTACATTAGAATGATTATCAGCTTGCACATTAATATTACTAACAGAAGCATACTGGATTGGATTACGTCTAGAATTAACCTGACCTCTATCCTGAATTCTATTATTATTATTATTATTGTGAATTATTGACTGACTTTCATAGCTTTGAACAAGCATGATCAAATAATTGAAGCTAATACACTGTACAGTCATTAACAATTGTTGTAACCTGTATGGCAGCAAAATTCGGATGGATGCAATAATACGGGATTCAGGATAAGTGGGATTCAGAGATCTTAGCTCATTGTATGTTGATACCACAAACTCGGTAATACTTCCATGGAGTTTTGGACTGTAAGATTTGGTTCTTAAAATGGCATCTCTGTTTGCAATCATGAAATCGTTCTCATAATTTGACAGTAAAGCATTTTTGAAGTCAGAATATGAGTACAAACTGCTCCTAATAGCTTTATACCAAGTTAGACAAGGCGGTAGCAGCACATGTGGCAACAATTTTAGATATTGGGACTCGTCTATACCTATCAGCCCACATTCATCTTCAAACTTTTCTAGAAACGATCTAGCAGTGATATCTTCTGGTACTCCACTAAATCTAGTAAGAGACTTAACCTCACTAAATCTTATGCGTTTACCTGTATTAATTTTCATACGTCTGTTAAAATTACGTCGGGATGACTGTCTCCCTCTTCTTTCTGTACCTATACTTTCCTCTTCACCGCTTGATGACGTGTTGATTTTCACTACTCTGCGATGGAGACGATTACGTCGGGATGACTGTCTCCCTCTTCTTTCTGTATCTATACTTTCCTCTTCACCGCTTGATGACGTATTGATTTTCACTACTCTGCTATGGGGACGATTACGTCGAGATGAAAAGGCAGAGCGTACTTCGTTCCCATGTCCATGTCCATCCTCTTGTGATATATCCTCAGGGATACCTTTCTCTTTCAGCAAATTGACCTCTTCCTGTAACCGCTTAATATGGTTCTCATGCACGCATACTGAGGATTCTAAATCATTTACTGACCCTTGAAATTCATTAACCTTTTGTTCCATTTCTTCTAATTTTCCATCGTATCGCTCAAATCTGGTGATAATGCATTGATTCATGTGAGCAAGTTCACTTTGAACGGCTTTCCATTTGTTTTCGTGAGATATTCCTATTTGTTCAAATTTCGCCTCGAAATCTTGGGTTTGTTGGTTGATCTTTTTCTCAAGATCTTCCTGAAGCTCCTTAATTTGTTGACTTTGTTCTTCCTGTAGTTCCCTAATTTGGTGAGTGTGCTGAGTCTGACCTTCCTTCATTTGTTGGCTTAATTGTTTCAACATATCCATAACTTGATTGATAGTTACAGATTGCAACATGGTTTCTTCTGTGCTAGTCATAGATTTATCAGTATTCTGTACGTTGGCCATATTTACCTTTCGTTCTATCTTTCTTCCACTACGTAAACACGTATATTGTATATTCATAAGTCCCTTTAAATAAACTTAAAACCCCGTCTCTACTAATCTTCAAGACTGTACAAGGTCCCGGGTTACGTTGCACCATAAAAATGTAAGGTTAATCACCTTAAATAGCTATAACACTTTCGATATAGTAATTAATCATTACCTGGTTCCATTTATATATAGATAAAGACAAATTATTATTTCTGATACTAGTTTTTAATGCTTTAAACACATATAATCTTGACTTATTATTCAGCACATATGTTACCTCGTAACCATAGCAATTATATACGAAAAATTGACAATCGAAATCTTGAATATCATAAACATAAAATTACTCACAAAATTCGCCTCTGATTCCCTTTCCTGCAAACAGGCACAGGTAAATTTTACAATATACAACGTTATCGTTGTAATTTAAACTACAGCATTCAATGAAAAAAAAAAAAGTTCGCACACATTTTTCTCTCAAACGTAGTCATCCGGGAACTTTCGATTCACACCTAACTCAGAAACATCAAGATTGGCTTAGAAAATCGAAGTTACCCTGTCATTGACGTTTAGCAAATGAACGGTACAGGTAAAACTATAATGTCACTTTTTCTGGTAATACTAAAGAAGTCACCAAACGTTGAAGCTATCTACGACATTCGTTATCTTTAATTCTACTGCATCGTAATAGGACCGTATCGCACCAAGAAATTTATCCTTTGTTACTGAAGTCAAAGATTGGTCACACCCAATCTGTTTGCCATGGTCAATCAAGCTGCATGATGTGATCCGGAAACCAAAGGACTACAAATGAGATTTGAGTTCAATGTCTAAATTGTGGGGGAAACCGCCCAGTTAACTACCGATGATGCCTGGTCATTTAAAGCACCATCGGAAGAAGACTTTCCCCCTCTCAACCAAGAAACTCCATCTTTGGAGAAGTCACAATCAACATCAGGACCTACTTACGCAAGGCGCATCGCCCATCCATGGACCTCATCGCAACACCATCTACAGCAAACCATCAACCAGAACGAAAATACAGAATCCACCCTGCGCGAACTGATACAACTTTTCAAGGACTTCCCAGTAACTGACATTATAGAAACAGCTATGAAGAAACTCCCTGAGACACGTCAGGCCACAGACAAATTCACAAAATCCATCATTCCTTTGGAAACAGCAACCACTTCATTTAATATAAAACTCAAGTAGTGCATCTTTTGGTCCCCAATATGATGGGTAATCCTTTCAGGGCATCTTGTGACGTCACTTGGTTGGCTATTTTAACCAGCCAATCGTCGGACTGTCTGCTATTCCTCAGACGTACCCTTTGCAGAGGATTTATTGTGTTACCTTGCTGCCTGACTTTCACTCTTTACTCCAATGTGGGCCAGATCGGGAGGGCGAATGGAACTAAGGCCTGTGACAAACATCTTGGCATTTCAGCTAAACGAATAAAACGCAAGCTCTGGCGTGACGTTCCAAGTGGTAAAGGGGTGTGGCTATGGGTAAGCAAACTACAGAGCGATCAGGTGACAGGGGATAGACGTGGAAGTGTGCAAAATAAACGTGGCAATACCGCTGGCCTCTCATTTACTAGCAGCATTTAAAGGGAACTTGGAGCGCCGCCTTCAAATGCCAAGATGTTTGCCACGCAGTTTAATTCAACTCCCCTTTCTTCACTTCAACTGTACTAATCAACCTCATACGCATTCAAAACTGTGATACTTGCGTTTCTGCAGAAAGCTTCAAATGTCTTTACATCAAATGCTGCTTTATCACAAATGCGAGGCATAGGTTTCAAAGTCAACCCCTAAACTCTAAACAGCAACGTCAATATTACTTTCAATCTACAACCTTCGACCTCACGCTGACATGATTGGTCTGACATCATGCTCACCAAAGTTCAGACTCAAATCATTTCAATATCACGCTTAATCGAACTAACGCTCAATTTATGAAGTTGAGGTCGGGTGAGCGTAACTTTAAAAGTCTGGAACGCCGTCCTCACGAGTTCGGCGAGTACTTTTGTATTTAGCTTTCCCATCTTACATTAGTACTTCCAATAAATATTTTCCATTGCTTTGCTTTTTACAGACAGGTTGACTGCCATGAGCATCATATGTGGTGCTCACCTTATTTCTCTGTAGGGCCATGAGCACCATATATGATGTTCATGCTTGATATCACAAATTACTAATCTATTCAGGTTCTTGAGCATCATATATGATGCTCATTGTCACAAATTACTGTGAGACCATGAGCATGTCATATGGTGCTCGGTTCCCATTGGTACATTTTCGGGAGAAACAAAATATCGTGACAAAAATGTGACACGACTATCCATAATCGAATCAAAAGTAAGAAGAAATTTATGGCCTCCTGGGACCAGTACCCTCAAATCACGTTGGCAGTCAACCTGTTAAAATACTCACTGGGCAAAGCCAATCAGGAATCAGGGCATTTTTTTTTTTTTTTTTTTTTTTTTTTGCTGTCTCTTATATGAAATCTGTCATTACTTGTGTATTCTTAGTGTCTGATGAAGCCAAAGTGGATAGTTCGTGAAAGTGTTACGTGTTAATATATATTCGAGCAGTTTAAATCAGACTTAAAACTTGCAATAAAACTTTGGGATATTGTTGTGTAAAGCAAACTAAACAAATAATTACTTTCTTATAATCGTGAAAGTAAAATAAAACTATGAAGATTATCGTGACATTCACTCAACAAAAAAATCAATCAAAATATATAACTAATAATGTCAACACGGTGATAATATAATAATATTAATCCTCTTAAAAATAGAATGATTATACGGTAACGTAAACAAGTATACATGATGTTCTGTTATAAAATCACATATCAGTTAGATCATTGTAAAGGAGGTCCTTCAAGGAGGTTCTTTTATGCCTCTGAAGTAGGTAGTCATTCGAGTGAAGGAGATTTAAAGGAGGTATAATATCTCCTTGAAAATAAATAAATGATGTAAGACATTTATTTTATTTTATTTTATTTATCAGAGAATGTGATTAATTAAAGGAGGGCTATTAATTATCTTATTCTTCTGTTTCACGCATTACAAAAAGAAAAACACTATCGTCTGATAATAATATTAACTGTAATCTGACAATTTATTATTTTTCATTCGATGAAGAACCACTTGTGAGTATATATCACTTCACGTTGATAATATTCATTATTTGAATCCGGTAAACACATTCTTTCACATACTCATCGAGGGGAAATCACGAAGGAAAGAGAATGTTATCGTTTCATACTTAACAGAATTAATTGATTGATTGTACTTTAATGGTTCTTATTAGCTACAAGTTGATATGAAAAGGAACATATAGTGCTTTAGTACCAAACCGATGATACAAGCCGGACCATACGTACAGAAAGCAGGTACATTATGAACTATAGGTGGATAGTGTGATATATGACCATCGGGTACAATTTTCTCAGGATATCAAATATGGAAGCATATTTCATGTAACTTAAGTTGGTGAAAGTTACTAGTACAATCTGTTTTCAACATTGGGGGAACGGGTAAGACCGTTCCCATGAATATATATTGCGATGTCCAAAATATTTATGAAGTTCAAAAACAATGTTGTGGAGAATTTGAGGAGCAGAGCTGTCTGCAATATTGGGAGGCGGGCAGATTTGAGGCTTATTCTGGGGGACATCAATTTCATCTCATGATCCTTTGTGGCAATCAGACAGAAATAATCAAATTTATCCCCCAAAACACATTTCAAATCGGATTATTGGGGGGGACAGTCCCCCTCAGTTCCAAGATTGGAGGGGACATGTCCCCCTCATCTCCCGGGATTTGCGCCAGTGTTGGTAACTGAAACTTACGTTTACCTGTGATACAATATGTTCTACAATGCAAATTCACAGACGCTTCTTCCAATTCCAAACAGCGACAATACGTTGTTCCAGATGACGAAGATTACGAATTTTCACAACATAAACTATAGTCTTAACAGATAGAAATAAACTGGCGATAGATCTGGTGGTCGGCCACATCATTCAATTGGCCCACTTCAACCAATCCATGTCCGAGGGAATTGTTCATCCCAGAAGTGACGCACTACAATACCATAATGATGGGAAAATCCATTCTGTTGAAAAAGTCGGGCGATTGTACCATCTTCGGACATCGAAGTTAGCACTATCTGTTCCTATAACAGCACGTAGTATCGTTCCACACTTAAAGTTCCTAGAATGGAAAAGGAATCGATTAATCGTGTTTCCATATGACTGTACACACCATAATCTTCTCTGCATCGGTCATTTTGGAGAGATTTGTCCACGCGGGGTTGTCAGGTGACCAATAGCATATGTTCTGCCTATTAAACCCCCCCCCCCCCCATTTACGTATAGTAGAAGTGAGCTTAATCCGGATGGAGTATCTGCATAGCAAAGTTAAGGTTTGTCATAATTACTCGATAGCTCACTCACAAAACTATACTCGGCGATCAGCATCGTCTTCGCAGTGATGCTGCTCCATTTGAGCCTTATACGGATGCCACTTACATTGTGCATTCAACTATGACTCACCCCACATTGCATTGATAAATGACGTGTGATCCTTTGGGGCGACATCGAGAAGGAGACCAGCACTGCCATAGCTGTTACTTCGTCCGTGGCTGTCCATGGTTGTCCGCTAAGAGGTCTGTCCACGACTGTGACGGTATCCTAAAATTAGATTAATAACTGTGACACTGCAACATGTGACACAGTGTCACGTATGGATGACGCTGGTTGAAATCGGTAGCCAGTACATGACACTCCTTCCGCCCCACAGTTGGATTATTTTAATGCGTTCCTCACCTGTTAAGGGCACGGTTCCACACCTGCAAGAAAGAGGTAAACGTAACTTTTAGTTGCAAATAACTTTTCATCAATTTAAGTTATATTAAATCTGCTTGCGTATTTGACATCCTGAGAAGCTTCTAGCATATTGTCATTGTTCATAGTAAATATTTGGAATCCAAAACAAGATGATGGTCGTCCACATGATATGCTTCCAAAAGTGTCCCCAAAGGCCAAATGTATCGCCCATCTTGTGCATTCCGTGTCGATTTTTAAAAGTCCATCTTATACATAATATATAAAAGCGTTGCAATTTTGTACTATGCAAATATTGCCAGGAAGACATTCATTGTCTGTTATACCCTATGACACAGTGTTGCCAACCCAACATAGAGTTGTATTTTTTAAATTGCATTACGTCAGATTATTACATATTTCAAATCTAAGTATAAAATGAAGATTTACAGTTATTCAGTGTTATTCAGTGCCGCAAACTAAGGACTTTACAGTATCACAAATATCGAAAAACAACCACATTTTGGAGGGCTCTTCAACAAGAATAACACAAGTGAGACGGACGGGGTAAAGTATATCCAAAGAACCTTAAGTAGAATGCTACAGTCGTCATGTGACATATTTCCAACAATTAGAAACAAAGTTACAAGAAGAAATTTGATCTTTAAAAAAACTCGAAAAATTTTAGATAAGTATCACATCCAATTACATACGAAGTTTTCAATATTTCGACTCTACCAAGCTGTTTAAATAAATTTCCTCATTCTGAAAGTATTTGAAGGACTTGATCAACTGACTACAACAGCTCATAATTTATCTTGGCTAATGAATTTGGTTGTATTGATAGTTTGGCTCTTTTGTACTCGTTCGTATCGCAAATACACTACTCATGGATCCACGATTACTAGACTAAGGGACAGCGTTTATGACATTTGAAGGTGGCGCTCCGTTACACTGTTACTAAAAGAAAGAGTTGCGGTGTTGCCACAACCTTCACCTGCTCAGTTATCATCTGCGCAATTGGTCGCGGTTGTACTACGTCTGCTTAGACGCGCTCCTTTGATCACGTAATAATGTCGCGTCACAACTTTTGTTTCATACGCCTTGTCCACACGTTATCGTCTGTGTCCCACGCATTAGTATACTACACTGCTAGCACTTGGTTTGCTCCATTTCCCCACATCACATTCTCCTACGTTGTTCCACTATTTCTCATAGTCCTTTCTCAGATCGTTTTGCTTCATATATATCAGCAATTGGAAATGACTAGTTTTAGACCAAATTTGTTCATTCTGTTACAGTTTGATCTCTGCTCCAGTCTTTCATCGAAGCAAATCATCCGCTTTGTGGTAGGCTATAGGAAAAAGCCATCTCGGTAACATTGTCATTAGCCAGATGTACCCCTCTCCCCATGATGAACCCCTCTCTAAATTTTCCTGACATGTATCCCAACCAGTGATGGCTTTTGCAGGGAGTCACATTGGAATATATGAAGAGCTCAGTTCCAAAACAGCCTGTCAAAAAAGTAAGATTTTCAGGAGACCATTTTTTGTGTTTGTTTCCATCATTCTATTTCTGAGAAAGAAAAGTAATATACATAAAAGAAAATTGTAATTGACTACTTTTCGTAAGATAACGGTAAAATTATCGTTTATAGCAAGTGTTATATAAGCGTTTTTACGCATGAGTCAGAAAATAACTTCAGGGAATACTGTTGACTAAGGACATTTTGAAAAACAACGCTGTTTTCTTTTGCCTACAATTAATTTGATTTATCGAGTTTTGGCATGAAACCTAGTTCATTATACAGAGATACTGAAATGAAACTTAATAGTACAAATATCTCAAAATTGACAAAAATTGACTTAGGCTCTTTTGGAATCCATCCCCTCATATATAAAGAATAATCTTAGGTTTCTTTAAGCGAAGGGAAGAAAGCAGCCTATCAAGAAACAATTTAGGCTGGAAACAACTAAGGTATAAAATTTAAAATACAAACATTAGCATATTAGGTAAGTTTTCTTCCCTCAATTTGAAGAGATAAAAGTTTAATTTTTACCGCCTTGACTTCCCTCAAGAGCCATCACTGGTCTCAACAAAAGCAATATCTACTTTTATAAAAGAATACAACTTTCTCAGTAGTTCTTTTCCCCTCACCTTTTTAATCATGATTCAGCCATAATTAAAAATTTTATTCTTGTGTACGTTTTACAAAATTTGAATTTGCTACGAGTAACTGTATTAAATATACTAAAAATTCGTTGTTTGTCAATTTAGGATATTCCTTGAAAAACATTTCTAGTAAATTCGATAAAATTGCTTTAATTTAACCAAATTTGCAAAATTTGTTAAACTTAATGATTGTTCCTCGTATTTGTGCTATTAATAAATAGAGTGAAAAAACTGTTGTAAACTTCATTTTATAGATGCTATGTGAAATACACGTAAAACCAAAGCCAATTAAACTTTTATTGAGCAATTCATGTCAGTATTTAAAAAAATGAACGACAGAAGAGGAAGAAGAAAACTCACTTTTGAAAACAGTCTAAATTAGTTATCAGTTTTGTTTTTAAGAATGTCTCGTTTAAAGTCAAATCCTGAGTGATTGATGTAGACAATTAATTATCTATGAATTCAATAACAATAAAAAGGACATGTCTGGTTTTTAAAATAGCTCTTTTCTTCTCTAATAATGAGTTGCAAATCATGTTTTGACATAAAATGTGCAAATGATTACTGAAGGTGACTTGCAATAATTTCCAACTTGATTACAGTCACTGTTTTTGTTGTCAAGAATTTACAGGCAGGACCAATAACGATAGGAGAGCTTAGCTTTTGCGGAGCCTAGGGCGGAGGACCCCCACGGCTTTCTTCGCCAGTTGCATGTTAAAATATCCAAAGTAAAAGTATCGACGGCAGGATATTGGCCATCAGAATATCGTCAAAAATTAAAGATTTATTCTCGACTAGCTGAATAGCACGGGAAGAATACGCTTCATTTTGGACATAAAAGAGCACCAAGAGTGTTACTAATCAACTTGGGGACTCGAAAGGCTATGAATTCAACACAATATAAGATATTTTCAAATATTTTTACACGTCAAATATTTAAGACTACTAATGGGGGATAAATTTGGATCTAAACGGCATCGGAAGTGTCACTAGTCATCTCAGCGGCCCCGTAAACTATGGATTCGATACTAATATTGCTGATTTTCGATTATTTTTCTATATCTTCTCCAAGTTGCGGTCTCAATTTGGATTTCAAAGGTATCGGAAGTGTAACTGTTCATCTCAGAAATTCTGAAAAGTATGGATTCGACACTAATATTCATAATTTTAGATCATTCTTATAGATCTCCTCCTGCCGCTCTGCTAAGTTGCACCGTCAAAATGAAATAATAAAACATCCCAGGTTCAAACCTCATCTATGTTGACAATTTGATCGAGTTCGATCGGGTGGTTCAAGAGTTATAAGGTCACATAGTTACTTTCATTTTTGTGAATACAGAAGAAAATAGATTTCAGAAGTGTCTGTTTACAAATAGCAATATTACAGAAAGCTTAACATACGTAATATCTCATGTACAAAACAAAAAGGTGGATTTGCTATAGCCTGCTGGACAGTTACATCTATTTTCATTTCTTACACTTTCTTTTATTATCTATTATGTCAAGTAGATTTTATTCTCGTTGGGTAAATAGTTCACGTGATATTAGTGCCATTTGCCGGCGGATTCAATTATGTGAGAGAGCACAGGGCACTACATGAAAGCTATTTCTTTAGATTCTTAGATCTTCGCTTTGCAAGTTTTCACTCTGTTCTCTGACAGCACATGCGTTAGGTCAGGGTTTCTCAAGCTGGGGGTTGTGACCCCTACGGGGGTCGCGAGAGGGTTTCATGAGGGTCGCAAAAATAAGCAGAAGAGATAAATATAATTAGAATCTAATACCGAAAAATATTTTTGAATATTATTTTGAATTTTGTTCTGATAGGTATACTTTTATTTTTATACATACTGTTAACCCTTAAGTACTATGGACTAAAATAATCACGTAACTACTATGGAACGGTCTGTCAGACCGCATTGTTGTTTTGCATTTTCTGAATAGTAGTTTTATTTCATATTTTTTAAAATGCTTTCCTACATATCTTAGTTGCTTATAGAAAGTAAAACATAGTAATTTCACGATGTAAAAACAAGCTTTATATTTTTAAAACAATGAGAAAGAGAACATAGCCAAATTTGCAACAATGCTTTCATTGTAATTCTAAAATTGTAGTTGTTGAAATATTCAATTTTTTTCTCCGTTTCTATGTAGTCAGAATAACACTAATTTAAAATACACCGTTCTTATAGATGCACTCAGAACAAAAAATACAGTAAAAACGGAGAAAAAAAAACATGGCATTTTAGCTTTTTTAAACTTACAAGAAGGTACTGTTATAGTTGTACTCTTACATCTTTGTAGTGAAAAGGTAATAAATAAAACTTATTTTTGTTCTTATATGATGGCGAAAGTAAAGAAAATAAGTTTTGCCGGTAAAGATAGTACCGCACTAACTTTTCTGGCAGCATGTACTTTCTTCGGGTAGGCACTTATATTTTTTTTCTGCACTGCAAGGAAATCGGTACCGGCACACCGCTGACACGAATATCTTTGCTTTCCGCTTACAACTCAGTGGACAGAAGAATATGTTTTCCTCTTCAAGTCCTTGTGCGCGATGGTGGGAAACTCACTTTCAAGCTGTAGTATACTCTTGATTGAAAAACTCAGTTCTCGTGGCAGATGTCCGATGAACAATCTACGTTCTATTTGAGGCCTAAGAAGTCCTTTTGCCAACGTTTTCATGAAATCAAGTCTTGTCATCACTGCGGACTTAGCGTAGACTTGATGCAAGACGTATGCATTGACACAACACGCAACATCCACCAGCATAAAGAAAATTGTCAATGGCTATCGTCTTGTTCGGCGACTTGATGTGTAATCTGTATATTTTTTGTCTAGAGTACTCCGCCTTTACTCGTTATAAGATATGGTTATTTCAGGTTTTCCAGTCCCTTGGCCATTATTTGATGTGTGGTGCAAGACGTGCCACACGGTAAGACACAGAACTGCTAATAATCAGTAGATAACGAAATACAACTGAACAGGAAATTACTTACGTAACTACTATAGTAAGTCTGTGAGACTGCTCGACCCCTCCAGCACCGCGCACAGAGGATCATTTATAACACGAACTTCACAATACGTAACCATTAGGTAGACAGAAAGGTAGACGAAAAGATTCACTTGTAGTAGTGAAACTGTGGAAAATATAATGATACGAAAAGTCTCAGCGGTCTGAGAGACGGTTCATAGGGTGTCCCGACAAAACGTACCAGCGACAAAACGTACCACTTGAATTTTCGCGACAAAACGTACCACTTTTGACGACCTGTCATAAATGACAACCTGTCATGGATTAATTAAAGCATTTCTGATATTTATTCCACGACAAAACGTACCACTTATATAAATTACAACCTGTCTTGGACTAATTAAAACATTTCGGATATTTAAACCGCGACAAAACGTACCACTTCAAGCCTTTTTTTTTTTTCAGCGTGTTCACAGATTATTCTCCAGATCGAACAAACTTCTCTTAAAGGTTCTGTACGTGACAAACGTAACATTAAACACGTTTATCAGCGAGTAAGGGAACACGAGTCTTCCAAAATACATTAGACCAGCGTTTCCCAACCGGTGTGCCGCAAATGGACCGCTGGTGTGCCGCGAGGAAATCGAATCAAAATTATTAATTCTATAGAAAGCAAATTGCAACACATAGGGAAAAATGTACATTTTTGTATTTCACATTACTATGAATTTCTACCATGGAAAAAATTACTGTAATTGGAATATATTATTCTACATCTATTACTGTCTAGCAGACAGTATTTCGGCTCGTACACATTTTCACGGTTAGCTGCTATGTTACGCTTCAATTGAGAGTCATACTAACACCGAGAAATGGAAGCACTTGTACGGTACGCGTCAAGTGAACGTTCGTTGAACACTCATTCGCACGTGAATGACAGAACAACACTTTGTTCAACAGGTGAGTTTTGACCTCGATGCATCGCAAGCTGTGTGATTGCAATAATATGCACCTGTTTTGGTTAAAACAGCAAAGTTACAAGTACAAGACATTTGTTTGTTCGTTCGTTATTTAGTGATCTTCGTTCTTAGTGAAAGGTTGGATACAGTTTTCGAAAAAGAAAGCGTATTTTTAAAAATCTCAGTCGTATATTTCATTGCAATTGTTGTCTATTTTAAAATCAGAATAAAAAATAAGCATAATGAATTAGCATATGGAAAAACCAGGGATCGAGCTTTCATCTCTGTGAGAAACAGATCAGTAATCACAGAAAAAAATCACCATGGTATTTTATATTTGCAAATAATAATATCTATGAGTGTGCCGCGAAAATTCAAGTTACACCCGTAGTGTGCCGCAAGTTGAAAAAGGTTGGGAAACGCTGCATTAGACCAATGTGGGTGCTTACATATCTAACAAAAGAAACATAATGTTAAGAAACTACTTCCTCATGAACAGGCAAAACAATGGCAGTTAAGAAGAACAGATAGGTAATGTATCGAGTTGTCAAAGTGCAGAAACTCATTGGTAAAAGAGGGCTCATTTACAGAGGAAATGTAGCAACCTATAAACTGAAAGACACAACTATAGTTCATGGAAACTTTTTGGATATTATTCCTTTCTTAAGCAAATTTGATCTTCCGCTTAAAAGTAATTTAGATAAGGTCACCGAGAAGAGTCATATACGAGGAAGTAAGAAGGATAGTGGTCGCATAACTTTTACTAAACACGGTGAATTATGTTTTGAATGCTATCAGCACACTTATCAGAGAAGATATTTCGAAAGAAGTCTCTCAAGCTTCAATATTTTCTGTTCTATTAGACACTACTCAAGATATAGTAGTTTGAGGCCAGTGCTCTGTTGTTTTACGGTACGTTGTTAAAATGGTTTTTAAACAAAGTATTGTTGTCATTGTAAAATGCATATCTACCACAGGCCAGTGTCCTTGCGGTTTACTGCTGAAAATTCTACAGAAGTTGAACCTTGATATTAAGAAGTGTGATTGGAAATTCAACCGATGGCTCAAGTAACATGCAAGGACAATATTCGGATTTTCTCAATTCACCTATGATCAGTTACACGTGTGATTCAGTTGATTTTGAGTTTAACGGCCCTTTTAGCAGCGAGGCTATATGAGACGGGACATACTGATTTACGGGAAATCCGAAGCACATGAGCTCCCGCCAGGAATCGAACCCAGGTCTCCCACGACAAAGGCGCATACGCTAACCGCTTAACCACTAAGAAACTCAGTTACACGTGTGGTGTTACGCTCATATACTCAATCATGTCATATGTGATCTGAGAAAAAATTGCATTGATTCTGTGTCATTGTTCTGCTGAATGACTGTGCGATATTTATGCGTGAGTCTTATCAGCGAATGGACATTTGAAAGATCAAATGTTAACAAAGGCGTCTTACAGTTATTGCGGAAACAAGATGGTAGAAAAGACACTGTTTTTCAGAAAAAGTTTGGTCATTTTCGAACCCAGAAAGTGCTTTGTATATAGAGTTGACCATAATAATTAAGAAAATTGCTTCTATAGAAAATATCAAACCAAAAGCTAGGTGTAAAGCGAAAGGATATATAAAAGATCTTCTCAAGTTCAAAACAATTCGGACAGCACAAATGTTCCTTAAGATATTTCAAGTGACGACCTCTCTGTCAAACTATCTCCAAATAGAGGGTGCTGCTAGTGTAGTCCTATCGGATGGTGCAGACTACTCTATTCCAAGTGAAAGAGTAGAGAGATGATTTTGAATCCATTAAGAATGCAGCATTAAGCTTTGCAGAATGGACCAATAACAAATTTGAAGACTTAGAACGTGATTTCTTTCTTTTTTTCTTTTTTTCTTCTATTGACCTGTCGACAATTCGCTTTCAGAAATGGACAAAAATTTTCCTGTGAATATGAAGATGAAGCTGCTTCTATCCAATGACCAGGTACTGCATCGAAGCATTCAACACAATATTGGACATGGTAGTTTCGAGTATTTCTTCAATATTCAAGAAGCAATGTACTTTATGGATTATTTGGAACCTAGACACTTCAACCAAGTAACAGAACTTCCAGACGTGCCTTTCGATAAACTTACATATTTTCTGAAAAACTTCAGTAAAGAAGTTTCCAAGGATACTATAAATGTATTCTCTTGGATTTTTGAAGGACATGGATATCCTTGAAAGTTAGTCTTGATGACGAGCACAACTGAGAAAAAATGACTGTCCTGATGGTGCAAGTGATTTAGAATTAGGAGAAAATACATTTGTTTACAAGGAAAGCGAATGCAAAACGTGTTCCAAAATTGTCCAATGTGCTGCTTTTTAATTTTGCAGAATTGTAAATTTTGCAGTAATACTTATCCAGGTTTCCAGCATACAAATTTTTATTGACTTTGCCCGTAACTCATAAGGTAACATGTAAAAGAATTTTTTCAAAACTGAAATAAACTGAAATACATTAAAAATAGGCTAACGAGTACCATGTCTCAGGAACATTTGAAAACATTTATGTTGATGTCTATTAAAAAGATTTATTAAAAAATATTTCGAATGCAAAAGCGATAGATACAGTAGCATCAAAAACTAGTACCCTAAAACATATGCTAATTTTGTAATATAGTATACGTTCTCCTTGAACTTCATATAATATTTTGAACAATCCAGAATAATATACTGATGAAAGAATATCAGGTTTTAATTGTCAATTGTTAATACTATTGACTTACCGTAGAAAGAAAACTGCAATTGATTTGTGACATTGATAGCTGGTGGCCCTTGTGGGAGAAAGCGCCCGCGCCCCTCTAATAATGCCTATCCGTCTCTGGTCCAAAGCCTGGATAAAGTGTGATGGAAATCAGCAAATATTCAAATATTGCATATGCAAGATTCTTGCTGGTCTTGGTCTGGCGAGAATCTTGCATTTATGGTCTTGGTGTTGCGAAAATCTTGCAGGCGTGGTCTTAGTCTTAGCCTTAATCGTAGTCTTGGTCTTACATCGGTACTTTTCTCACCACCAATCTGTTCAACTTTTAACCTTATTTTGGCCAATATATATATACTTATATGCTGTCCTATCAAGTGGTACGTTTTGTCGCCTGTCATTATTTGATGGCTGATTGGAAGACTCTTCGCAAGTAGCCCTCCAGTCAAGTGGTACGTTTTGTCGCTTGTCATTATTTAAAGTGTTTTTAGAAAACCCTTCACAAGCAGCCCTCAGGGTAAGTGGTATGTTTTGTCGATGGTACGTTTTGTCGCTAGTACGTTTTGTCGCGTATTCGGTTCATAGTACTTACGGGTTAAGAAGAACAACAAAAAATAGGTCTACTAAACATTTTCAACAGGTGCAGAGTAGTTTAAAAATCAATTTAAATGAAAGAGGTACAATATGAAACTAATGAGAACTGCATATTGAAATACAAGAAAAATACAAATGCAACAAAACCTGCATATTGAAATACAATTAAAATTGAAAGCTAATGAGATATCTGAGCATGATGTAATTTCACTAGTATGGCAATGTCCGGTTCAATCTTTGTGACGCGCATTACCAAGTCATTTAAAATTCTCAATACCGTCAAGTGGGGTGAATAGGAACTGTGTGGTGAATAGGAACAAAACTTTCATGTTTTAATTTGTTCAGTCTTACGTTTCATTTATGCAAGATAAACTCTATTTTAATATTCTGAGACACTCTTCATAGCCTAACCTTGCTGTACGTGCAATAATAGGTTTTGCGGCTTGCTTTGATATTTTTTTCTCCGCAACTATTTTTAGCCGCATTGTTGTTGACAATTGTGAACTTAGCTTAACTTTGTTCACTCCAGAGGTGGCGCTCTAAGCAATTTGTTGTATGCTACTTCAAATCATTTGTTTATGAGCGCACTTCGAGGTTTAACGTGCAAAACTAGTTTCGAAATCAGATAATTTGATTTTAACACACTTCTATAAATAACAACAGCATTTTTGAGAGTGGTAGGTGAATAGGAACAGAATGCCTCGAGTTTATAAACCAGATCCCCGTGCCAAAAAATATCGCAAATATCCAAAGGATCTGTTGGAAAAGGCTAAAAGGGACATTATCGTTAACAGATTAACGTACAGAAGTGTAAGTGACAAATACGACATACCCACAACAGTTTTACACAGACATGTAAAACATTCTAACGTGAAGTCTCAAGGAGGTCAAACAGTGCTAACAAAAAATGAAGAAGAAATGATTGTTGACAGA
The DNA here is from genome assembly GCF_964235325.1 of Thermobia domestica. Taxonomy (NCBI): domain Eukaryota; kingdom Metazoa; phylum Arthropoda; class Insecta; order Zygentoma; family Lepismatidae; genus Thermobia; species Thermobia domestica. The sequence goes on from NC_137469.1 coordinate 11,521,487, forward strand.
ATTGTAAAGTGTGCAGAGTGGGGTTATCCCCTAGAAGTATATGACATAAGGCTTATGATCAAAGGATATCTGGACAAATGTGGGAAAACAGTTCCAAAGTTCAAAAATAATTTTCCAGGGAAGGAATTTGCTCGTGGTTTTCTTCTACGTCATTCGGCAAAATTGGCAGTTCGGCTAAGCCAAAACATCAAGAAAGCTAGGGCTTCAGTGTGTCCTGAAGTCATAAATGCATATTTTGACAATTTGGAGAAGGAGCTTAACAGGATTCCTGCTGAAAACATTGTAAACTATGATGAAAGTAATCTTACAGATGATCCTGGAAGATCAAAAGTTGTTGTTAAACGTAGATGTAAGTATCCGGAGAGGGTGATGAATCATAGTAAGTCAGCTACGTCTGTTATGTTTGCAGCATCAGCAAGCGGAGTTTTGCTGCCTCCATACGTTGTCTACAAAGCGGTAAACATGTACAACACATGGAAGCTCGGAGGACGTCCGGAAGTAAGATATAACTGTACCAAATCGGGTTGGTTTGACAGTCGCACTTTTGACGATTGGATACAAACTGTCGCCCTCCCATACTTCAGAAAGTTAAATGGTCCTAAAGCACTCATCGGAGACAATCTCTCGTCACATCTGTCAGTGGAATCAATTCGCCTTTGCTCTGAAAATAACATAAAATTTATATTCCTTCCCTCCAATTCAACACACTTAACTCAACCCCTTGATGTTGCATTTTTTGCCCCTCTCAAGAGGAAATGGCGGGAACTCATTTCCAAGTGGAAAAGAGGCCCTGGTATCCGAGAATCAGCTCTTCGGAAAGATATATTCCCAAGGCTTTTTGCAGAGCTTCTGACAGCCATTGAAGAACATTCTACTGCAAGTATAAAGTCTGGTTTTCGCAAATGTGGAATATTTCCTATAGACAGAGATCAGATTCTCAAGCAGCTTCCCGATGCAGATCCTGAAGCTTCAGGAAATATTGCAGCGTTGGACGGATCACTGTTGGAAATGTTCAAAGAAATGCGATATGGGAGTTGCATTCCACAAAGAGTTCCAAAGAAGAAGTTGTCTGTTGAAGCCGGAAAAAGTGTTGCCCTTCATGAGGAAGACCCAGATGACCTAGATTCTTCAGAAGACGATATTGAGCTAGAAGAAGAAGCAATCGAAAGTGACTATGAAGAGGAGGACAAGGGGAAGCAGGAAACGTTTGTACCGGTAGTAACAGATGTTAACTATGACGACATTTCAGAGGACGACTGGCTGTTAGTGTCTTTTCATGTAGCTGAAACATCAAAAGCTATGAGGGCTAATGTTGAAAACTTGTTCATCGGTAAAGTTCTTTCCAAAAGAAATGGAAGTCTTACAGCAACGTTCTTGCGCGGCAGATCTACTAGGGAACACAGTGGATTCGTGTATGGTTTTCCCGACGTTCCAGATGTATCCGATTTTCATTTTGGGCAGGTAAAAGGGAAACTCCCGCTGCCCAAGCCTTACTGTAGAGGAATGATGATATTTCCCGTCAATTGCAATGTTGGTATCTGAACTATAACTATAGTACGGTATTGTCAAGTTCTCATTATGTTTATGTTGGTGATATAAATGTCTTTGAATCATTCCTTTTTCAATAAATATTTTTAAAAACTATTATTTTTGTTCCTATTGATATTTCGGGCAGTACAATAGGAAAGTAAGCAAAAAATAAATGCTTGTTCCTATTCACCCCACTTGGCAGGTGAATAGGAACAACCAATATTTTTTAAAATAAAACATGTAATAAAAGGAAAGGGGATTTAATATTTGTCACAGTTCTATTGCCCCCATAAAGACTGTCATTTGAGACCAAAACTTTATTTTTATTGACCAAGCAGTTTTAAAATAATTTGGTTGGAAGTTGAAAAACCGTTCCTATTCACCCCACTTGACGGTACCTTTTTTAACAACTGTCCAAATTTTTTAAAGCCAAAATTAGAAATCACGTTATTTTTTTTTATCATATGACCCAAAATTAAGGGAGTTATGAAGTTTTAAAATTTTCGAACGACCTCCATTTTGAGACAGTATAGTGGATCGGATTCGATATTTGTAATATGAATGAACTGACCTAATTTGGTTTTGATCCATTCGCTTTTAGGGAAGTTACCGTATCCACTATATACAAGAAATGGATTCTACTATTCAGTGGCGTAACTGAGGGGCCCGCAGGGCCTGCAATGCGGAGAGACCCGCAAGGTTTGGGGGCCCACCGCGAAGCAAATGCCAAGAACTATAGGTTACAAAAAGTGAACTGAATACGGAATATCCATTTCCCTGAACAAAATTTTTTACTTTAGAAAAGAAAAATATGTTCTGGGTGAAAATTCATCCATTCTAGCAACATCAGTTTAAAAAACCATCTTAGCACTTGAAGGTTAAGGGAAAATAATTTTTGCCTTTTTCGGTGAGTATTAATTTTAAATGTAATGTTATTATATTGCATGGAAATATTAACCATTGTCAATGGCGGAGCCAAGGGAGGGCCTGGGGGCCAGGCCCGCTTGCTCAAATTCTTGGCCCCCATAGTAGCCCCCCACACAGGGTGATACTGAGTTGAGTTGATTTTGAGTTTAACGTCCCGTTCAGCAGCGAGGCTATATGAGACGTGGACCTACTGATTAACGTGGAATCCGAACCACATGAGCTCCCGCCGGGAATCGAACCCGGGTCTCCCACGCCAAAGGCGCGTACGCTAACCGATTAGCCACGGAGGAGCTCCAGGGTGATACTGCTATAGGTCGACAAACGGTAAGTTGATAATGGTCACCGAAACATCTCTCGATAACAGAGTTACCAACTGCAGAGTACCGTATTTTGCAATAGTCCGTGTTCCGAGTAAAAAGCTCCAGGCTCGTTTTTGTTTGTAGTACAGCAAGATCTAATTCATCGAAATCTATAAGGCCTATGCATTGACCTCACCATCTGTATGTTCCTTTTAACCTCCGTCCCTTATCTCGTTATCTTCTTTGTTTTCGACAAAGAACCAGAAGAAAAGCAAAATCAGTCGGCATTATCATTCGTTTCAATGTTGAAAGTCATACTAAAATAAGATATGCTTACTTACAAATAGCATGCACTGCAGTAAAATATTTTAATGAAGTAAAAGCAAATTCATTTCTCAGTTTTAGAGCTCAAAGGTAAAAGTAACCAAAAATAATTGAGCTACGGCCAGATCAAAACAAGAGGCTGCAACCGGAGCAGTTGCCCCGGCCACCAGCAAAATAATCTGTGTGTATATCGGTGTAAATGTAGATGAAGAGTAAACGTACACCGTAAAAGAGTAAAATCATGAACAACTAATATATATATATATATATATATATATATATATATGTGTGTGTGTGTGTGTGTGTGTGTGTGTGTGTGTTTGTTTGTGTGTGTTTATGTGTGTGTGTGTGTGAATAAAATTTTTCATTCACTCGAGATGGCCCACTCAAAATATTCTTGGGCCCTTCATTGCCCCCCCTGAAAACAATTCGAGCTACGCTACTGACCATTGTCTTCTACAGGGACCACATAATATAGTGGGAAGTTGATGGGCATGGGAAGGGGGCCAAAAATAATCCTGCGGGGGGCCGACATTTTTGCGTTACGCTACTGCTACTATTATAGAAATAGATGGATATCGTAAGATCTCTGCAATAGGTAGGCCTATATTAAAAATCCTACACAAGCTTAGTATTAAACCAGAAATTATAAGGGTCTCGCTGACAAAAGGATGTGATAAAATAGGGGTCGTGATAGAAATTAGGTTGAGAACCACTGTGTTAGGTCTTAACATTACTGTGCGGATTCTTAACAGAACACCCTCTCCCATCGTGCACCTATGAAGGTGGAGAGAATGTTAAAGTAACGAAACTGGAAGTCCAAAGTCAAAACGCATCCGTCGCTATGTTGCCAAGTTTCGTCTCTCTCGCGAACGTGCGTAACTACAGTTCTCTTCAGTTTTAACTGCCAAATACAACTCGGCTTCGCTTTGGCGAGCAGCGTTATAAGAAAACAAGCATTTTGAAAAAATGTGTCAGTTAATGTTATGTTGTTCAATGACAACGGGTTTAATTTACTATGAAAACATACGCTTTCTGTCATTTCCTCTTCTATTTCCCCAAAAGTCGTATTAGCAAAAAAAAAAAAAAAAAAAAAAAAAAAAGTTCATAAAACTTCTGCGGCTTTACACCTACTAACCATACGTCAATGAACCTTGCAAGTTTTAGCATAGGACATGTAGTATTTTTTTAGGTACCTTATGTACAGGTACCTGGACTTAGGGCCCCAAAACGGTCCCAAAATTTAAAAAGAAAACTTTTTCAAAAAGAATTCGGAAAAGTATCACGAACTTATGGATCGTGACACAGTGTATGGTATTATTCAAAAGTTTGCTTCATTCTAATGGACTACGAATACGCCTCCCAGACGAACCGGATTTGCATCTTCTTGACCACCCAGCAATGGTTTGGGACACTAAATGTTCCATTTCCTCCCAAAACTTAAGTGAATGCAATTGGGGCTATATTTAAACACAAGGTCTTTATTAGTCATCGATACTGACTTAACTGAGAGGAAAAGTCGACTATCATTTACTTTTAATGAGTGTTGATGTATTAATTAATTATGATATTTCAACAGAAGCAATGTCATTACTACTATAAACCGTCATAAGGTGCCTCGGTTAATTAGTCTAGAAATATAGGAGAGAAAGCAATATGTACGCAATTTTACCTATGATTAAAACTTCTTCTTCTTTTTTTACATAGGATAAGGTAAACTTCTCGATTGATACAGCACTCTATATTAGTCAACACGTAGTTAAAGTTACGTAGGAATCACAATCGATTCACTTCTCCGTAGCTTAAGTAGTGTGTTTGAAATTCCAATGGTTTCTAGGTCATGGGAACATTTCTCATAAACACAACTTGTTATGAATGGAATTCTTCCTCCTTTAACGTTGCCACTTGATACAATCTACTACACAGAAGCTTCCACGCAATCTCACTACCTCGTGCTATTGTCATTGTACTTGGTTGGAGAATAATATTTAGGGCAACAGCAAATCGATAATGTCCAGTAAGGAGTCCAGAATCGAGTATTTCAAAAAAAGACAAGAAATACCAGATAGAATTGTAACAGTGTACACCACGTAAAGGAATTTGGTTTATCACTGTGTATACAACGTTTGAATTGAAGTTTGAGTTTTTGCATTTTTTCCTTCTCCATTCCGTACTCAAAATTTTAGTAAGATTAATGAAAATTTGAAAATAGAAAATATTTATTAAGTCTTTAGATTTGTGAAGTAAAAAAATCTTTTATGTTCACTTCAGCTTCGTATTCCGCCGACAAATCAGTATTTTGTATCCTGAGCGTTATACCAACCCACTTATCTCGAAAGCACTTCGGGTTATCTATCAACAGGATAATATTCATAATTGCTCCCATAGGGCTATATGGTGAACTGATTTTTTCCTGTTCCCTGTCCGCCTGTCCCAACCAACGTCGAGCTCACAAGGAACGGACATAAACGTCTCATCCGGACTCCCAAATCAAACGTAGTCCATTCGATAAACACAACAAAGATATGTTCATGCAATAATAATAATAATAATAATAATAATAATAATAATAATAATAATAATAATAATAATAATAATAATAATAATAATAATAATAATAGGTGCCATGGACAAGGGAGTAAGTCCCTATGGGGCCCATTAACCCTGTTAGTATAAAGAAAATCGTAGACTCGCAGTGAAATAGCTATTGCATCAACACTGTTCATTAGAAAATCATGAATTATAGCTCATTCTCTTCAGCATGAAACAAGCTTTCCAGAGATGCTATGTATTGGGGTCCATAACGTACTTGGACAGAGAAAATTGGGAGAATGTCGTATTGTATTGATAGATAGAATAGGTATCAGGGGAAAGCGTGTATTGCTATATAAGCTTTTCCCTCATGTCTATTCCGTCTATCAGTACAAAACTTGGTACAGTCATTTCTTATCCCCTATAGTATTGTTTGAGATACATTTGTTTTATGTGCTTTTATCCGGCGCCACTAGAGGAGTCCAAAGTTAATGGGAGGGATTTATGGAGGGAATTTTTACGACATTCTCCCAATTTTCCCTGTTCAAGTACGTTATAGACCCCAATACATAGCACCTCTGGAAAACTTGTTTCATGCTGAAGAGAATGAACTATAGACCAATGAACAGTGTTGATGCAATAGCTATTTCACTGCGAGTCTACGATTTTCTTTATACTAACAGTGTCAATGGGCCCCAGGGACTTACTCTGTTGTCCATGGCACCTAATTTGTTGTGCATGAACATATTTTTGTTATGTTTATCGAATGGACTAGGTTTGATTCGGATGTCCGCATGACAGGTTCATAGCCCTTCCTTGTCAGTAATTGAGTAAATCCCTGTAAGCACTAGTAACGTACGTGAATAGGGAGCCAGATACCGGGTTTGAGAGAGCACGAGCTCCAAAGAGCTTCGTGAGCATGAGCACGAGTGAATGCAAGCCCCATTGAGGACAGCTTGATTGAAATTTGTGAGCGCGTGAGAGAGAGAGAGAGAGAGAGAGAGAGAGCAATGAAATCAGGTTCAAAAATTAACATGGAGAAGACTAAGGTGATGTTCAACCATTTCGTAAAGAAGTTAAGGATTAAAGTTGAAAATACCGAATTAGAGGAAACAATACCTTCTATCAGTCTATCTGAGAGAGAAGATATAAATGGACTTCAACCAGAGGCGTCTTGTGAGGGAAGTCAAACTAGTAAATATTAAAGTTTTATTGCTTGAAACTAATTAATTCTGTTATTAATTTTGTATACAACTATTACATTAAGAAAGATTTCTTCTTTTAGTTTGAAGAAATAAAACCATATTCTTTACTTGTGTGACTTTCCACACGAACCGTTTCTGATGGCAACATTAAAGAACAAATAAACTGGCGTATTAAGTGATGCTGGAGGACATTTGGCAGGAACATTTTCATATTGGAAACCAAACGCCAATATGCCTAAAGCGTAAAATTTTTAATGAATGTATTCTGTTTATTTTGACACATAGATCGAAGACATGAATACTAACAAGGTCAGACATTCACCGTCTGCAGACTACGCAACAAAGCATGGAAAATATATGTTAAAAATCACCCCCAAAAGACAAAAAACAAAAGAAATATGACAGAAGTGACGAATATTGGCATGAAAATACAAGCACTGGAGTGGCAGTAGTCTGGACGTGAGAGAGAGAGAGTATTGTCCAAACTTATAATGGACAACATCATGTCTGTGGTATTTGTCGGGTACTCCCGTTTCCTCCTGCAGTCTCATTCCACCAATTCTTTCATCATTTTGCTTCAATATCGTCTCTCTTAGCCTAAGGGGCATAATCGTGCGACTTTAAAAAGAAAATGTACATTACGTTTCGAAATTAATGGCAAAAGGACAACAGTAGAAGGTAGAAATACAGTCAGCAGCGTTTCCCAACCTTTCTCAACTTTCGGCACACTGCAAGTGTAACTTGAATTCTCGCGGCACACTCATATAGATATTATTATTATTATTATTATTATTATTATTATTATTATTATTATTATTATTATTATTATTATTATTATTAATTATTATTATTAATTATTATTATTATTATTAATATTTGTAAATATGTATAAAATACAGTGGTAATTTTCTTCTGTGATTACTGATATCTTTTTCACAGAGAAGAAAGCTCGATCACTGGTTTTTCCCCGTGGTAAATAATTATGCTTATTTTTCATTCTAATTTAAAAATAGAAAACAATTGCAATGAAATAAAAAGAACTCATGTTTTTAAAAATACACTTTCTTTTTCGAAAACTGTATCCAACCTTTCACTAAGAACGAAGATCACTAAATAAGGAACGAACAAACAAATCTCTTTTAGTTTTAAAGCACAAATGTGGGTAATTTGTATGCATGTTTGCTTTGCAAAAGGATTGAATGATATTTTAAAAATTTCAAGTTACGAAATAGTCTGCAACAATAAAAAAGCGATAATGGTCATAACAATGATAACAAATACTTTTTTCAACATTAAAAATGTACAGAAAAGTAACACAGCATGAAACTTAAAATTGTAGATTTATAGTAGAGGTTCATAGTAATGCGAAATACAAATATACATTGTTTCCAATGTCTTGCAATTTGATTGCTATAGAATTAATAATTTTGTTTCGATCTCCTCGCGGCATACCGGTTGGGAAACGCTGTTCTATAGCTATTGATCAACTTCCGTGACTTACAACTGCCATTTATCATTATTTGATAATTCTGTTAGTTGATTTGTTCCCGAAAAGCATCCGTCTTCAACTTATCGAAACAGGTTATAGTGTTTAAAAACCTATTATTATTCTAAGTTAATCCAAGATATTTTCATTTCCTGTTCCAATAGATTAGGTCTATACTATTTTCTGTTTTCGGAAAAATACAAAGCACGTGCCTTAACGAAATCTTCGAGTATATTTATAGATTAATGGAATTGCAAACAGATTTATTTATAAAATGTGGAAGTCAACCAAATCTTTATTTTATGATTGCAAGAGGTCAGATATGAAATATCTAGGTTTTCAGAAAGCATTCTCAAACTTGACCTGACCTCACAGTCAGCATTTGATAATGGTAGAAGTGACTTGTCATAAAAGTACTGTATATTCATGCAGGCTCTGTAGTGGGATTTCGTTAGATGAGATATGCTTGCTAAAGATTTAGTAGCCATGAATATATCCATGTTTGTTAGAAGAGAGGGCTATTTGTTTATTATTATTATTATTTCTCGGAAGTCAAGAGCAAAATGATCTGAAAATAAATCACGTTTTCAGTTTAGGTTATACGGCACGTAAATTTTGAAAAGATGATCGTCTTGTTATTGGCTTAGTTATTAGCTTCGTCATATGTGTATTTTAAACCATACGATTTCAGTGGTGACCCGGGGGGAAATCCCCCTGGGGCATTTCTCTGATCGGACTGAGCCTGGGTCACCAGTATTTTGCCAATACTTTTTTCGTCCGCTGTTTGTTCAAAGCCTCTTCGCACGGGGGGAAGGCGAACTTCTGAAATCACTACTGTTTTAAACTGTAATTTAAAGCAAAAACAATTATTCCTCTGATGGAGCTAATGATTAAGCCAGCGAAAGAAAAAATCGCTAAATAATTTTTATTAAAATTTACACGACGTAAAATCTGAATGGTTCTTAAATCAGCAAGCTTCTGCTTAGGCAAATTATTATTAGTTGCTTAGGCCACAACCTCTAAAGAGAACACATTAAGCCTTTAGAGACAAGCGTGACATATAGATAAAAGTTGATCTGAAAAGGTAGGGGGAAGCATGACGTCACGTCTTCCCCAATGCCTATTTGTCCATTGTAATTAATTTATAAAGTGGGGGACGCCACGAATATTTTCTGGAAGCGGGGGGACGGCGTCTCCCTCGTTCTCCCTCACTTTTACCCCTGGCATGCATCTACAATCATTTCGTTAAGGTACGAATGGTTCTTAAAGCAGCGTAGGCGCATCAGCAAGCTTTCTGCCTAGGCAAACTATCAGATGCTTAGGCCACAACCTCTGAAGGGGAACACATTAGGCCTTTAAATACTACCGTGGCATATAAACACACATCGAATAATTTAGTTGAGAACGGGTGTCGTTTATAAACCGCAGTTGCGTTTTATTTGTCAAATAAGTTATTCAGTATCCAATCATAGGGTTGGGTAGCTTTCAGGGGGGGGGGATTTTTACGTCTCTGAAGAAAAACTGAAGGTGAAGTATATAAACACACACGATCGTTCCGTTGAGAGGACAGGTAAGTTTGTGGTAGGCCAAATCGTGTCCTTGGGTTTTCTCGGGGTACTCCCGTATCCACCTATTTCTCATTCCACCAATTCTTCCATCATCAGTCATTTCTTTTAATCATTGTCTCCCTTAGCGTAAAGGGCATAAGGGACGTCAAAAAGAAAGATGTCATTATATAATACGTAATATATGTATTCATAATGAGTATATGGTACTCTTTCTTCCAGACAAAAATTGCTGGTACATATTATACATATGTGTATAATTATTACAGATATATTTTAATTACAGTGTTGTACAGGCCCGCAACCAGCCACAGAGGTATGGGAGGGCATGAATATGTTAGAGGGGGGCAAAGTCATTAAACATTCTCTTACCAATAGCTAAATTGTATGTGTTAAGGTCTCGAGGGGCCACGAAAAGTTTATGGGGGCCAGGCCCGCCCTAGCCTCCCGTAGTTGTGCGCCTGGTATTGTAATCTTGTAGTTGAGAGAATAATTATTATTGATGAAGAAAACAATAGATAATAAGAATACTTCTGTTAAATTTTTGATAAGCAATTAATTAATGGTGACTAAGTAGATAATACGTTTTGCAGGTGTAATGAAGATTTTTTTCACAGCTGTAATCCTGATAATTAAATAATCGTGACAGTTAATCACTGAAAAGAGCTATCTATTCACAATTATTTCAAAGATATGATATACAATTTGAATAGACAAAAGGCAACAATAATTCGAAGAATCAGGGCGCATTTTCATGCAAGCGTCCCTTGCTTCGATTTCTTTGTGTAGCCAAAAAAAAAGTTATGTTATGGGGCGTTTACACTTAGTCGATTTGCGTTCGATTCAGTTGAATTGACGTCACTTTCAACTTAATCGACCGTGTAAACAGGACTTCAACTTAATCGATTGTTGATCGAAGGCGACTAATCGACTGGCAACTGAATTGAAAGGCGTTCTATTTTCTGTGGTTGAAATAATTGAACACATCCATCGATCTGATTCGGCCTAGTTGCTTCGATTTAGTGGCAAATGCAGCGAGTCGATTTAGTCGTGCGACTGAATCGACCAAGTGTAAACGCCCCATTACACGTAGAACCGTACTTAAACAACTTTCCTCCTGAGACCCGAGCATTTATTTGTCAAGAACTTTTGATCAAATTTTGTATATTGGGTAACAATAAACCCAATAGTACATATTTGGAAACCATTTTGTCATACTGCTTTCCTGTTAGTCGGTAATGGGTCGTATTTTATGCAGTACTTTGGGTCTCAAATAACTATGTATTGCATACAATACACAAGGAAAATTGTATATTTGCCTTCGTAATATAAGCATAAAATATGTAAATCATTAAACTTGAAATTTACTGCACTATGTTTTATTTTCTGAGAAATTATTCAATCAATGTACCTGGATCAGATGTGTTCATAACCCCAATCAGTGTTGCCACAGTCCTAGCTCAGGAGTAGGCTGAAAAATAGTACCAAATTTAAACAAAAAGGGCTGAATTCATTTTTTGTCAAAAAGTAAAATATTTTTGCCCACGTATGAACATCTCTGATCTAACTTTAGGCCTATACATAAAGTTACAACGCGTCGATATAGATCTCTAAAACGCAGAAATGTTCGGGTATTTTTATATTTGTCAATATGGCGTCATTAGTAAACAACTTAGCCCGGTAAGCTGGCAACTACGTCAATGTATTTTTTAGTGTTATACGTTGGAGGGGGGAGGACGGTCCCGGGCGCCGAAGTAAGGGGGCGCAAAATTCGGAAGGAAAAAAGAAAAAGATATATGTTTGTATGTATGTATGTAGGTAGGTATATATAAAATTGAAGGAAAAAGTAAGAAAAAGTGCTCAAAATCAAGGGAAACCAGGATTTACTTTAAAAAAATGTATTACCTTTCGCGCCAACCATAGTGGCGCTTTGCGGCTGGTCTATCGACCCCAGTCATATATACGGGGACGCCGTCGTATATTCTCGCCCAGGCGCTATTTTTCCATGGTACAGCACTGGTGGTATTATTGTTTTGATGTTGCATAATCTTTTCAACGACACATAAATTATAGACTTACTTCAGCACCCGCTTCTGTCTTCTTCCCGCCTTCAGTAGACAATAGAGCCATCTATAGGTAAAAACAAAAACCAGCTGCCTTTTGTGCAGTAATTTCGACATTTCCCGAATACAATAACCGAGATTCGGGCATGTTCTTAAATATTCGTAGCCATGACGGGCGTTCGAAAAATGTATTGTATTCAATACGCAGGGTCTCAGGAGTTTAATTGGCTATTCAGCCACATCGCAACCAAAGAACACAACGGACGTTAGCATGAAAATCAACTTTAATGGAGAAATAAGCGTCAGGACCTGAGACATAATTTGGGGTAGGTGTCAGGCTATTCGAAATCGGACAATATTTGGGGTCACGTTGCTCCGAAAACTTGACGATTCTAAATTCAAACCCAAAGATTAAAAGAAGACATTGTCTAAGATATGTCTCTGGTTAGCGTGAGTGAGTGAGTACTGAGTATACAACAGAAATTCGATATTTTGAGTCTTGACAAATCCACGTAATACGAGCGACCCAAAAGGATCTGATCGCTAACGAATATCCATCCGTCCTGGAGTAAACTTCAAATATCGTTATAGTCAGTGTTGTCAATTTAGCCACTTTATGGCTAAACCTAGCCATTTTCAGATGTTATTTAGCTGCTAAAAAATTACTTCAGAGGCGGATCCAGGACGGAGTTCTGGGGGGGCGATGGGTTGTAATACTGCCACTTAGAGCTACTTCTAAGAGCTCCAAACTCAGTTTTATTTATATATAAAATAAGAAACTTTCCTCTTCTGGGGAGAGAGCGATCGCCGCGATCCGCCCCTTCCCCGGATCCGCCACTGATTTACTTTAGCTATCAGCTATAATTCTCACCAATTCTGCGTGCGAAATTTCCAATTTCTAGGTATTTGCACTTAGCGGTAGTTGAATACCTATAGAATAAAAAAAACTTCAACAAAATTATGAATAGTTACAGAGTGAAATGTGATTTGCTATTTCGTAATCCCTCTACCTTTAATAATACTTACAATACTACACTACAATCTATCTTAGGTATTTTATTTAATTTTCTCACTCAGTAGCATGGACTCAGACAAGTCGAGATTCTAGTAATTTCTTCTTTCATAGCTAATTTCAGCACTAATTTGCGAACAAGAATTTTGAGTGTGTGTTCGAAAAGGACAATTTATTTTTAGTGTTGTCCTGGAGCAATAGTGTCAACGAATTCAATTCAATTGAATTTTTGAGCTTAGCGTCCCTTTCAGCAGTGAGGGAACCTACAGTATGGTCCTACAGCTTAACGTGACATCCGAAGCACATGATCTTCCGCCGGGAATTTAACTCGGGTCCCCCACGCCAAAGGCGCGTATGCTAACCACTTAGCCACGGATGAGCTGGGCTCAATAGTAGAGCGTTCACCTTTGACACGAAGGGTCCCTGGTTGAATTCCAGCTGCCATCATGTGGGTCTTGTGGTGGACAAACACTATATACGTGAGTTTTCTCGGATTTCTCCCACTTTCGTCATCCCACACTCACACCATTATCATTTATTTCATCATTATTTCCCTTAACCTCGGTGCATTCGCGTGGGACGTTAAACAAGCAAAAAAAAAAAAAACTGTTATTTTTATAAGTTACATTTGTAGTTTATGTTTCTATATAATTTTCATGTTTGGAGATGAAAAGAAAAAAAGATTATTGCAAATCATTCATAATCAAAGTTATCAGATATTATAATTCTATAATTTTACATTTTATTCTGCATTTTGCTGCATAGTTTTATGAGAGAAAAAAAATACTTGTGCAATTATGTTACTGAAAATATGTACTGTATATATTTATGGCGTGAAACTTTCCACTGGTAAACAACTCTGTAATACACAACACTGTTAATTATTTATTTACATTTTTATAGCACGTTTCACATTTTTCAATTTGTTCTCTATACAGTAGTTTTCTGATAAGTAGGTTATGTCGCTATTTTTAATTTGTCCAGTTTTATAGCTAAAACAATCTAAATTTGTATTTTAATACTTAAAGGTTTCACTTTTATGCTTGCTAGAAGTTCTTTCAAAAACTTTTTTCTAAATAGTACTGATTAGTTTATACTGTGTTTGGTTGTTACAACGTGTAGAACATATAGTGTTTATTCCATGTACGGATTTGTCGACGAGGGTGTGAATTTGTTTATAAACACAACACGTTTCTTTATTGCTACGTCTTGTACTCGAGTAGGTATGTGTGTATAATTCAAAAATTATTGTTTTGCCTAAGTATTTTACTTGAAGTGAAGTTCCTGTTCATTTATCTATTTACGTAAGGTAACTATACGTCCCGATTAATCGGGATTGTGTGTGTGTGGGGGGGGAATGGTAGCACAGGGGTAGAACGCTCGCCTCTAGAGCGTAGTGTCCATGGTTTGATCCCCGATCAAACGAGATTGTAATGAACAACATCGTGTTCGTGGGTGTTCTCGGTGTTCTCTCGTTCCATTCTGCACTGCAAAAATTAAAAAAGATCGAAACAAAAGTTGTAGAGATCCTTACGAGAGTTGAGAAACACTTTTCAGATTTCCTCTAGCATCAATGTTAAGGAACTTACAGATTTTTTACATTTTCAAATGGACGCCATTTTGAATCAAGATGGCGGATGTAGCTGACCAATATAATTAAACTAAAGTGCGTCCTTTCAGTGTGTATGATCCTGAGTTCAAATCTAGTGTGGGTACTTTTCGAATACTGGTTCCAATACACTTTAAGCAGAAGGAACTGTTTTATGTAGTCTCAATGTTGAAAAGAGGCGTTAAATCATTCCAAATCAATAGATCACCGTCTTCCTTTGCAAGTAATTTATATCCTAAATTAAACAACAGAATCATATGAGTGCCGCTGTGGCTGAGTGGTAGAATGTTCATCTCTCGTGCGCAGGGTCCCTGGTTCGATCATAGCTCTCACCAAGTGACTTTGTACTGGACAAATAGCGTGTTGGGGAGAGTTTCTCGGCGTTCTGCCGTTTCCCTCCACTTAATTTATTGTATCACTAGCGTTGATTATCATCTTCACTGGATTTAAATATAAACTTTAAATGCACAACCCTTTATGTTATGTGTTTGGTAAAAATGACAGTAAAAATTAAATATTATTATTGTGGGCTAAATTTGGATTTAAACGGCATCGGAAGTGTCCAGCGACCCCGAAAACTATGGATTCGACACTAATATCGGTCATTTTTTAAAATCATTTTTATATATCACCGCCTACCTTTCCCCAAGTTGTAGGTGTGAATTTGGATTTAAATGGCATCAGAAGTGTCACTGTTCCTCTCAGAGACCCCGGAAACTATGGATTCGACACTAATACCGGTCAATTTCGATCATTTTCATACATATCTCCCCTCTTCCCTTCTCGTACGCTGCTTGATAAAAAAATCATCCCAGGCCTGAACTTCATCTATGTTGAAAATTTGATAGAGATCAGTCTCGTGGTTCAAGAGTTATTAAATTTTATTTATTTTTATATATCTCCCCCCTTTCGTTCCCCTACGTTGTACCGTCAAAGTGAAATTATAAAAATCATCTCAGGTCAGAACTTCATCTATGTTCAAAATTTGATCGAGATTGGTCGGATGGTGCGAAGTCACGAACATAGTCACTTTAAATTAACATCCATCCAAGTAATCATGAGCGTCTCCTTTTACTTCGGTGCATAATCGTGGGACGTTAAACTGTTAAAAAAAAAGAGCCATGTCTCACATACAAGATCTCTGTTGAGAAAAAACTAAAGACACAAGTGACAATCTTCTTTGTTGTATTTAACAATATAGTTTTATCTTAATTTCTATTATAAACACATTTTACAATACACCGTACTGATATCCAGTTTACCACTAAGAATAAATAATTTCTTGACGTTGACAATTCATAAAATGGCAGTTCATGGTTTCGTGCACAAGCACGTGCGTAAAGTTATAAGATTTCTGTTATCTTGGGAAAGTTATGTTTACAAAATCACAAGCCATTTTGTGATATTAAAACACACACAGTCTCGGCTGAGCAAAGCACCCAAAAGGTCAGTCACTGTCTGAGAGGTTGGTTTATTTAATGTGTTCCACAGCAAGGGTCCCATCATCTGCTGAATCATCTGTGTCACCAATACTACAAGACACACTCGCATCGGAGGAATGACATGGGTTTTGTACGATATCAGTAATGCACGTGATCATTCTTTAATGTGCTTTTTTCTTATCATTATTCTTTAGCAGCGTGACATAATCATTTTTCTGTGGTGTGAGTTACATCCAGATGGTAAGGTAAGTTTCATTATTTATTTTTTTAACTGGTTTTAGAATATTTTGCTACAATTTCTTATATACTGTATATATATATATATATATATATATATATATATATATATATACGGTATATAGTTGCCTTCTTTCATCGTATTTTCTACAATTGACTCCTTGATAACAGAAATTGTAGTAAGACCAACGAACGTAACGTGGAATTTTCATTCAAACACCGTGACACTAGTCATTTATTTTAATTATAAACTCTGCTTGCACTATCATTTTGTTAATTACTCAATGGTCATTTCCTTACGAAGAGTATGGAATCTCGCAGTATTCCCAACATAAATGTTATTTTCCAACCTAATTTTGAGTATAAAAAACTAAACACAGATCGAAAAAGCCAGATTTTACTTTATCATTCATTATTCTAAATTATTATTATTATTATTATTATTATTATTATTATTATTATTATTATTATTATTATATTATTATTATTATTATTATTATTATTATTATTATTATTATTATTATTATTATTAAGTATTCTGCCTTTCGGCAGGTCCTGGGACTAATGATGATTTTTTTTAATTTTAGATTTGGGCCTGGAAATGTTTCTTCCATGTTTCTCAATCTTTAGCTTCCTCTTTTAACTCCGAATATTTTCTTCTATTTTTCAAATCATCGATCACGTGTGCTCTTCTTCTTCCTATTCCTCGCTTTCCTTCCACCTTTCCTTCTATGGTGGTGTGACGAAGACAATTACTTCGCGAGATGTGTCCAATCCCATTGGCCTTCCTACGAAGAATAGTGGCTAAAAGTGTCCTCTTCTCTCCTATCCGTTTTAAAACACCTTCGTTTGCTGCTCTCTCTTTCCATCTTCTCCATTTTCCTCCAACACCACATTTCGAAGCTCTCCAAATATTTCTTCTCTAATTTCCATAATGTCCAAGTCTCCGAACCATAAAGTCCAATACTCCATATATAGAACACTTGACCAACTTCTTCTTAACTGAAAAAGATAGTATCCTACTAGTTATACAACCTTGAGTCAAACAGTGTTAGAAACAACCAGAAAAACTGACATTGATATACAAATATTCAGGTCATGTCTTGCCCCCCACTTTTAAAGTCCAATCGCCGCCACTGTCCAGGACAAACTGATATGAAAGAAACGTTACGCATTAACAGTGAAAGCTTTCTAGTGCTTAATGTATTGTAGTATTTTCGTTGAATGTTATACAAAGTTATTTTAAGCAGCGAGAAATTTGTTGAAAACGGTCCCCTAGAACCTTAGGAACAAGTTCCGGCCAAAGTACGGTAAAGATTTGCCAACAGAAAATGGTTGTTTTTCTATGGAGGATTGTTTCCTTCTCATTGCTGGAACAAAATAGAACAAAAATCAATATCCTATATGTTATGCAACCACTTGAAACAATTGTGTCACGCAAGCAGGTGAATAGCGTAATTTATTGTCAGAAAATCATCCATTATTGTCTGTTTCTTTGATGGAATATTTAGATAATGCAAAAGTTTCTTTATTGATTTCTTCATGTATGATGACGCAAAAAGTATCTTTATAGAACATTTGGAGCGTTGAGTCTTAGGAACAGTAGTAGAAGAATAAATACCAACCGGATATATATATATCCGGTTATGCCAACCGGATATGTACATCCTCATATATACAAGAATTTAAAATGTTTTTAAGCATCTGTGCTGTGAATGAGGAAATTGCCCTGGAAATGCTCAGTGTTTGGTCTCGGGAATCTCTCCAAAGTGAGAAAAATATTCAAAGCGGAGATAAGAGTTCGAAGCCGATTTCACCGTTATTGCCGATGTAACTCTTGTAGAACTCTGGAACCGCCACTGCACACAAACTAGCTACTGGACCAGCGAGGAGGGTTTCATTTAGCTTGTAGTTTGTTCTACATGAACTCCTATCATGGAACACTGGGATTCACTTAAAAGTTTTAAATGGGGATTTGGAATAACTTATCCCATAGAAACTTTTCAGAGAAACATTTTTTTTTTAAATCTTAACTTCATTGCTGCCCTTTCAATTAAAAATTCCTCATAGCTACGATAACTTAAATATAGGTTCTAACATATCTAAAACAAATAATATATAAGTATGAAAAGAAAAGATGGGGTTCCTTAACATATCTAAGTTATAAGTTAAATTGTAGTCTTCTTATAGCTAAGGAATTAGTTTTATTATTTATATGAATGCAGACAGATTACCCTCAACTTCAAACTTTATCTTTGAAATACCTTTAACACAATTCGTTCCTATACTTTTTCCTACAAAAATTAAACAGTAAAAGATAAAAACAAAACATTAATTGGGAATTAGCCGAAGGATAAGAAAACAGATGCATTGGGTTTTTAATCTACGCAATGAATCTCTCATAAGAAGAAACTTGAACTGGAACTGGGTAGACCCGTAGCCAGAACACTAAAACAGGGGGTCGAGATCATTTATTTTGGAGGGTACGACTTGAGTCCACTTTATACTGACACATATCAACAAGCAACCAAATTTCAAAGAGGATTAAGGTGTTCACAGGGGGGGCTCATTTCTCCTAGCTACGGCTCTAAAGAATCGCAGGTTTACATCTGAAAGTACTTAGCAAAATTATGAATTTACAAGCAGGGCCGTACTGGCCAGGGGGGAAACCGGGAAATTTCTCGGTGGGTCCTGAACAGTGAATTTTTTAGTAGGCTCTCTGCCTCATATCGTTAGTAGTGATGTATGTACAAAAAAAAAAAAAAAAAAAAACCAGACGTCACGCATTCCTCACATACGAGAGGAACGGAAGGGAGGACGATAACACGTCCAATACCGGAGATACAATCAGCTAATCTCAGACCAGAGTTGCCAGTCCGTGATATTGCGAAAACAGCCGTTCACATTTTTCTTAATTCAATCTTTGAAAGGTTCCTGATTTCCCACTCTGCTTTATAATTTTGCTAATATTGAACTATTCAGCTAAATTGAAATTTCAAGCAGGCCCGCAACCAGCGACAGAGGTTTGAGGGGACCATGAATATGTTAGGGGGGCAAGTCATTAAAAATTCTCTTACAAATAGCTAAATTGTGTTTTTTGTATTAATAATAGCATTTTGTTAAAGTCTGGAGGGGCCACGAAAAGTTTAAGGAGGGCCAGGCCCCCTAGCCCCCTCTGGTTGACCCCCTCTGAAGGGCCTGATTTCATATGATACCTTAACTTGAAACTAAATAATAATTTACGTTTTACAGCACCATTGTTTCCGTATAGAAAATATCCAAAGTCAGATTAAGACCATTGGTGGACCTGGAGCGGGAAAATACAAGGAGGCCCATCAAAAACTTTTATGATGGACTCTCTCTCAACATGATCAAAAGGATCCATAAATTATGTAGGAGTGACTCATGTCTTTTTTAATTTTCCAAGATTTTTGCAGTGCTACCTAATTTCGTCATTCCGCCTTGTATTAGGATTATGTGTAGGTACACTCATGTCCAAAATTATTGTCACATGTCTATAAATATAATCTAGTAAGAATATAATTTGATAACGAATTCTCCCGGTATTTCTTATAATGTTAGTATGTATATAAACGGCAAAGACATGTATGTGGAAAATTTCATGTGAAAAGAGCAGTAAACATGAATAATAAAACGAAAATAAAACATTCTTGTCCATTTAGCAACATTTTGTTTTACTCATTCCAGTTTTCATATTTATAATTCTTTTCCTATGGAATTTACCACAAATATACATTTCTCGATTGTACACATAGTATCAGTATTAAAAGTATTCTGCAAAATCATTATCAAATTATATTCTTACAAGAAGACAGATAGATATGCGACAATCATTTTGGGCATGAGTGTACCTACTTGTCACTTGTCGTATCCAGTAAAAAATTTGCTTTTCGTCTATCTTGTATGGTTTGTTTCTTTGTTTTCTAAGAAAGTTATATCTATCTCTCTGTATATATATATATATATATATATATATATATATATATATATATATATATATATATATATATATATATATATATATATAGAGAGAGAGAGAGAGAGAGAGAGAGAGAGAGAGAATTAGTCCTATTAGCGACAGGAACTGTTGTCTGTCCTATGAGCGACCGATTCATATACATTGAGATGATGGAAGATTATATGATTCACTCTGGTAAAATATGTTTGCCTCTGGCGTTATTAGCGTCCGAACAACCTCGCTATGAAAAATGTACCGTACGTGCCAGTGATACTGTTCGCCTCTACTGTAAGTACAAATAAAACTTACCTTAATTTTGAGTTAGATTTGACGTAGAACATATCAAATAACTTAACGAGACAAACAGGGATATTTCCATGAAAAGTATATTCCTATGTAATTAATTATTGAAAATCCAATTGTAATATTCTCTTTCTTCAAAAACTCTGCTTTCTGTACTTAATTTAATTCAAATCTAATTATTCACTAAGCAAAACAATATGTTTTATTTTGGAGAATGCTAATATTAGCGTTGAAATGTGGAACTGTTATCGAAAGAGGCATAGAACAAATGATGCAGTGGAGGGCTGGTATCATAAGCTTAACCTGCTAGCCTGCTTTGCTAGGAAAACCACATCAGAGCCTCATAATCTAATAACTGCTCTGAAGAACAAAGCTAAGCAAAACTATATTTTGTATAATAGGAGGGTTTTGAATTTGGAGAGAAAAAGAAGGAAGAAGACATATGTAATGTTAGACCATAGAATATCTTCCATTCTCGATGAATACGAGCATACATTGGATATGAAAAAGGGTTTGCGGTAACTTACGTATGTGCAAAAGCTCCAGTAATATTTTGTCCGTGCGTATGTGATAATTTTGACAGAACTAGTCAACATATGTTAATGAGTGCGACTGGAAAAAGTGTGCGTGTATATATTGTATAATTTTAAAAAGACTGCTAAGTGTACTTTTCTGTTTTCTAATTGTGGTAAGGAGCGCAGTTGACTGTGCAGTGTACAGTATGTGTAGGCCTAATATAGATTTTTAAAAAATGAAGTTGATAAGAAGGTAGCATATGTGTATGTAGAAGTGATTTTGACAGAAGACTGCTCAGTATAAGTTCCTAAGTATGACAAAGACAGTTGCTTATGTGTGTGTATTAGAGAGATTATTTATTCTGACAAATTCTGCTTTACGCAACTTTTAAACACGCCAACGACATGACTAATACGTTGCCAGTCCAAAGCCTGGATAAAGTGTGAGGGGTAGTTAAGGCAATATATATATATATATATATATATATATATATATATATATATATATATATATATATATATATATATATATATACGTCATATTCTTTAATAGTAAAGGGAGGGGGCTGAAGTTTTTCCTATAGATATCTCATTAAGGTTTAATTTTTTAAATTATTAATTCTTAAGGGTATATATTCCTTGTAATTGTGAAACGACTCTAAGAAATGAAATCTCGAGGAGCGTAATTTTTTCATAGTACATTTTGTTAGGTGCTAAATCACATTAGAGTGAAACAAGTTAAAGAAGGGAACCTTATGAACGAATTGGTGACTCATAAGCCAGTTTACAGATCGAATCGGTCGCTCATAGGACAGCTAACAGTTCCTGTCGCACCTAAAACTGTAAGGCGACACCTGTATATATATATATATAGTGGCGTATTTACGATTTTGTTTCGGAGGGCTTTGCTAACTTTCGTAGGGGCTTAAGCTCGGAAGCCCCCTAAATACGCCACTATATATATATATATATATATATATATATATATATATGTGTGTGTGTGTGTGTGTGTGTGTGTATAGGTATAGATAGATATAGATACAGAACCGGTTGTTAAAAAATTAGAATAACACCACTGCAAATACCCCTCTAGCAAATATGTTAATCTAATAATGGTACGAGCGATGAACTATTTCAATTATTATTAGTGATTGAGAGCTGAGAGCAAAGCGTTTTGGGCAATTTGACTCCCTTTTATTGTCAGATATTTATTGAAAAGGGAGGGGAAGTACACATATGTGAGTGGGCCCCCAAGAAAGTACCTTCCTGGTGAGCCCTTGGATTGCAGTACGGCCGTGTTTACAAGTGAGTTGTTGGAAATAGGTAATCACAAGTTCTGAGTGGAACAGTTATACAGTAGTTTTCAAAGTCGTCTATGTGGTTACTGACCCTTAAATAAAAGATAAGTGCTTAAAACAGAAAGCCAGTTAAATTTGTCCTTGAACTTGCGTAATCTTGTTCCACTGCAATTATTTCAAGGCAACAGAAGATATGCACTGGTTAGCAGCTGAGTGCTTTGACCTTCATTCTCATAATATTACCTTCATTTTTATAACGTTAGCCAATCACCAACACAAATGTGCATTACTTCCTTCTTAATATGTGCATAAAATGATACTAACGTTGTTAAACAAAATGTATGCCTTCAATGTTTCTTTGTTATGGGAAAAAAAAGAAAATTACTTTCGCCAGCAATGTCGTAAAAGTTCTGAAGTAAAGCATTAACTACATTTTCTACTGTGATTCAAACTGTGAATATCTCCAATAACATATTGTGCGAATGTCGCGAACCGAAACAGTGTAGGCAGATACGACAAGAATAAAACTCATGTCTTTCTAGCATTTATTTCTATGTAGTTTGTGGAATTAAGCTCATTTTTCGTTATTACATTTTTCTCTCTCCTTTGTTAACAGAAGCTAATTCACGAAGATTTATTTTCTTCGCTAGGGGCGTTACCTCACATTTTCAGCCATACATCATTGTTTGTCTTTGCGAATTCTATAGTTGTTTACCAAAGCGTTTTCTAAAGTCTTTGTATCATACATATGTAATTAGCGGATAGCTAGATACAGGTTAGCTTGACCAAAACCAATACACATACACCCTCTATTTTTAATGAGTTTAAAATGAATAGGCTCATCTCAAAACTTTAGGGTAGTACATAAGTTTAAATGATTTTGTATATATTTCTATAAACCAGTAGCGTAGCCAGGATGTGTTTGGGGGGGGGCAAGTGCTGTTATAGGTACATATAGAAACATTACAAACAAAGAAATATATAAACATAACAATATATAAAAAATTACAAACGTCAAAGTACCGAAGTACATTGTCGGACCTCTTTGGGGGGGGCGTCCCCTCTGCCCCCCCTTTCCTACGCCACTGCTATAAACTAAATATATAGTTTTTTTTTTTTTTTTTTTAATATTTCAAGTTGATGATCGTTTTACTGAGCCACCATGCCCCAATTCTTCAATTCTAGCTAACATCATCATATATTACACATTATTTCTCAATCTCCGGAATCTTGCATTAACAAAAGTGAAATCAAAATAGTCCAACATGTCAGAGCCTTTTTGGGGAACAATTTCACGTAAATGTTGTATCCCATTTTTCACATCTTCTGTAGGCAGAAATTATTTATTCTATACTAACGATTTATTCTAAATTCTTGCTAAAGGGACCTCTATTTAAAATACATAAATTATGATTAACCAATCTAAATCTGCAGCAATGTTATCTCTAAATTTTTCCATTCAAATTGTAGTACTACCTAAAAGCATCTGGGAAGATGATTTATTAAAGCAAATGAACATCAAGTAACGAATCTACAAAAATCCTAGATATGCTAATGTACGTATATACTTCACCCAGCACATAAAGGTCTGCACGGGCCGGAATTTTTAGCCCGGGCCGTGAATTTATAATGTGAGGCCCGACCCGAGTCCAAAATATGTTTTAGCATTTAGGACCAAGCCCAGCCCGAACTCGTGTGATAATCAAAGGAATCCGAAATAAGCCCGAATTACAGAAACATAATAATTATCTCAATTTTTTTTAAAATAGGTTTTGAAATGTGATTTATTTTGAAACAATTAAATATTGTTACAAATCACTTAGAGAGTGCAAGACAAAACTTGTTCAAAACATTGTTCAAAACATAAACTGAATACAAAATCAAAGAAGAAAGCTTTCTCTTCTACAACTTAATATTAACAAATTGGAATTAATTTAATCACTGTATTTAAATGTACACTCAAAATTGTATTTTTATTTACAGCAATTAGAGGTTTAATTATGCAGTTGTGCTTTGAAAGTTCACTAGAAATAACGGTCCAACATATATCGTTATACAGTATATGTACAAAGTTATGCCCAAAATGGTCCGAGAAATGTGGTTGTATATTTAAAAATTTACAGCCCGAGCCCGGCAGGGGCCCAAAATGAAATATGCTTTGTAGGCCCGAGTCCGGCCCGAGCTCGTGCAGACTTCTACTAGCACATCTATCATCAATAACTCCTTAATCAATAAAACTATTGTGGCAGCAGCATATCTTTATCATAATTTTAGTTATTAATTACAAAATATTATATATTCTAATTTGCTAATGCTCAAACAATTTGTCAGTTGTACGAGATCGCTTCAGAGCGATTCGTTTTCAAAACTTAAGACGAGGAAAATTCTACACGGCGAAGAATATTAGTCAAACAATTTTTCGAGATAGGCCAGATTTCTCGCATTGGCCTGTAGGTGTATGTCTTTTCTCAACGTTATTCTTGAGAAATGTTACGCGAAATACACAGTTTCGTTTGTTCTCACGGACTTATATGGGAAAGGGCTTTATGTACTGAGAGTCTGTGATATATATATATGATCTAACAAAACTTCATAAATAGTTATTGTTAAAAGCTAATTAAAATTGCAGTTTTGTGCAACTGAAACAAACAAATATTTATTCTAACTGAAATGCCCGTTCTCCGCATGGGAGGAACAGGTTTATGAAAAACATTTCAAAGTTAAATATTTGAATCTCTTTTATTCTCTTAGAATGTGTATTTGAATCAAAATGAAATGATAAAACTTTTAGCTTGACCCAAGTGTTAACTGTAATGTTTGTATGTTCAAAAAATCAATTAAAGTGCTCCCATGTTATTCCTTTGTGAAAATTTTAAATCCCTTCTCCCCGATTAGCATACACATTTAAGTTAAAGGGTAATGATAAATCCCAGGTTTATCGAGGTGCTAACTATTTTCAAAAAATAATTTAAAACATTTCCGTACTTTCTTCCATTTTATGAATACAAAATGGAAAGTGTGGGGCCGCGGTGGCTCAGTGGTAGAGCGTTCACCTCTGGTGCATAGGGTCCTGGGTTCGATCCCAGCTCGCGCCAAGTGAACTTTATATGGACAAACACCGTGTGGGGGGGTTTTCTCGGAGTTCTCCGTTTCCTCCCAGTTTTTTCATTCCACCATTTCAGTCATTTCTCATCATCGCCGTCTCCTTTAGCCTAGCCGTCATAACCGTGGGACATAAAACTTAAAGATTTCATCTCATTTCACAAAATGGAAAGTTAAAATATTGTAAAAATTTCCCCTGGACCTCTAGAAGTGGAATTTTTGAAAGCGCTAGCGCATGTGTCCATTAAAAAAAAAAATAACGAATTTATATATCAAATTTCACCTACTAGTGTGAAGAGATCGTAAGATTTATAGCATATACTTTGAATCCTCTTTCCCGTTAGGTTATGCAATTTTACGTATGAAGTAGGTAGGGATGCGCACGAGACAAGATTTGCAGCTGTCGCGTCTCGAAAATGTGTTGTAAAAGTGATGTCTCGACTCGAAAACTGTATATTTCTCTATTGGAAGCGCCGTGTCTCAACTCGAATTTTGTTAAGAAAATCCTGTCTCGATTCGTCTCGTGCGCATCCCTAGAAGTAGGAGCCGGGCTCGAACCAAGTGCTATGTTGAAAATTTCTGTTCAAATGGTGACATGATGTGATTTTATATAGTGAACGTAAAACACGCATTCTGCTTTTCTTCATTATATAACGTTGATTAGAATTTTGGCTTTTCTTCTTCAGGGAAAAACGTTTGTAAGGTTATAAATCCATGATTATGGGGACTAATATAACCTCAAATTACTGGAAACAATTGTTTATGGTAAAAAAAAAGAAGAAGAAGCTCATAAAGTACCACGCATTGACATTGCTCCTTTTTTCCTTTTCTCCCAACTGACGAAGCTACCATAAAAACCATGTCATTAGCAGCAGGAAACACTTAATTACCCTGCTTTATCTAGAACTTCTGGTCTGACATAAAGCGAGTTCCGACACATGCTCTAACGAAAGACATCGCTTGTAAAATAGAAACATCATTAGCCTTTTAATAATAATAATAATAATAATAATAATAATAATAATAATAATAATAATAATAATAATAATAATAATAATAATAATAATAATAATAATAATAATAAGTTTTTATAGTGCTAAGAGGCCATGATAGTTCAGTGAAAGAGCGCTCATATCTGGTGCAAGGGCTCTCTGGTACGATTTCAGGCGAAGTAAAGTTGTGGAGGACAACATTGTGTCCATGGGTTCCCACATGACCTCCCACATTACCACGCCATCAATTCTTCCATAATCTTTCATTTCTGTTAATCATCTCTGTTTCCTTTAACCTACAAGGCATAAACGTGGGACGTAAGACTAAACTATTTCATGTCATTTCATTATTTATCCTAATAGTGCTAAGAACACCGATCGGTCAGATATCGGATAATGTCAAATAAAGAAATTTTGTATATTCGAAAAGCAGATTTTAAAAAAAATGGATCCACCTTGGTTTCAGTTTCGTATCGATCAAAAGTTATAAGTTCAGTTATGATATTGAACCGCTTTTACAGTTTTATTTTACAGTGTGTTAGTATTCTATCATTATTCTATCAGATAATCTTGTAGTGTAATCTTGTATCATTAGTGTACATAAAATATCTAAATAATAATAATAATAATAATAATAATAATAATAATAATAATAATAATAATATAACATTTTCCCCACTATTTACAATGTCCATCAAATCTTTAAGACCCTAAAGATAGAAACAAACTTTGTGAAATTAAACCTGTATATTAGTGTTTCCACAGTCACAGTTTGCAACACAATGCAATTAATATGTCTTTCAATATCTTGTAGCTCCTCCACGGGCTTTCAAATATTCTTTCGCACAGTTAGGCATTCTGCCAACCAACGTTAAAGAGTCTTACAATGTCGTCCCATACTTTTGCTATTCTCTCTATTAATTTCCTCTTGTTTGCAGGTCAGTAGGCTGATATTCTTGTTCTAATCATGTTCCAGAGGTTCACAATCGGATTTAAGTCGGGATTTCTACTTGGTCTTGGTAACAGAGGAATTTTATTGTACGTCAAAGTGTATACGAGACACTTGTGAGTCGATCTTTCCCTCTCTCCCTAAAATCGATTTTTTGCCCCATTTTGGAAAAATTCAGCAGGTCCGGAAGCTAAACCCGGTAAACGACGACAATTCGTTTCTTCTCTCACACTTCACTAATCTGCAATTTTCAAATTCTCGACATCAGACATATTAGATCGTTCCTTTCGTAGCATACCCTCGTATATACAAAATTCACCTCCTTGTAAATTATCTTCTTAACAAATGTTAGTAATTCACTTTCTACATCATCTAATGTAGGCCTATTCAGTGTATATGATCAGCCATAAAGATAAACATCGTAATCCACTATGTTGTACTCAGTGATTACGCTACGTATGAAAAACCCTACAAGGTTTTACTTTGTAACTTGCTTTTGTTCTTATTTTTTACTTGTCAGCATTGTCTTGTTGACAACGAACTTTGAGCTTTGCTACGCCACTGACTTGAATTCATTCGCATTGTGCTTGTTTTCCTTGGAGTAAAAGTTAGCAACTGTTGTATTCGCGAAGGTACCGTGGACAACTGCTCTTTTTTTTTTTTTTTTTTATCGTAGCCTCAAAGTTTGCAGTATGTCGTGTGAACAAACCACAGCAACCTCAGAAACGCTACCTAACCACAAAACGGGAATATATCCACGAGATGTCATAATATGGTTATCGAAACGTTAAGTCATGAGATAATTATAGCGAATGTATCCTGAAACCAAACATACAACCTTTTAAAGAAGAAAATAAAAAAAAAACTTAAAAAAAAACAACATCTTAACCAACTTCAGCACAGTATCTGTTGAGGTGTTTCAAGGTCTACCTCCAAAGATTACTACAGAATTCTAAATCAATTTATCTGGGACCGCCAGGAAAGTATACTATTTCAAATAAAGTAATAATAAAAAAAATAATCAAAATCAGTGCAAATATGTCAAAGTTATGCGTAAATCTAAGCACGATACACATTTACTGGAACACCGAAGGTATACCCTTTCAAAAAAAAAAAAAAAAAAGTAATAATACAAAAAGAATAATCAAAATCAGTGCATCTATGTCAAAGTTATGCGTAAATCTAAGCACGATACACATTTAGCTGGAACACCAAAGGTATACCCTTTCAAAAATAAAAAAGTAATAATACAAAAAGAATAATCAAAATCAGTGCATCTATGTTAAAGTTATGCATAAATCTAAGCACGATACACATTTAGCTTGAACACCGGAAGGTATACTCTTTCAAAAAAAAAGTAATAATAAAAAAATAATAATCAAAATCAGTGCATCTATGTCAAAGTTATGCGTAAATCTAAGCACGATATACATTTAGCTGGAACACCGAAGGTATACCCTTTCAAAAAAAAGTAATAATAATAATAATAAAAAAGAATAATCAAAATCAGTGCATCTATGTCAAAGTTATGCGTAAATCTAAGCACGATACACATTTAGCTGGAACACCAAAGGTATACCCTTTCAAAAAAAAAAGTAATAATAATAAAAAAAGAATAATCAAAATCTGTGCATCTATATCAAAGTTATGCGGGAACCTCCATATGATACACAGTGCAAGTGAAAGCGATGTATCCGATTTTAAAAATTTATACTATGAAATCTAATACATATACGTTATTGTGTGACATGCGCTCCAAAAGGTTAACTTTCAAAGTTAAGTTTCGACGCAGTGTTTCCACTTTCTAAAGCTAAGAGTCAACAGCGAGCATGAAATGAATTGCAGATATGGACCGCAATATTCTACGAAAGGTTTGACAGGAGATATACTATCGGCTTGATGTGTGTCGTGTTATGCGACGTGCTCATGTATAGAATACTTGTGATATGTTTGAAGAAAACTTTGACCGTTTACTTTTCTTAACACAAGTCACACAATAATATATGTTTTTTTTTTTTTATTTCATAGAATAAATGTCTGAAATCGGGTCTATTACTTTGATTTGCCTTGTATAAATTCTGAACATCACATATCTCCCTTTTTGTTCATAGATATCACGGACTACTTGTAGAGACTGTTATTTCTTTACAACCTCCCATGAATATATATATATATATATATATATATATATATATATATATATATATAAGAAATAACTTACATATCATAAAAATGAAGTGATAAATTACAATTTTATAAGACTAAATATATTATTTATGACTATGCAATACTGTTATAAATATAAACATTCGAAAAAATACGATTTTACCAGTTATGAATTCCATGTTCACCTAATATGATGCATCTTTCAGCCAAGATCTCTTCTTATCTTCTGTTATATCTTCTTATCTTTTACTATTTAATTCTTGTTAATTAGTTGAAATCTAGGTAATGAGCTTTATGAATATTACAGGTGTGAACAATGTAATAAGATAAAGTTTAATGAAAATAAATCCCTCGGGCAACAGATTGGGAAAAGCCACCGCGACAAAGATATAAATAGGGGATTGAACTAGATAGATTATTATATGAATATATATAGAAGTTAAACACACTTCATATTGTTTTATTTTTTTTTTAAATAAATGGTTTGAGAACATACCAATTATATCAACTTGTTATTATCCTTTTGAGTTTGGTAACTGGAGTTAGTACTGTGTTTTTAAGATTTTTTTCATACCAATTATGTTTTTCAGAAGTCTGTATTTCAGTTTATTAGGCATACATTAATGAAAACACTCTTTTAACATTAGAATTATGGATTATTATGACCTGGAAGAGGAAAGCAAAGCGATACTAGCCGAACATTGCTCTTCTGAAGGACATTAAAAAAAAAAAAGAAAACTCAATTTCCATTAGCTTAAATTTACCATCTGTTTGATTATCATTAATAATACCACTTTGATCAAACAGACTACTATTTTCATTAAAATTACCATTAATATTTTAATGTAGCCACTTAACAGTATATTCTACCTCATTATATGAATTTGATGATTATAGAGATACCCATTCAAAATGTTTGAGGTCAGAAGAAAACGCACTACATTTTGTTCAGTAACTTATAAAATTATCATAAATGTCATTTAAGAAATCACGGATTTCTATTGAATCAGCTGGGAAAATTTTTTTCTCATCAATTCGGGACCGCCCCAGTTTTCATTACGTAGGACAACCTTGTCTAAGGCAGATATATATATATATATATATATATATATATATATATATATATATATATATATATATATATATATATATATATATATATATATATATATATATATATATATATATATTGATCAGTAAACAAAGTCAAAATAGAGTAAAGGTATTAGGGAGCAATTTGTTGCCACTTCTTTATCACTACCTGCTTTCTCTGTTATTAACATACACTTGGACTGGAGATAAGTTCTCTTCATATGCATTGCCTGATCAACGAACTTACAATGTTCGTTACTGAATTCTCTATGTCTGTGTGTGTGTGTATGTGTGTCTGTTATTTGCGAATTTTTCAATTTTCAGCTCTTCATTCGATAAAGCATCAAAAACTATCTGAAAGAAGTGATGGAATTTTTCGCGTTACTCTTACCGTTCCCGAGATATTGGTCCAAAAATGGTTCGATTTCGGGAGATTTAAAGAGCCATATCTCGGGAACCGTAAGTCATACAGAGATAACATTGGTGTTGATCAATATCTTTGGTGAACATTTTGGTACCAAATAGTAACCAGTGGCCACTGGCAAACTGGCCACCGTTTCCCAGATATTGGCCCAAAAAAGTTCGGATTTTGGGAGATTTAAGAAGATATATCCCGGGAACCGTAAGTCATAGAGAGAGAATATTTTGCGAACTTTTCAATTTTGAGCCCTCCATTTTGAGCATGTGTCTTCGTAAAACAACATATCGTAGAACGTTGTAATAGAATTTTTAAACAAAACATGTGATGTGAAAAAATTTTAGTACTCAAGGAAATTATGAATGTTTAGATATATTACAAGAATTGAGTATAATAATTGGTATAAAGGCTGTAGAAGTTAATAGGAAAAATTAATTCATTTTAAGTTCGTTTTTTGCAATGCTTTTGGAGCATTCTCAACTTTTCTTTTAATATTCTCAACATGAAAAAAAAATTTAAACAGTACCATACGTGTGCTTGTCAAACCTTGAGGCCAAATGTACAGAAAATAGTGAAAGAAAAAAGGAAACTATACTGCTGGCAGAACAAAAGACAATCGACTAAAAAAATATGGAAGTGAGTGTACTTAAGTGATTTAGGTTAAGTGAAGATTAAAATTTTATTTTGGCTTCCGATGAAATGGAATGTCCATACATTGTGTTGGCAACCCTGTTCTTCATCAGTGAAAGGATACAGACTTGTATCTAGCGATGATTTGCAATTTGTAACAGGTTAAAAAAAAAAATAAAATAAAAAGCGTTTTGTTTACAAATTGTCAATTAGCATTTTCAGTTACGCGAAGTTTTTTTTTTTTTTTTTTTTAATATTCTTATTGTTATTATGTGATTTGTTTTGCACAGCAGTTGGAAATAACGAGAAATAGTAAACTTTCGCTAGTCATTCTACGAATTCGGATGAAATTGATGAATGAAACATGACATCGTACTTTCTTTTATAACCATTACAGAACATGTATGACACAGGTGCTAAATAATGCTGTTTGCATTGATCATTTTATCCTGTGCATGTTTCCAAGTTGTTGCAACATTTTGATAAACACCTTTTTCCTTCATTAAATAGAAATGACAATTCTATTTAATTTTGAAACCCACATAGCTACAGTGCACGGTATATACGAACTTACACATTGTGTTTTTGTTACTTATTTCTGTATTTTAACCTAAAAAAAAATGTAAATGTGACGGAAATTGGTCTCTCATGTATTTCATGTGACCAAATAAAAAGTGAATATCCCATTTGTTTGCTTTATTCAAATCACAAGCAGAAAGAAACTCGGTTATTTGTCAGAGTAAATTGAAGGGAGAAACAATTTGTATGGCGTCAAAAATTGTCTGATTTAGCCTCTATTGGTTTCAGAAAACAAGTTCAACTTACAAAGTGGTCAATTTACAGAATAATAATAGTATACGAATATCATGTATCTACATATTGCTGCGGTTCCACAGATATTTGACTTATAAACCCTGGTGCCACATTACATATCGTTCGATGCAAAAATTGTGAATCAAAAGATGCAACGCAACGCAAAAGACGCAGTAGGCAATTGCATAAATAAAAGCCAATGAGTATTCCTAGCATTTTTGGTAGGTTTTCTCGCTCGACTGTTTTTGAGTGAGTATATGTGAATATATGTATGTATGTATCCGAGGTTCGTCGACTATAATCTTTAATTAAGTCTCTCCATATCTCCAGAAGTTCGTACCTTTACTCTTATTTAGGCTAGGAATGGCCGGAACCGGTTCCTGGTGAAACCGGTTTTCGACTCTGAGCGGATCCCGTTCTAGGAGATCCGGTTCCGGAATCGGGTTTTCAGATCCAGGTCTGGAACCGGTTCCGGAACCGGTTCTGAATTTATAGCCTATATGATGTCGTCTCGTAAGGAGGAACATGTAAACGTAATCGAACAGGAATTTTTTGTGTGTAAGCTACAACTGATTTTATTTTTCGCAAACGAGTTCTGAAACAAATGCAGGACTCATAGCGAATCACTTTTTTTTTTAACTAAAAGTTACTTTTTTTCAAGTTTGTCACTAAAAGTTACTTTTTTTCAAATTTGTTACTAAAAGTTACTTTTTGGGGAGGTAAAGTGACTTTTTCGTGTGATTTATGTTTTGCATTGGCAGTTTTCTAAGAAAAATAATATAAAAATAAATGAAAAAAGCCAGAAACTTGTTAATCATTACTCTTCTGAAAGCTTGAGTACTTGCTGCCAAGTGTAAAACAGTCAGCTTTATTCTCACTTCAGTTTTTCTTCTTTCTAAAGCAGAGTGGATGGTTGGTGGATGCTTAAGCTCTCAAGGTGGGGTTGAGAACCCTTCTGTGCCTATTCTTCCTTCTATCATAATAGTCTTTTAGTTTTCTCTCGTAATAGTTAACGCTCCGCTCAACGTTGTGTGTGTGTGTATTTGTGTGGTTCGTCATGTTCGCCTTGTGTTATCAGGGAGCCTATCGGTCACGAATGTCACTAAAAAGTCACGAAATTTAGCTTTTTGGTCACAATTGTTTTTTTATCTGTACAAATGTAAGTACAGGTTGGAAAATTTTGTTCTATAAAACGTCAAAATTACCACCAAAATTGTCTATGGTCGGCTTTAGACACTATAAAATCGCATGCAAACCACACTTCTATCGCATGGATGAAAATTCGGCCTATTTCGCACCCAAATTCACTCTTTAGAGTGCTACAAAATTTTATGATTTGGTAAAGAAAAGGTCACGAAAAAGTCACGAAATTTCATTTTGGAATTTTAGTAGACACCCTGGTTATGCTCCTTGTATGTTCTTCTTAAGAGTAGGTGATGAATTTGAATATTTCATGGCTTTGAGAACTCTCAATGTTAAGTTAAATATAATGTTTGGGATAAAGAAGTTCGGAAGTAGCCCAGAACTGGTTCCACTTACTCAGAAGCTTCTTACATCTGCTAAGTCTGCTTACAGTAACTACAAAACAAACTTAGAAAACCTAAGAAAGGAGAAAGCTCAAAAAGAAGAAGGAAAGAAGAAAAGATGAAACAAAACAACAAACAAAGAGAGAGGTGGTGGAGAAATTGACAGAGGAAAAAAGGGGCATGATGAGATTTTGGTCACTTTTTGTTCACTTTTTCGTGTTTTCTTGGTCACTATTTGGTCACTTTCTCGTGGGCTTTTGGTCACTTTTCAACTATTTACAAGACACCAGATCACTATGAGCCCTGCTAATGGTGTAATACAAAATCATTACTGAACATAAATAGCTCGGACTCATTCCAGCTTTCACTACTCAAGTAACTTTTACTTTTCTTGTGTGTGTTTAAGTATTTCCAATGAAAAGTTACCACAATAATATATCTACGGATAATTTCAATTCACTGCAAATTCTAAATATATTGCAATGCAAAGGCAAAATTACAGCTACAGTAGGGTGTGTGGAATACTCCGCAGGAAAGCGGAGGGTCGGTCCCGGGGTCCTCTGGAAAATTAAAAGAAAAATAGTCTTTCTACATTACATTTTAATACATTTTGACTTAAAAATCAAACAAAAATTTTAAAATTTTTGTTTTATTTTAACTTTTGATAGTTTTTTCTTTTTTTGTTGTTGAAAACGTGGTACTAAAGAAACACAGACACTTTATAGTTTGTTTATTGGAACAGTAAAATTCAACCTTGTTTTATAATTTTAGTTAAAGTTAAATGATACCAAGTGTATATCAGAAACAAAATAATGATAAAAAGTAGTGCGAAGTGAATACTCAGAAACAATAAAACTTCGAAAACAAAAAAAAAATGAAATCTCTAAGTTTAACGTCCCACGGTTATGCCGGTTAGGCTAAAGGAGACGGTGATAATGAGAAATGAATGAAATGGTGGAATGAAGAAAATAGGAGGGAACGGGAGAACCCCAAGAAAACCCACGAGCACGGTGTTTGTGCACCACAAAGTCCACACGGCGCGAGCTGGGATCGAACCAGGGACCGCAAGCACCGGAGGTGAACACTCTATCACTGAGCCACTGCGCCCCCAACTTTGGAAACAAGTCTTAGGTCTAAAGCCTACAAACAACTAATGTAAATGAGGGCTTAACAATGTATAGGAAAAAAAAAAAGCTAGTTAAAATTTATAGTTTTAAAGCTAAACTCGCTTTGCTGCTCGCAGTGCCTTAACTTAGATTTTTTCTGGGGGGGGGGGGGGGACAAGCATTAATTTGCAGATTTAGGTCCCCTAGAAAAAGTTGTTTTTCTTATTCTTGGGCCCCCTTTCCATCTTACTTTTACTCTTTATGGGGTCCCCAGAGCTTGTAGGCCCTCCCGCACGCAAGATCTGTGGGGCCGTTAGTTACGACTCTGGGCCTGCGTAACTAAAAAAAATAATTAAGGGGATTTTACATATCTCAAATCCATACGAATAAGTATTATTTCTAGGGACCCTAATAGTAGACATTTTTTACTGAAATAGGCCCACGACTAATTTTCGTTTTATTTATCTTTTTTGTGCTGTTGTATTTATGTAATGTAGTGAACCTGTTTGATGCTTCATTTTTAATTCCATGTTCGGGGACGCGGTGGCTCAGTGGTAGAGCGTTCACCTCCGATGCTTGGGGTCTCTGTTTCGATCCCAACTCGCGCCGTGTGGACTTTGTGGTGCACAAACACCGTGCTCGTGGGTTTTCTTGGGGTTCTCCCGTTTCCTCCCACTTTCTTCATTCCACCATTACATTAATTTCTCATCATCACCGTCTCCTTTAGCCTAACCAGCATATACGTGGGACGTAAAACTAAGGTTTCACTTCATTTTCAACTAATTTCATGTTCGTATCGCATATGGTGTAAGAAAATTTTGTCTTAAAATGGGC
Organism: Thermobia domestica; assembly: GCF_964235325.1. NCBI lineage: Eukaryota > Metazoa > Arthropoda > Insecta > Zygentoma > Lepismatidae > Thermobia > Thermobia domestica. Next base: position 11,557,441 of record NC_137469.1, read on the forward strand.
TCCCCTGGAGGAGCTTCCCTGCAATTGCCCCTCCTGTCCTCCATAAGTTACGGCCCTGGCTGCTCGCTATCTGAGCAAAAACCATTTGTTATTTTACAGTTTCACCTTTGTTATTTTACAGCTCCACCTTCACCTTGATAGGGTCGAAAACTCACTACATTTTTTCACAATTGGAAACAAATTTTTGTGCTATTTTATTTTTCATATCCACTTTGTCTAACATAGTTTTGAGTTGAGTTGATTTTGAAATCTTTAATCTTTGAGTTTTACGTCCCACGGTTATGCCTGTTAGGCTAAAGGAGAGGGTGATGATGAGAGATGAATGAAATGGTGGAATGAAGAAAGTGGGAGGAAACGGGAGAACTCCGAGAAAACCCACGCACACGGTGTTTGTCCACCACAAAGTTCACTTGGCGGGAGCAAGTTTGAACCCGAGACCCCAAGCACCAGAGGTGAACGCTCTACCACTGAGCCACCGCAGCCCCGAGTTGATTTTGAGTTTAACGTCCCGTTCAGCAGCGTAGCTATATGAGACGTGGTACTACTGTTTAAAGTGGAATCCGAACCACATGAGCTCCCGCCGGGAATCGAACCCGGGTCTCCCACGCCATCTAACATAGTTTTGTGAACGTGGCAAACTACTACACGATTGAGCCTCTTTTGGGTAATAGTTGACCCAAGATACTTAAAATATTCAGAGGGGACGAAAACCTTTTTACAAATATGGGGGGGGGGGGACACATCCCCGGTGTCCCTGGTGGAATTGACATCCGTGGCAAAGTCACTGGTACCTTTCAAACATAAATAAATAGGCCTAGTTCATTCAAATGGCAAAATTTCCTCCGAAATACCAAAAAATTAGATTCAATACCTGAAAAGTTGACAACTCCAAATACAACTTGGTTATTGAAAAGAAAGTAACAAATGTCTTTGTCGATATCTTTTCTTTTAAAAATGAATCACAATTTCATAAACTTCTCAACTTATTTTCTGTTGATAGTTGTGACGTTAGCCATAAATTTTAAAAGTTGCCTTGAGAAATGGAAATAAATCAACAAATTGTGAAATGTGTCACGAAGATAATGTCACATATTTCATTGTTTCACTCAAATAAATACAAAACACAAATGTTTTTGTTTTACTTTGCAAGAGAATAGCGTGAAATTTCTTGTTTATTCGCTCCCATTGTTACGACTACAACTTGTTGTCCTCAAAGAAATGTAAATGTTAAGTTATCACTGGGCAAAAGTTAAGTCAAGCATATGTGAAGTCAACTAAGTTAGCGTATAGGATAAAAAAAAATCTCACAATTTGTTACATATGTGAAGCAAAGTGTGACGATGCTGTGTGTCATAACAATTGTATTGTAAATAGTGGACTGCTTTGCATATTCCAGTGCATTTTAAAAGGAAAATTTAGGCGCTACATTTCGTTCACTTATTGAGTCGAGTATCTCAGTAAAATTGCAAGATTTTTCTGTTTAAATAAAAGGTAGAATTTATGTCAAGTTATATTTCCCTTTTAATAAGCCTCCCAGCCAGAACACTAATACGCGGGGAGAGGAAGTTTCGTGGGATAACTTGCATTCACCTTACGTTAAGGTGACTAAAAATATAAGTTGGAAAAACGGGGCGTATACGATTTAGGTGGGGTCTGTCAACCTCTGATTTCCAAATTGCATTACGCGCCAACAATGTTTTCAAATTACAAATTACACAAACGTTTATTATTATTATTATTATTATTATTATTATTATTATTATTATTATTATTATTATTATTATTATTATTATTATTATTATTATTATTCACGGCTCGCAGGTGGGAGGATTTTCCGTGTGACGAAAATGTATCTACATTTTTGGCTGTTTTCTAAGAATGCCTGGTATGTACGCAACCAACAACCCTTTTCGGTGTTGCGGGCTTACATAACAGCAGAGGATAAACTCACGGGTAATACAATGTTTGTAGAAATATTCTTTTCCTTTTATCAAGTTTTTGAATTTAGGCTGGGCAACAACAGGTGCTTATAGCTAGTTATTTCATAATAAAATTCGGCTTTATTAATTATCCGTCTCTTTTTGCCTAAAGACCGTAATCGTAAGAAGTTAAACTGAAACTTTCCTTCCCGTCTCATAGAACCTCGCTGCTGAAAAGGACGTTAAACTCAAAATCAACTCAACTCAACTCGATATGAAACAGACTTTTAATTCAACTCAGAGCTGTTCACCTGTGATAATATACGTCAATGTATTTTGAATACATACACCTAAATGTTAAATTTCAGAACCTCGTAGACCAGAGGAGATTGGTTGCCGGGCTGCAGGTTGGACAACTCTGAATAAGGCCATTTATTTCAATGTTACTTACGAAAGGAAATTAATTTCGTGTGATCAGAACATGAAACTACATACGAAAACAATTGTAATAATTTGTATAGTTAAAGGGAAAAATGAGCATTTTTTTAAGTGACGTATCGTAAAAGTATTACAGAATTGAACATATGTTTCCGATATAAATTATGAACAGTGACGTGTGAAGTTTGTATCAGGAACACAGAATTGGTGCAATACACACAGAATGCATTCATGCATGAAGTATATGACGCAAAGTTTCCTGTTTTTATCAGTGTTACCAAGGTCAAATACACGTTGCCTTTTTTCCCATGCAAGAGAAGAAAAATGATACTAATATAGTATATCTTATAAAAAGATCACTTAATTTTATGCATTTAGCGTTTATCTTTATTAGAATAACTCAAGTGGTACTTCCGTTCGTCCGTTACTGTACACGGTAACTCTTGAACGAAAATATTTTTTTTTATTAATTCTGTTGTTTGCAATAGATAGTTAAATTTATTATCTTGGTTAAGTTGGTTAAAGGAACCAATCTGTTAACATCTTTACAGCTAACAATGCTGTCCATTTTCCGTTTAAAATTTATTACAATCCTTAATTCCTATGCAACCTGCACTGTAACAAAGAAATGCTGGATGCCTACCATACAAGGATAAGTAGGTTTTCTTATTGCAATTATCTCAGCCGAATTCGTTAAAGGAGTCAATCCGTTAACATCCTCAATGGTAACGGTTAGCTATACATTTCCGGTTTAAAACCGATAGCATTCCTTAGCTTCTATGCAACCGGTACAGTAACAAAGAAATGCTGGTTGCCTACAACGAAAGGATAAGTAGCTTTTCTTATTGCAATTATCTTTGTCGAGTTCCTTAAAGGAGTCAAACCGTTAGTATCTTCACGGGTAACTCTGGCTATCCACATCCTTTTTTTTTTTTTTTTTTACTATTGAAACAAAGGTAATCTCCTTCGTGGCTAAGCGGTTAACGAAATATGCCTTTGGCGCGGGAGACCCAGATTCGATTCCCTGTTGGAGAACATATGTTCTGATTCCACGTTAAGCTGTAGGTCCACCTCTCATATAGCCTCGCTGCTGAAAAGAGACACTAAACTGAAAATCAAATCAAATCGAAGCACAAAGGCTGTAGAAGTTATACTTCTCGCCGTTAGATGGCAGGAAATATCCTCCAGTGGCTGACATCTACCGGACAAAATTGAAATTTCTATGCGTGACCTCTTATACTGTCTTCAGCAGAGTTCATTGTTTTTAGAAGTCTCACATCCACGGGGGGTCCACGTGGTACGAACCCCTCAAGAAACTTCCTAACTCAGCATACATTTGTACACTTTCTCAATAAAAATATGTTTAACAAGGAAATGATTCTGATTTCCATGCTTATAGTCAAATACAGTGAAGAATAATTTTTTTAAAAAAAGTTTTAAATAAATAAAGAACCCTGTAAAAATAAATGGAATAAAACAGGAACGAAAATGGTGACGAACTGCAACTTAAAATACTGTCATTTTTCAATAAGTGGAATCGCAAGGGACTGCCAGCATAATCCCACGTATAGAGCCATCTCACTTATCGAGTTTCTTACTTTGCTGGCAGGGCCGGCTGCACCATATGTGCAACGCGTGCATTTGAATAGGGCGGCAAATTTCGAGGGGCGATAAAATCTCTCATAACTATATTATTTAAAATAATTATTTCTTGTTTCAAACACAATTTATGATAATGGTAGTTAACTTTACTAAGCTGACCTTCTATTTGAATGCTACACTCATAAATCATGTTTAGGTCGCATTAGTTTAAGATCTCATGAACAGTGCTAAAGCGAATGGTCCAACAAATCCTAGCATAAATTGCTTGATTGTTGTCAAATACAAGAACTCAATTCTCGAACAGTAGTAAACACCTGTTCCATTTAGTTAGTTATCACAGTTCTGATAATGAAAACTAGTCTTGTCTTTGTCACAAACAAGTTCCTTACCATTGAAGGTGGAAACAAGTTATTTTTTTTTTTAATTTTTCAACAGATGTAGAAGAAAAATCAAGAAATCAAGAGAAAAGAGCTAGTTACACTGGAATTGCAAACATATATTGAGATTGAAACTCGATATCGAATTCTGTAAAAAAGGATTACTATCTTCCTCTGCAGGTGTGTTTGCTTTATTTTTTACTAACATAATAGATTATTATTTAAAGAAAAACACACAACGAGACTGTATTTGTAGTGTCTGGTTCTTTCTGAGTGCTAGTCCCCTTTCTTTCTGTGTGCAAGTATCCATCGTTGTTCATTATACTGTAGCACACTTAAAACATGGCTTGTAAGATGTATTCTTTCTGGAGAAATGGGGGGGGGGGCGACAAATTATGCCATTGCAATGGGCTCCAAATTGCCTAAGGCCAGCCCTGTTTGCAGATTGAAATAGACAATGCCGCACTTATAGAGGTAATAGTAAAGGCTAAGATCCCCCGTAATAGAGGTTTCGTAGTTATCCAGATTTGGCTGTACAAAAAAAAAAAAAAAAAAAACCTGCATATTCAGCATTAATCATAAAGCTAATTACAAACTGGAAATTACTTATATGAGTCGCTGGCAAGAGGGTATGATAAAAAAAAAAAGGGGTCGTGATATGAAATAGTTTGGGAAACTTGCCATCCTTTCATTTGTGTTTCTTGATGAGATCTATGGGAATATTATAGGCTCTTTTTTTATATATAAAAAAAGTACTCCTTAACTTTTATATTTACAAATGAAAATTTAATATCAATTTTAAATTCACAGAAAATGCAATAAACCTTGAAAATAATTTTTATTATTAAAATAATAATAATAAATGGATCGCTGAGACACGTGTACAGAAAGCAGAGAACTAATAAACATTCCAAAGTACGGTAAAACCAAGCGTGAAATTTTCTTACGTTAAGCGTATTGCTATCCAAGCCAGCGTTCATGATACCAGTGAAATACCTTTATCCCTTCTAGCGCTCTGTGCTAGTTTAAGAATTAAACACATTATAACCATGAAACACTCAAGGAAACTGCTAACAAACTTTAAAACGACTTTTCGTTTCAACTCTAGGATGTGAAATTAATCTCCAAAGGAATCATAAAACCAAGACAATACTGAGAACCGAGCACAATAAGACCGCTTGTCTGTAACAAATCACGAGTAAGCTTTATCGTTATATTGTTTCTGGAGGTCATCTTCAAGTAACCTTTTAATAAGCACTTTGAGGATTTATTTAAGAACTTCCTTAACGCTATAGCTGAGCTTCTGATCCATTTTTGAAGTTTTTTTTATCTTGAGGTACCTGTGATTTATGGTAGTTCTGTTATTATCAGACTTCTAATTATCTTTCGTCACTCTAAATCGAGCACCAACCTCGATTGACGTTGTTTCTGCTTACGTCTGCATTTCTGCACTATTTCCTCTGTTTGTGAGTGAAATTCTTACAAGGAATGGTTCGTATTTACAGTGGTGAGTATGCAGTTTGCTTTTCCTTACCTCTGCTTAAATGCCATTCTCTTAGATTCAATTTCTGGTAGAATTACTTAGATCTACACAAGCATGTACGCAGGAATTTATTTCGAGGTTTTGCGGGGATTCACATTCAATATGAGGATAAATTATAGTAAAATTTGTAAAATTGACCCGAAAATTAGACTAAAATTTACAGAAAAGTAAGGATTTCGGAGGGTACGGACCCCCAAGACCCACCCACTGTGCAGAGATGGAGTGCTTCAGTGGGTTGTGGGTCAAGATTTGAGAGTGGGTTGTGGGTCAACAGGACGTGACCCACTGCGACCCATCACCCACCGTGACCCAGTCTGATCCAGCGACTCATCCTGCTCAGTGCAGTGTAGACAGTATCATTTGAACACTGATAAATTTGTCTACGTTTTACTTTCAAGACTTCAATTTTCTTTCTTTTTATTTATTTATATTATCTGAGATGAGTATTTCTAAGTGAAAAAAGGACTTCAGACACTTTTGGGTATTGATATTTGTTATTGTAACAGAATTTAGTACTTGGCTTTCGAAACAGTCGAATATTACAGTTTTTTCTAACTTTCCTTAATTTGAAAGTTTCAAATTTCATCCTATATTCTACTGAAACGTATCTGTAATTTTCAACAAGGAAATAATTATATATGATAATTAAATTGAAATTCATAGTATTTGGCCCATTGAAAAACACTTTACCATTTTCTATCGTGAAGGTCAGATCCACCGGTGTTGCAACAGAGCGGTGTTTGAACGGTTGACCGTAGAAATTCAAACTCCCGATTTTTGACAATTTCTCTGCTTTGATTTAATACAATTGTAAATTCTTTAGTCAGTGAAGAGGATGGTGTGGATCATGGGTGAGAGTGGGTTATAGTGGGCGGTGTGTTAGAGTGGGCCTGATGGGTGGCGGATCGTGGTGAGTCGTGATGGGCCATGTTGTGTTGTGGGTCAGGTTTGGTCGTTGGTCCAGTGGGTCGTGTCACGGTAGGCCAGTGGCTTATGGGTCAAGTTTTCG